>NC_062970.1:9327466-9470711 GCF_023119035.1 Salvia hispanica | reverse complement strand
ACTAGTATCAACCCCGTGCGTTGCACGGCCTATTGAATTTTCTTTATACAAAAGTGAAAATGTAAATTAAATAAATTGTGAGAAAAAGTAAAAATTATATAGTTTTTAAATAAAAACCAATGACATCAATTACGAAGCAATCTTGATTATGTTACTAATAATTTTTGGTAATGTTGATAAATTAAAATAGTTTTCCATATTGTCTTATGGATATTTTTACTAATGTTGAAATTTTAATCTTATACTTATGTTTGAATTAATTATATTGTTCATCAATCCATTTAACTACTAATTATATAACATTCAATAATTTCATTAATAAAAAACAATATCAGAATGCAACCAAGAAATTGAAGAAATCAATAAAAAATATAGTAGAATCCAGAATCATTTATGCTCATGCAGCTTTGGCCCGCCGCCCATCGGCCTCCATCTATCTCCAACAACCATCATCTTCTCCGCTCATCGTCTCCAACACTTTCATCGTCCTGCGTCTACACCATTTTCTCCATCAAACCAGTTTGCTCTCATATGTAGATAAGAACTTCAAACAAAAGTCAACTATAGACCCTTATTGCAATTTCGAGAAATATTTTCATTCGTGAACAATGCGAACACAACTTTGTGTTCTATAAAATTTCATAAAATACTTACCAATTTCAAAACCAAACTTGGCAAGGAGAATGCTTCCATAATTTCAACATTTGATTGATAAAGTTATGATAGTTTGTAGATAACTAAAAAAGATTAATTCAATTTTTATGGTTTCAACAAATATTAGTAACATAATAATCATACAAAAAGAATCCATAAAGTGGTTATTATAAAAAGATAATATTGATAAAAAGCAAGAACCATACTGAAAATAAATCTTTTTTGCAGAAAATCCAGTAATGCAATAGATTATAGGTGAAGGTAATGAGAAAGTGAGTAATAAGCCAGCGAATGACATCTACATATATATAGACAAAAAAAAATATAGAGAAATTATAGTGCGTTAAAATTTGCATTAAATTTTCCTTGATACAATTACTAATAATGTGTAATAAATTTGGCGGTTACAAAGTTATAAATTTCTAATTGGTATAGTCCCAATTACATAATTGATGGATATGTAGTGCTTATTATTGAGATTAAATCACAATTATTAAAAAATTGTAACTGCTAATATTTTATAAACCTTTATGAATGAAAACTTTCATGCCACATTTATCGCTCTAATTAGTGTAATCGCCTACTCTATGGATGAAATAGAATTAGTGTACGATTAAGATGAATTGATTCAAATGATAATAATAATTGGTGACTAAATTGTAACAGCCATATTAAATAATTGAATTAATATTTTATAGGTCAATCAAAATAGTATCTAATTTTACAAAATAATCCAAAACTTATAAATATTTATAAGTAAGGCCAAAACTCGCTTTTTATATATGTATAGATTTATAGATGTGCTTATTTTATTTATAATTTTGACTATTTTCTAATATTAATGTTATAGATATATAAGAAGCTAATAGGTGCAACTTTTGAAGAAAAGTCACCGCTGGATATTTATTTGGAGGAAGACCTAATGGTTGAAAATGTTGAGCTAGATTTACTCAAGTATTAGAGAGAAAATGCATCCCGCTTTGGAGAACTTTCTAGAATGGCTTGTAATGTGCTTAGCATACCTTTAACAACAGTAGCATTAGAATCTTCATTTAGTATTGGAGCGCATGTTTTGAATAAATACAGAAATAGGCTCCTTCCTGAAACAATGCAAGCTCTTATTTGTCTACGTAATTGGTTGCATGGATATTCTAACGGTAAGTTTTTCTTTCTGTTTTAAATCTTAAATTATCAAAAACTATATTAATGTATTTTTTTTGAATAGATGATGAAGACTATGAGCTCGATGCCGATGATCTGGTTGATGCTTCAAATGTTATTGATGTGGAAGAACGTCATTCAAATGCTTAGATTTTATTTCAACTGTACTTCTTTGTTTATCTGAATTTTTAAACATGTAATGACTTAAATCATGGTGGTATTTTTGACTATTTGTAGTACTTTAATATCTTGCTTTTAAGTTTGAACAGAGATTGGCATGAAAGTAATGCATATGAGGCTCACTTAGTAATTTTGACTATGCAAGTTTTTTGAAAGCATTTTGCCTGAATAACCCGATGGGTTAGCCCGAAACCCGAAGGGTTAAGGTTAGGGTTGAATTTTCTCAACCCGAAAAAATCATAACCCGAATGGCCTGACAACCCGAACGAATTGGCCCGATTGACATCCCTACTGACAATTGAATTTCTAAAACATGCTTTAAAGTTCTTGATTCTTTATCTATTAAAAGAATTAGTAAAGACTTTTGAGGTTAATGAGGGGATAATATCAATTGGAGAATCCAGTCAAAGATAGGACAAACATCAATTGGTGGATTTCAACCTCTACATCAAATGAAGAAAGCATGGATGGAGGTTTGTGCTTTTATCTCCACTTTATAGTATAAATGTTGTGGTTGAATTAATTTAAATTTAGAATAAGATTTCGTTATCGAAATTATTAAAGCATTGGGATATGGCTAACAGTTTCTTCATTATGTTTTACACAACTTTTCTTAAAATCGTGCCGAAAAGGAACGCCTCTATTACAGAGGAACGGAGAGAGTACAAATTTCCATTATTTGAAACAAAACCTTGTACAAATGAAGTAAATATGTAAAACCTGATGTAGCATTTTAGATATTTCAATGACGTTGCCATTGATTAAATTTGCCACTGATGATGAGATTTGCAATTAAACAAATCAAAGCATAAAGGACTCTCACCACGAGTTTGAGGCGGAATTATTCGAGGCTCACCTTTTCTGACGCTATCATTTCCACCACGTAATGACGTTGAAGCGCCAACCTTCATCATCTCTGTAAATTGTAATGCACAACACAACAATGATGGGAATAAAAAATTTCACACATCAACGTTGCTTGTGGATCAGTTTTAAGCACTGGTTCGAAAAAAAATTTGAATTAAAACCTTCAAAAGCATAACTGATTAGATTTTAAGTTGAACTTACCGGTTGTAGATGAGAGGCAATTGCGGTCGAACTTACCGGTGCTAGATGATGTGTTCGACCGCAATTGCCTCTCATCTACAACCATAAACATTGAATAAGTACTCCTATAAAGTTTTGCTCTCGAAAAATGACTACAAGAGTGGAAATAAACAAATACTTCATATACTCATTTTTTTATTTGTTAAGAGTGGAAATAAACAAATACCCCACGAGAAAAATGACTACAAGAGAAAGTCTCTCATATCATGTGCATGAGCCATGCCTTTGAAATTAAGATAGTTGCCTGATTTTTTTAGCATATATCCTGATTTTTAGCATATATACTGAATTTTTTTTCTTTGGCTTTTAAATCAAATTAATTCGTTTTAAATATATCAAACTAAAAAAGATGACTTTTAGAAGTATGACATTTCCAGACAAATGTATAGTTGTAAAAAAATATGCACCAAGTCAACTGGTGGTCACTTGTCTGATTGTTAGAAAAGTTTACTCATTGATTAAAATTGCCAAAAATATTTGCTCCCGAGTTTCTTATATAGCAAAAATGTAGAAGCATGTTAGTAAAGAGATAGGAAGTCAACTTTATTACAAATTCAGCCGTTAATTAACTAATAACTCCATTAAACTATAGCAAAAAATATACTCCTATTTCATTATCCATGGCTTTTTATTTTGAGAGGGCATGTTCATGGCTAAATTATTTACTTTACCTTGAAAATAAAATTAAACAATTACTGTATAATTATTGAAATGGCTGTGGAGATTCAATTTTCTATTTTAACCTCCAGCTCTATACAGCAGAATCCAGATTCAAGATTTTGTTCTAATTAGCGCCTAATCTAATTGAAACGGTATGCAAAAATACACTTTTGGCAGCACTAGTCCCCACCCTCCAGAATCACGTACAAACCATAAAGCATATCGTACTAACCGAAAGAAGCGCAGCCTCTCCTGGCGTTAGAGTTTTGTAACGGCCAATAATTATTTAATCATCACCCAAAATTGAATTCCCAACACTGGAGTGTAGAGAGAGACTGCCGATTCACTGTTAGCAATAGCTGATTCAAAGGAAGCTTCTCTCTCTCTCTCTCTCACACACACATACACACTCAAATCTCAGTTTGAATTAGATTCAGGACGGATTCGATTGCTTTTTGTTTGCGAAAATGGGCAGCAAAAGGGAAGAAGAGAGAAACGAGAAGATTATTAGGGGTCTCATGAAGCTGCCTCCTAATCGCCGATGCATTAACTGCAACAGCTTGGTATACTTTTTCTATTAATTTCTCGAGCTTCTGCTAATTCAATCATTAACGCTGTTAATTAATTGTGCGAATTAGATTGTTGTAATGTTTTAACTTCTATCATTGTGGGGCGCAGGGTCCTCAATATGTATGCACAAATTTTTGGACGTTTATCTGTACTACATGTAGTGGAATACAGTAAGTGATTTTCTTCTTTTTTTCATGCTTGGAAATTCTCCAGAATTTGTTTATTAGTAGTACTCATTTGTTATGATGCTTTTCATTTCATTTTATGGTCAATGATTATAAAGGGCAGCATATGGAAAGGGGCTGAGGGACACATTAATTTGATAATCATAAGATATGTTTAAGTAAAATTAAAGGCAACTAGATCATTGTGAAGTAGTAGGATATTTGATGCTAAGCTGTGCTTTTCTGATTTGCTTCTAGTTCTTCCACTGATAGGGTAGATTGAATTTTGGTGTTGGAACTATTATTCCTGCATATGCTTGACTATGGTTTCTGTTGCAGTCGTGAGTTCACGCACCGTGTTAAGTCAGTTTCAATGGCAAAGTTTACATTTCAAGAAGTGGATGCTCTTCAGAAAGGCGGTAATCAGGTAAAAGAACGTTCTTGAAGCTTCGTCTTGCTTCACGTAGATGATGGATTTTGTTGATCATAGATGAAACGTTGGTCTTGCAGCGTGCGAGGGATTTATTTTTGAAGGCCTGGGATCCTGAGACTGAGAGGAACAAACTTGTGGATAATAGGTTACAATTTTATCATCTTGTTAAATGAAAGAACTGCTTGTTTGAAGATTGGAATTTAACTTGTGCCTTTCTCTCTTTTAGCAATATTGATAAACTTCGCGGCTTTATAAAGGACGTATACATTGATAAAAAGTATTCCATGGACAAGTCTTCTGATAGGCCTCCAAGAGATCCACAGGTTGTATTTCTGGACCAAAAAGCTATATGATTTTTGACAACCATGTTTTCTGTTATTTTCTATTCTTTGTTAACTTTTCCTTTTAATTTTTGAAGACTTTTCCATGAATGTTGGCATGACGTTGATCTTACATTTAATAGAATTTAAGAAGCCAAGAAGATGAAATGAGGCGAGCAAGCTCATATCATTCGTACTCTCAAAGTCCGCCATATGATTTTCAATATGAAGAAAGGCGATACGGGAAACATGCACCTTCACTTACTAGAAAGCCTGGTTCAGATCGAGGACTTTATGAGGGAAAGCTTGCTGGATTTTTGAGTCCCAATCGTTTAAGTGACTATGCAAAGAATGACAGGTTTTCGAATGAGGGTTCTAATTCCAGAATGTCAGATTATACTGGTAATGGTGGAGTTGATCTTTTCAAATCTGATGTTTTATCTCCTAGTTCCCAGAATGAAACTTGGAGCCCATTTAGTGAATCAAATTCAAGAGAAGCTCCCTCGTTACATAAATCAGATGTAATCAACAGTAGATTTCATCCTCAGCCTCAGGTATTAGCAGTCTTTATCGCATCTGCATTTTGAACAAGTTGGTGCGCCAAAAATAATATCTTGACTGTTTTTTCTTTGAAAAGAAAGTTATTTGTTGAAATAGTATTATCGTATACTATACTTATGCAGGTCTGATTTAATTTTTTGTCTTTTTCAAAATACTTATTGTCAGGGAATATACCTTTCATATGGATTAAACAACAACATTTTATACCATATATGGTCTGATTTAATCGCAACAAAACATCTCTATAATGACTTTGGGTCAAGTAGTTCATATGCTTGTAATTTACTCCAGTGCATTCTCCTGTGCAGAGAACTGTATCCTTAGGAAGCTTTGGTTACTTTGATAGCAGTTCCACATCTTTCAAGTCAGTTGATTCTACGAGCTTTCCTGAAGTTGTGTCTGATCTTGGACATTCTGCTGAGGTTTCCCATGACAAATCTACACCTGGATCTTCAGTGTCCGGGGCCTTTGCTGGCTTGGACCTTTTTAAAACACCTTTTGCACAACAAAATGCCTCTTCAACACCTCCAACTGGTATTAATTCTCAATTGCCAGAGTCATTGTTGGCACAATCTTTTAACGACATCCAAGAGTCTTCCACTTCTGCAGTTCCATCATTCTCCGAGCAACAACCATCAGAAATTCTACAACCTTCACCACTAGACTTGTTCACCTCTCCATTCCAGCAACAATCTGTTGTGTCTAACAAGGAAGAGGCCTCTAATGTTGTGATGTCAAATGATGGAGGGTGGGCAACTTTTGATACGGCTCAGAACATTGAGCCTATTGGCACTGAAAATTCAGCTCCGGCTGCAGTGCCTTATTCTGATGGAAGTATTCTAGGAAACTTTAACCCATTTTCCACCGATGAAAGTTCCTCATTTCAAGCTTCAGCTGGCCACGAACCTTCTGCATCTACATTTACTTTTGAAACCACTGATGTTAGTATTATCTTACTACAATTGGCATTTAGTTATCCATTTTTTGCTTGAGAAATTTTAGAATTTGAAGACATCATTGGAGTTATTTATGGAAACTGCTTCAAATTAGTTTATCACAATAAAAAACATCTGAAGATATAATTTAGCTAAAATGTATCTTGCAGAATCCGTTTGATGCTGCGGCTGTTGCTGAAGGACATCCTACCCAAAATGTTATAGAAATTAACAAACAAACTGCTCTTCACTCTGCTTCTGATGCGGAGAAATTGCTTGGTGATGGTGGATATGAGGTTGCTACATGCCTTTTAAATCCTTGAAGAATTGTTTCTTCTCTTCAATATGTTTACTGACTTCCTTTTGTTTTAGTCTTTGAGTGATTATGGCAGGGTGACAACTTCGAGTGAGAGTGAACCACCATTATCCAGCTTATCATCAAATTTCGATATAACACTAAATGACTTCCCAATCGGTCCATCAGAGGTACTTTTGTTTCTTTCTTTGAGCTTAATAATCTTGTCTGGACACGTTGTGACTCGTTCGTGATATCTTCAATATATGATGGTCTGTATCTTACTGGTATAGGCTGGCGTGGGTTCACTTGCAACTGATCATAAATCCAGCAATCCATTTGATCTGCCTTATGATTCCGACGTAGAATCTACAAATATGGTATGTCTTGCTTAATTATGACACATATTCCTGGTATGAATGCACACAGTTAAAATTGTGAATCCACTAACTTTTGTGATACACTTTGTGCATGCTGTATGGCTTATTAGAGGCAGTTCATAAATTCTGAAATCGCCATTCTGTTCATGTATCTTGATCTATCCAATTTTCCTCAAATATATAGCTCTTAGTTTGTGTATTACAATGATGTGATGCTTTGTATCTAGTCTCAGTTGTGGAACATGAGCTCTTTGCAAGTAGCTCTGCCAAATCTCCAGATGGCAGCCACTTATGATGATGGAGTAAATCAATTATGGTTTCCCCAAAATCCAGTTCCCTCCTTCGTCCCTGGGGGAGTTTCGTTCGACTCATCCAGTGGTAATATTCACTCACCCCTGCTAAAAAAAATCCTAAAATGGAACTTTTTCCAGTCCTATTATATCCATCACTCCTTACTATTGTTTTTCTTGTGCAGGCTCTATGGGATATATAGCAGGGCAAGCACCAAACACCTCAATAACGTAAGCCCTCTTTATTCTTCATGCGGATTCCTGCTCACTTATTCCGTGTCAGCTACATTATGTAATTATATAGGAATCGGGTACATTTCACTTATGTTTTCCTTTGGTGTAGTATATCAAGAAAGATCCACAAACTTTAATTGATTGTCACTATTATTTTGTTTCTTAGAAATCCGGTCTCATTAGATGGCTCTTGTCTTGCAGGAGTATCCATACTCATGGTCCCGTTGCCTCCGTTGGTGGAAACCCTTTCGCCTAGACACAGAATCTCTTCATAGAAATGATAATATTGGCAAAACAAGAGATCACCTAGCTAGTTGTTTGCGCAGATTATCAATAGTTGTCTTTCCTATCAAGTTAATCTGCAGTAGAACTACAAAGAGGCGTGTGCTCTGTAATTGTAATTGCTTGCTTTGCTAACATGATTGTGATTCTTTTTTAATCTATTTTCCCACTTGTTGAGTGTAAGAATATTATAGACTTTCTCATTTAAGATGGCCGTATATTTGAATTAGAAAGATGAATATTTTTTTGTAAATATGAAAAGTAGATATCGTGATTACCATAAATTGAAAATGAAAGATTATTTTAATAAGAATAAAGAAAATAAGCAAATGGTAAATTTCCCAATAAAGTAGCTGTGTATACTAGTCTTCTTTCCAACACCTAGAGTGACAAAAAGCTCCAAAACCTCTGCATTTTTAATTCAATCCCTTCAAATCCGCCCCCAACTCGGCTCGCCCTCACCGATCCCGCCGACGCTCTCTCCGTCGCCGATCTCCGACACCGGAAATGGAGAGCGGAAGCGTTCTGGAAACTATCGGTCAAGAGATCATCGGCGTGATGGCGCCGGTCTCCGTATGCATGCTCCTCGTCGTCCTCCTCGTCTATACGGTCTACAATCCCTCCTCCGCCGCCGCCTCCGCCACCACCATCCGCACCGCCGCCAATTTGGTCTACATGGAGTCCCCCACCGATTCCACCGTGCAGAAGCTCGAGGGGGCAATCCTCAACGCCGTCGTCTTCGTCGTCATCATAACCCTAGTTACCTTCCTCCTAGTCCTCCTCTACTACTACCGCTTTAACAATTTCCTCATCTACTACACCCGCTTCTCCGTCTTCATGATCTTCTCCGCTATGGGCAGCTCCATCCTCATCTCCATCGTCCAGAGATTCAACATCCCCATCGATGCCGCTACATTCTACATTCTGTTGTTCAATTTCACCATATTGGGCACGATTTCCGTCTTCTCCGATGGGATTCCTATCATTGTGAAGCAAAGCACTATGGTGGTGTTGGGGATTATTGTGGCGGCGTGGTTTTCGCGGCTGCCTGAGTGGACGACGTGGATTGTGCTGGTGGCGCTGGCATTGTACGATTTGGCCGCCGTCTTGGCTCCAGGCGGGCCGCTGAAGCTATTGGTAGAGCTTGCATCTACCCGGGATGAGGAATTGCCGGCTTTGGTATACGAGTGTAGGCCAAATGTAGGGAGGAATTCTGGAGCTAGAGTTTCGAATTCGGGGTTTTTCGTAGCAGCAGGGGTTGGTATGAGTAGTGATAGCCATAATGGCTCAGTAGAGTTACAAGATTTATTGAGGAATGGGGATAGGGGCACTGCAATGGAGATTCTACAAGGAGAGGATTTGGTCATTCCCATTGATGAAGATGATAGGACTAGTGGGGGTGAGATTGAGGAAGTGAGAGAAGAAGCAGGGGAGATGGTACCGTTGATGGGAGATGGCGATTCAATTGAAAGGGGTAGTGGTAATTCTGGTCGAGTGGACAACAGTAGGTTGTCGCGAAGAAGTGAGAGAGAAGGGATTGAAATGGAGGACTTCAATCCGAGGGGGATAAAGCTTGGCATGGGGGATTTCATCTTCTACAGCGTGCTTGTGGGAAGGGCTGCAATGTATGATCTGATGACGGTGTATGCTTGTTATCTCGCAATCATATCAGGACTTGGATGCACGCTCATATTGCTGGCTGTCTGTCGTCAAGCATTGCCAGCACTTCCTATTTCGATTACTTTGGGTGTCATCTTTTACTTCTTGACCAGACTTTTCATGGAGCCATTTGTTGTTGGGGCTTCTACTAATTTGATGATGTTCTGATACTGTGAGCTACAACACTTTGCTGATTCTAGGGGCATGAGTAGCTTTTATGAATTCAATGCCTTTCACAGGGTGCTTCTGCCCCAATAGTTCTTGCAATTACAGGTCTGATCCATTCATTGATTCTGAAAATCTTTGTTGATAGCTTAATGATGTATGTCTTGAAAATGTAATCAGATACTAGATCAGTGAATATAGGTCATTGCTTACCAGCATAATTTTGTCTCTGTTATTTACTTAAATGTTGGTGATCTTATGGTGAATTCAAAGATTGAAATTGGACTCTAGGACTTGGGAACTGTAATTTGAGAATGCACAATACTTGTATGGAAAGTAGAGTAACACAAATTACTAACTAAAGATTTTGAGGCTTAAACTTATGCTATTACGCTGAGAAGGGCAACTCTAGGTTCACATCGAGTTCGAGCCCTTACACTTCTAAATTCTAATACACGATGTTTTAGTGAAGGATGTTTTCCTAGTTTAACATTTTAGATGCATTGCTTGCAAGTCACCTATGTTCACAACAAGTGATTCCTTTTTCTGTACTTTTAGCTGGTAACTGTATGTATCTGTAGAAAGAGCAACGAACATTAACATTCTGCTTCAAGAAACTGTAAAATCTTGATGGATGCATCATAAGGAACATAAGTGAAACCATTTATGCAAATAGAGAAATAGTGAGACCAAACTCCAAACAATATTTTATTGCCATAAAAAGCATATTACAAACAGCATAGTATCCTCTTACATTTTTGAATCAGTAAAATCCAAACCTCGATCTAAACAGAATATCCAAGACATTTTCAACGGAGATATACACTAGTGTAGAAACTATGCAGTTAGCCAAAAAAGGTGAGAAGTATGTGGTCACCAATGTCTCTTACTGCTGCGTTTCATTTCCTTGTGATTTATTTTCTTGCGATTTATCTTCATCGAGCTTGCTTGCATCACCAGCATGTTCAGTTTGTTTGGACTCGGATGAGGCATCCGAGGAAAATAATTGACCAACCTTAACATATTTCTCCATGAACTTGTATTCCCAGTCTTGGAGAACCTCCAGCTCTGAATCACTCAGGCCTTGAATATTCCCAGTAAGGTCTTTGGGGTCGAACGACATGAGAGCCAAGGCTCTGCTTGCATCCCTACCAGCAAACAGTGCATATGGGCCACCGGGTCCATAGAACATCCTGCATTTGAGAACAAAATAAAATTATTACCCTCAAATTCAGATTGTGTGGTATATTTGAGAACAACATAGCAAAATCCCTAAATTACCAAATTGGATCAGATTATGATATGACATAGCAATAGCATCAAGAATCCAGCATATAGACTTAATGAGTGATGCCTGTTAGTTTCTCTATATTCCTATCAAATTTCTATATTTTGATAACAAAAATCTTTTATGTGGAAGATGTAGCTAATTACCACATACAAGGCTTAATTAGAGAGCAATTCATAAGATTTCTCCACAATTCCAATCCACAAACCCCTATCTAAACAGTGGAATTCAACTTTAGAAAATCAAAATAGTACAGCTCAAGTGCAAGTCGGAAGAAAACTTTGGCAACCCCCAAATTTTCAAAAAAAAAAAAAGATTGAAAAAGATTGACCTAGAACGAGAGACGTCGTAGATCTGTCCTTTGATAGCCATGAGTAAGGGCTTGTTGGGATCGGAGCCATCGTATGCTCTCAAATCCTCCTCGGTGACATCGCCCATCTGCACCGGTTCGCGGAGGGCAATTTCGTTCGCCCTTTTGACGGCGGCGTAGTCATCCGCCGCCACAAACATGCCTGAAACCACTTTGTAAGTGACGTACATGAGTGCCAGTATAGTGAAGAACGCCGTCGGCGACAGCCCCGTGTAGCTGTTGATCGCCTCCGTTACCGTCTGCCACACTGCCGCCATGGTTGTGGTTGGTCAATTGTAGGTGCTTGGTTGGTGAAGTAACATTACTGACTTTTTTATACATAATCTCAAGGATATTAATTATTCTATTCAATTTCAAATGAATAACCGTAATTCTTGAAGTTAGGGTGTATCAGGTGGCGCCCCTCCCACTCGCCCTTCTCATGCCACGTCAGCACTAGCCCCTTTCATTCCACTGCTACATCATTAGCCCTTCCTACTGTACTAGCCATTCCCACTTGCCCTTCCCACAATTAAATTAATTCACAATTAAAATTCACGGAATTATAATTCGACACAAATAAGAACGGAAAATACGAATATTTCAATAAAAAAAAACATACATCATTCGAAAAAAAAAATTACATAGTAGATAGAAAAAAAAACAACCACATCAGTGTCCACCCCTCCGCGTCCAAACCTCTTCCATGATATCCTCCTGAAGTCGAATATGGACATTTTTTTGCCGCATGTCGGCAAATGCGCGCAACCGCTCAACCTCTCCATGAGGTACCCCATGTTCACATTCGCGGTGGCCACGCCGTGGCTTGGACCGACACCCGTGTCATCTTCGCTGGTCCACTGAGTCAGTTCGTCCCCTTCACTCTCGACAATCATGTTGTGCAAAATGATACACGCGTACATGATGTCGCCGATGTTGGGAATATACCACCTGTCGTGCCGGACCCCTCACCATCGCCCATCGACTCTGGAGCGCACCAAATGCGCGCTCAACATCCTTGCGCGCTGCCTCCTGCCGGGTCGCAAAGTAGGACTTCTTCGGCCCGACCGCATGCTTGATCGTCTTCACAAAGACGGGCCGGTTTGGGTATATCCCATCCGCCAAATAGTACCCCATGTTGTGCAATGGTTGCCGTTGGCGACGAAACTGATGGCGGGACCAACGCCATTGCACTGATCGTTGAACAGGGGCGACGACTGGAGGACGTTGATGTCGTTGTTCGACCCGGCCACTCCAAAATAAGCATGTCATATCCATAGCCGGTAGTCAGCTACAGCTTCAAGGATCAACGTGGGATGCTTGGCTTTGAAGCCGGAAGTGTGTATCCCCTTCCAGGCGGCGGGGCAGTTCCTCCACTCCCAATGCATACAATCGATGCTTGCCCAACATCCCAGTAGGAACCCGTGCATATTAATCAGCCGCTGGCAGTCTTCGGGGCTCGGACGCCGAAGATACTGATCCTCGAATATCGCTCTAACGCCCGCGCAAAACTCCAACGGACACTGGACGGCTGAAGACTCCCCAATGTGGAGGTACTCGTCGAACATGTCGATCGGGCCTCCGTACGCCAGTTACGATTGCGGCCGTACACTTCTGTATTGGTGTGTGTCCGGGTTTGCCAGCCGCATCCTCCCTGATCCTGAAAAACTCATACCTTCTCTCTAACGCACCAACGATATGCATAAACAGAGGACGGTGCATCCTAAAACGTCGGCGGAATAAGGCATCCCCAAAACGCGGCTCGGAGCAAAGTAGTCCTCATACAACCGCTGATGTGCAGCAATGTGGTCCCGGGGTACATGCCGTCGGCGATGGATTGGCCGAGGCACGGCCGCCGCCGCCTGCTGCCTCTGCCGGATCCGTCGATCAATCGCCGCTTGCACAGCGAGATCCAATTCATCATCGCTAAAGCCATCACTATCACTAGCGCCTCCGCCACTACCACCCGCACGACTACTCGCCATTAGAGAGAGAAACTTATCAACACAAGTGGTGTGAATGAAATGACGTTGGAGGAGCCCTATTTATAGAGTTTAAAAAAAAAAAATTAAAATGTTGGACGTCCGAGTGGGACGGGCGACCTTCGCCACAGTGGCGCCCGTCCCACTCGCCCGTCGACGGGAGGGGCGAGGCCATCGCAGGGGCACTCGGGACGGGCGTGGGCGCCCTTCCCGCCCACTATGGCGCCCGTCAGGTCGCCCGTCCCCGACGGGCGAACAGGAAGGGCGCCGTAGGAGACACCCTTATGTCATATGCGTAACATATAATTTATATTTTAATATAATTCATTATGCTGATTAATGTTCCATTTTTTTCCCCTTAAGTGCAAGGTAGACTTTCGCTAGACTAGTTATGAAAAATATTTATATCTGAATAATTATCTAAATATTATATTAGTTCTTACCAGCATGGTTCATATTGTTGGTATAGCTGGATTTTGTAACCATATCAAAATAAATTGGGTAGCTAGATTCATTTTTTCAACTTCAACAACTCTATATTAACTCTTTTACCTATCTCCATTGATCTCCGTGATATTCTTCGTTTACTACTTATGTTATGTCCATCTCGGTGTGTATAGTAATATTCTTGGTTTCAGTGCATATCCATAATTTTGATTTTGTGGGTATGATAAATAATTTATGGAGTACTAGTGTTGATATCATTTTCAGTAGTAGTAGTATATTGTTGATAAGTGGGAGTAATTTTGACCGCTGGAATTTAAATTTTTTATAAAAGAATCAGAAAAGTTCCAAAAAAATATCCCATAAATAAACTTTTTTCCACTTCTCCAAACATTTCCGTTTAGTATCATTTTTTCCATTTTTATTTTTTTAAATTATTTTATTCTCCAAATCATCCCAAAATCATTTTATAAATATCACATTCATCCAAAAAAAATATTTTACATCAAACTATCTCTAATTTTTCTCTGTATATTTTCATAACCAATTGTTTTGCATTTTTAGGATTTAAATTACATGAGTTTTAATTTTTAGGTCACGAGCAGAATCTTAGCTTGAGCCTACCTTCGCACACCTCCGTTACTCTTTAGGAGGCATCCGCCCCAGATAAACTACCCACCTCGCAGTGTCCAAAGAGCCAACTCACTAGCCTATCCAAGGAATTCTTCCATAAAAAATGAGTCATTTTGTCATTTTGGTACGTTCCATATTAATAGAGTCATTTCATTTTTTAGTAAAAGTCAATACATTTTTTCACACCTACTTTACTATCTCTTACTTTTTTCTCTTTTCATCTCTCTACCTTTTTCATTTTTCACTTTATTCTCTCTTTACTTAACTTACCTAACACAATTTTTCTTAATCTCCGTGTAAAAAAAAACGCCTCCATTACTATGGTAATGGAGGGAGTAAATTTTGTGTTTTAATGAAGTTTTATTATTAATAAAATATTTTATTAATTTTATTTTTAAATTAAAGAATAGTGTAGTGAGACCTATGAATTATTAAGGGATGAGATGGATTCTTGCAGGTGCGGTCTCTTATTCGAGAGATGGAATCAAAAAAATGGTTAAAACTAAAAAGTGGCCTGTGTCACATGAATAATTGGTTAAGGATGAACAAATTCCATGTCACTCGACCACATCATTAAAATAAGTTTTTATTTGTGAAGAAATAAAGAGGATTGAATAAGTCAACAATGATGGATTACTTTTTTAATTCGCTATTAAGGATCACATTTCCTTTTTGTACGAGTTTTAAGAAATGTTAAAAAAAATAGATGAAAAAAAGTTAGTAGAATATGAGTCTCAGTTGTATAGATTAGTTTTAAATGAATTATGAATGAAATAAGTTAATGGAACCATTTATAGTAAAGTGAATCGGGACTTCAGACGAACCGAAATAGAAAAATAGAACACCGCGAATTGAAGGAGTATTAGTTATTACTCTACTCTAGTTATGATGAAGTCTGACCGCGGCAATATTCGCACAACTTGTCAGCAGTATATTTGTATTACAACTCTGCATCTTTCTCGAATTCATTATAAATTAATCTATACTAGTACTATAAATTAATATATTCGACACAAATTGAAACTACCTATATTTTGCAATCGAATTAATGTTATTTGAAGGGTAAATTTGTATTAGTACATATAAATAAGGGAAAATTTGCATTTGTACATAACATATGTACATTTTGGTCTATTCTTGATCAGTTACTTCTAATGATTATCAGAAAATAATTAGGGAGGAACTGTAATTAAAGTATCAACAGGCCTCATGAACTGAGCCTCAATTTAATTCAAAAAAAAAATATCAACAGGTCTTATAATTATGGCCATACATACCCATGCCTTTAGCCTTATTATATATTCTATTCTTGATAGGCTAATAATTATTTGCCGTGTAAGGTCGTGTAAAGAATAAATATATTTGCAAATTAAATGCTGAATTGATCTGTAAAGTGGTTGTGGTCCTATGTTGTGGAAAACTGCCAGAATAAAACCCTTAATCCAAGAAAAAGTAATGATCATAATCATTCCTGATCCGCAATTAAAAAATAATTAATCCGTGAACTCAGCCTCACAGCACTTATGCTGAGCCCTCAAACTACAGCTGTCTAATTCTATTCATTCCATAATAATCACTTCAATCCATTGCATCAGATCAGATTTAGCTGCATAAATTTGACTT
Source organism: Salvia hispanica (assembly GCF_023119035.1). Classification (NCBI taxonomy): domain Eukaryota; kingdom Viridiplantae; phylum Streptophyta; class Magnoliopsida; order Lamiales; family Lamiaceae; genus Salvia; species Salvia hispanica. Next base: position 9,454,342 of record NC_062970.1, on the reverse strand, counting down.
CATCTTTCAGAAATATGATCCACAAAATTGACTCTTTCACTGATTGATTTTTACTACAACACGAGATTTGAAGTTAGAATTCCACTTCCTCAAGTTACAGGTCATGTGAAATGATTTGAGGTTTTTCTTCTTTTTCATTGATGTTACTTTTTGAAAAACAGATTACAGACATATACATTCACTAGGAAGCCATTTGAATAAGTGAAAAGGGAAAATAGACAGCAAACAATTCTATTCAAGATTTCTGTTTTCCAAGTTGGTATTGATTAACAACTTCATAATCAGTCTCAGATTTCTGCGAGCCTTCTGGGATATCTTGTTTTGGATTTTCAGGTACTGTCTGATTTTTTAAATTCTCATATATAGTTCTTCAATATAAGTTCTTGACCGATGTGATTCTGATCTGATGATGGTGTTTTTGGCAGATTCAGCTTGATATATACTTTCCTTTTCTTTTCATTGGGTGGAAATAGAAGGAAAAAATGGGTGTTGAATTGTTGGAGATTGGAGTTAAAGTGAGGAAAGGTGCGATTTTTACAATCAGAGGATGCTTTAAAACAGTTTGCAGTCATCCATTTCTTGTGGGCATGCTGTGTTTCTTGATATATTTGTACAGATCATCTCCTTTGATTTTTCAATTATTGCTGTCTGCATCTCCTATCCTTGTGTGCACTGCTGTTTTGCTTGGAACCCTTTTAAGTTTCGGGCAACCAAATATACCCGAAATCGAAGTAGAGGAGAAGACAACTGTAGAGGCTCTGTCTATTAAGAGTCATGTTTTGGGTGATGCTACTGTCGTTGAGGAAAATGAGAGCCACTTTGTTGAGAGATTTGTTGAGAATGTTAGGGAGGATTTGAATGATACTGCCCCGTTGATTGAGGAAAGATCGCGGGGAAGTGAGGCGAGTGATGGTGAGGAGAGGGGAAGGAAGAGAGAGTTGGGTGAGTTGAGGTATAAGGAGAAAGGTGAGTGGATTGAAGAGAGGCTTATCAATGGGGATGCAAAGGTAAATGGTGCAGTTATTGAATCAGATGATGAGAAATCAGAAGCAGATTCTTTTGATTCCGAGAAGGTGAATGTGGATTCTCTGGATTCACCCCCTCTCTCTCCTTGGGCACGAGTCGAGGAGCGGGAGGAGGAAAAAGAGGAAGAATCAGTGAAGGAGCAAGATGAGGATGAGGAGGAGGGCTCGGATTCTGGATCTGATTGCGCTGAGAGCTCCTCTCCGGATGCCTCAATGGCTGACATAATCCCAATGCTTGATGAGCTCCATCCGTTGCTCGATGAGGAGGACGGCCCTCAAAATGCTCGTCTCTCCCGTGGTAGCTCAGATGTAGCATCGGAAAAGTCACTAAAATCGAGTCATCAGTCGGATGATGAGTCTGAAAATCATGAGCACTTGGAAGCTGCTGATGATGAAAATGAAGATGGTGAAGATGAAGAAGATGCACAAGGAGACAAGGACGAGGAGACGAAATCCGCCATTACATGGACAGAGCAGGACCAGAAGAATCTCATGGATCTTGGAAGCTCCGAGATAGAGAGAAACCAACGTTTGGAGAATCTGATTTTGAGGAGGAGAGCAAGGAAAAACACAAGCTCGAGCTTGTTTGCAGAGAGGAACTTGATAGACTTGGAGAGTACCGATCTCCCTTTTAACATTGCTCCCATTTCGACGAGACGACAGAATCCGTTTGATCTCCCTCAAGATTCTTATGACGATTCAGGACTGCCTCCCATTCCTGGTTCAGCTCCCTCTGTTATGTTACAAAGGCGGAACCCTTTCGACATTCCTTATGACTCAAGCGAGGAGAAGCCTGACCTTAAGGGAGATGTGTTTCAAGAGGAGTTCACATCCCAACCCAGAGAGCCATTTTTCCGCAGACACGAGAGCTTTAATGTCAGATCTTCGATGTTTGCACCTAAGAGGCAAGAATCCAGGATGAGGCCTTACTTTGTTCCCGAGCGAACAATCTCCGAAGAATCGAACAGTTCTCTGTTTCAGAGACAGTTGAGTGGACTTAGTGACTCGAAGGGGAGCTCCATACCTGAAACTGAATCAATCACTTCAGTTGAGGATATTGAGGACAAGAAGCTTCCAGAAACAGATTGTCTGCCAGAAAGAGAGGTTGAGGATATTGAGGACAAGAAGCTTCCAGAAACAGATTATCTGCCAGAAAGAGAGGTTGTGGAACAAGCAAGAGATGCCGATGAGGAGGAGGGCCCTTCTCGTGATCCAGAGCTGATTAGCCTACAGGAGGTAGACACTGAAGAGATGATCTCCAAGATGGAGAGTGTTGCCGAACATATCGGGCATGGAAGTCAATCTTCGGAAGACGGAGATAGTCTAGAGTTAGACCATGTCGAGAATAGAGAAGTGCAAGTTGGAGAATCTCAATTGGAGGTGGAGGATAAAACCTATTGCTACGAGCAAGGAAGTGCATCCCAATGCATGGAAGCTCAGGGTTTTGTACATGGTTCAACCATGGAAGCTGTTGAGTCAAGATACAATAGAGATTCAAGCTCCTCATCACTTTCAGAAGTGAGTGAGAGGGTCTTCATTGACACAGAAGGTGAAGGGCTATCAATGGTGGAGGGAAACAGAGATGTTGAAGAACCAAGCGTCTCGAACGAAACTTCTTTAGGAAGTACTGATCTGAATATCACAAGTGCATTGGCTATCGACATAACACAACGGGCACCTGTTTATGATTCTAGCCCCCGAGGACTCGGTCAGAATACATCATCTTCCTCCGTTTCTTGTGATGTGCTTCCCGTATCTGAAGGGAGTCGTAGGGAAATCGAGACAGACATCGAGATGTTGCCTGATTCGTCAATTTCCCAATTAGTAGCAGGTGAATCTATGCCAGTTGATTTCGTTGATATAAGAGATCATGAAAATGCAAACACTGATTTAAGGCGAAGTTCTTCATCCACGTCTTCTGCTTCGATGGAGGAACATCTCATGGAGAATCAAATATTGGATGAAGTTTCAGTGTCCACTGATGATAAAACTATTCATGGCCTAGTTGGAGTAACTGAGACACAACTTGAAGATCTGCCGAGAACAGAAAGTTCAATCTCCGTTGATTCCTCGGATGATATTCAACATGACACTGATGAAAATTTAATCTCTATGATTCCATCTGAAGGAAACACATCTCTCTTTTATGAGAGTGCTATCCAAGAGCCAGATTTCAACTATCTCAATGAAGTGCAAGTAAGTTATACTCTTATTTTTTTCATGAAAATTAGTTTCTTATGTGTATAGTTTTCTGGTTGAACTGAGATATGGAGAATTATAACATGCATATGTTGTCCAAAGAGTATCTTCCCTTCGAGGCATCATGTTTAAGGTGTTGATCATTGTTTAATTTGGTTCGTTCAATTTGGCTGGGCTTCACATTCTTTTTATTCCGTTTTTCCAATATTAATTTAACTATGCTCAGATTTAGAAATAAACCAACACTCTCTTGGATAAGAAAATGCAGGCATTGAACACCCAAGTTGAGTCATTTTCGGATGATCAAATTACACAAAATGATTTGAACATGCCTGAGGCCCAAGAGCTTGATCACTACATCAACTCTCCATCAAGTCCTAAATTTGTTTCTGTTCTGCCAAGTGCCATAGGGACAGATAGTTCTCGTTTTGATGAGCAGACAGTGGTGGAAGAAGCAGATGAGATTGTGGAAATTGATAAAGGGCTTTTGTGTGAGTTGGATAATGTTGGGGACTTTAGTATCAGACATTTGGGATCTGGAACGAGCGACTTTGAAAAGCGTGTAGATTCTGTTGGAGAAGAAACTTTGTCTTCAACACATCATGAGGTTCACACAGTTGAAGTGAACAAAATGGAAGGCATTCTTCTTTCAGAGGATTCAAGGGATGTTCATGAACTGGACGCAGAATGTAATTCAGAGATACTAACAAGTAGAGCTGAAACTATTGAGGTCTCAAAGGTCGTTGAAAATGACCATGGTTCTCTTCATCGGGAAACATCAGATGATGAGGAAACACTGTCCACAGAACATAAAATCATGCCTGCTAATTCGTCTGTGAATCACAGTCACAAAGATGCTTTTTCCGGGATACCTGAAATGGAAGTGCAATCTGTAGAAAATGTCAGTGTTGTTTCCACAAAGCCGGAGTTAGCATCTGTAGAAACTGAAGTCATGGTGGAAGTTGCTGAGATGTCCTGTCAAGGTCAACTTGATGCAGATACCAGTTCTGCGATGCCTGAAATCGAAGCTAGTTCCATTGAAGATATTGATCTAGCCTTCAAGCAAACCAGATCTAAAGAGCACGTTGTTTTGGATCCACCTCAAGCTGAGCTTCAGAATCATGAAGATACTGCTTCTGCAATATCTGAATCTAAATCATTATCCGCAGATGACACTGATGCTGCTCCTACTAAAACTGAATCCACATCTGTGGAAACTGAAACCATAGTAGGAGTTTCTCGGACATCCAGCTCTGAGATGACTGAAGTTGAAGCTAGTACAGTCAAAGATATTGAATTGTCATTCACGCAAATGAGTTCTGAGGAGCCTCGAGTTTTTGAGCCCATTGGTGCAGATACCCCTTCTCTGATTCCTGAACTTGAAGCTAGAAAAGTCAAAGAGGTTGATCTTGCCTCCAAGAAAATCAGTTCTGTGGAAATCGAGAAGCATGTTGTTCTAAAAGCTGAAGTTCACGATCGTAAAGATACACCGGAACAGGAAGTCCTATTGGCAGAAGATGTTCCCAAGCATACTGAATTGGCTTCTGTGGAAACTGAAGTCGTCATGGCAAGTGCTGATGTATCCACTCAAAATCGAGTCCATACAGCAGACACTCTTGAACTTACTGAAATTGAAGCTAGTAAAGTTGAAGAAATGGATCTGGAATTTGAGCAGATCATTTCCAAGGAAATTGAGAAACCGGTTGATTTAGAGTCAGTGGATATGAATTCTACTTCTGGGATGCCTGAAATCGAAGCTGGTTCAGTCGAAGCTATTCATCAGGCATTCCAGCATATCAGTTCCAACAAGATCAATGAACGTGATGTTGGGGAAACCATAACCGAGCATACAGCACCACCCAGGGATGCGAGTGAGCCAGTATCCACTAATGAGGCATCACAAATGGCTGATAGAAAAACAGCTTTAGCTGATTGCGCTCTGCCACTTGTTGAATCTAGAGAAACGCAAGAAGCCTCTTCTGAACTGCATGTTGCTGAAGTTTTTCCTTTGGAGGGTATGGCTCTGCCTTCAACTCAAGCGTCGGATGGTGAAACGAGAGAACAGCTAAAGCTAAAGTCGAATGATGAATCATTTGAAGTCAAGGTTGATGATAAGGTAGGACCCTCTGAGAACAAGTCTATCCTTAGCAGTGTCATTGAGGAGAAAGAGCCAAACCACGGCGATGAAGCAGTTAAAGACTTGCATTCTCCACCTTCTGGTAAAGGAAAAAGTAAACTCTCTAGAAGCTCAAGTTCCAGTTCCAGCTCCAGCTCAAGCTCCGACTCAAGCTCGGGAGATACCGACAGAGTATAGGAGGCCAGGTGGGGGAAAGGGAAGTGTTTCATCCGTGCTTGATATATGCAATTTTCGCTGCGCGATAAGATGGGGTTCTTTTGTCCTGCAGCATGACGGTTTCTTCAAGAATGAGTTATTTATTTGATTTCTTGAAGTTTTTGAGGTTTGGCGAGGTTTTTCCCTTTTGGTCTTTTCTTCTAAGTGTTTGTTGTGGGGGGACCGTTTTGAGTTGAAAATTTGTCTTGAACTATCTTAATCATGTAGTGTGTACTGTAAAATATGTCCAGACTTTAAAGATTGTTGATTATCTGAGGGGAAAGGGTTCGTTTCGTGACTAATTATGCAAATTGATTGTCTGCCTATTGTTGCTGCTAGCATCGATTTTTGGGCTTTATACCTTACTACTATATGGACTGAAAGAGATTCAAATACCATAATAAATTCCAATTACAGATATTCACCTACAATGGAAAATATAAACAAGCTTACAAGACTAGGCATCTTACAAAACACACTCCAACTAAAACATTTAAGAAGGAAAAGGCACCACTTAGGACAACGATATGTTATTGCAAACTTCTGTATCTCGTACCAGTTGATTAAGAGCAGTTTGTGTCGTAACTTGCAAGTCCCTGCAGCTCTGGACCTTCAAGTCGAGGATTGTTCTCAAAGCTGCAAACACAAAAGAGAAGTCACCAAATCTAAATGATGAAGAAAGTGAGAACGATCACAATTGCAACACCAAATTTTCCTCTTTTGATCTCCTAGACTGACATTTTACTAAGCCAATAAGATAAATATCAAATCTCAGTGCTTAACGTTACTGATTTGTTCAATCAGCAGAAGATCCTAAGTGTAGAGAATATTGAAGCCATTTGTCCATAATTCCAGACTCTCATTAGATGCAATATTATGGGAGTTTATAAACAGTTGAAGCTGCGATGATAATTAAGAAAGAGTAGGTGTACTGATATCATGTAAGTCAGGAAAGGGGGATGACACCAGATCATGTTATATTCAGCAATGAAGTTCAAAAGAATTAATACAATTAAACAGGCATAGATAAAACAAATAAAAAGCGTTGAAATTGATGTCCAAGACTCAAAGAACTTACTTGTTTAAAGGGATGTGCTCAAATGGACCATTGGAAGGTATTGTGCCACACAAATTGTTATTGGAGACATCTCTACAAAATCAAATGAAAATATCAGTAATGCTGTTGCACAATACAGCTAGAAACATACTAGAAGAACTAAGTATTAGTCAGATCAGCAACACTTACACAACTTTCAAGGTATGTATACCAGCAAGTGTCCTTGGGATTGGGCCATGTAGTTGATTATCATTAAGACGTCTGTGAGAGAGATGAAAAGGTTACATTTGTAATGAAATATTTGTAATGAAGTGTTAACTCTGAAAATTTACGATTGCATCACGTTGAGGGAAGAGAAGTAGTAGTAGTACTAAAATAAAGGGAAAATGTTAGCTTCGATTGAAATATTATTTGCACAAATACATGAACCACAGAACCAGTAAATGAAGTAAACATTGAATGAGCAGTGAGCACCACGAGTGTTTTGATTAAAAAGGTTAACAAAATCATCAAAAATGAAAAATATATATATCAATGTTAAGATAGTGAAGACTCACAGAAAGACAAGGGATTTCAGATTTCCCAGGGATGGAGGGATATTCCCTGAGATATTATTGTTATATAGATCCAAACTTATTAAACTCTTCAAATTACCCAGCTCGTCAGGAATAGCCCCTTGGATGTTATTTCTGTACAGTTCCCTATACGAAAAGGTCAGTAGTCATTAGGCTACAATAACAGAGACGGTAGGCTGCAAAGCAAATCTAATGATATTTTCATAGACATGGTTGTGAAGAAAGAAGGAAATACAACATAACCATGGATTATGGGCATGCAACTTTATGCAGAATTAAGAATAAAAGAAAAGGTGCATCTGTCAATTGGAAATAAAAGTGCTAATGTTACATGATACTCACAGATATTGGAGATATTCAAGTTTCCCGAGCTCAGGCACAAGATGACCAGACAAATTCGAGTTGCCAAGATCCCTATCCAGGTGATAACCAAGTGGAAATTTTAGGTCCACAATCATCAGAATGCATACAAAGAGAGTTCCAAATGTGATGGTGAGAGAGAGGAAAGTCAAATTACAAACAAAAAGAGAACAATATGTCACTGTCAGAGTGTCAGTCAACTTCAGTACCATGTAACTGGAATGAATGAATTAGCTCAAGTTGAGACTCTAATTCATCTCAATAACTCCAAAACACTTTATGAATAGTTTAGTGTCCTATGTTAAATTTTGTCAATCATTAGGATTCATCCAAGTATTGAAATATTTGAGATCCTTAACTCCAAATCCGCTGTGAAATCTTAACATGTACGACAAGAACAGAATTCGTTAGTAGTAGGAGTATTAGTTAGAACTATGTCAATAATCATATGATCACCTAAGCTTCCAGAGTAACCCTTTCTTCAACACACCAGTGACCCAACCACATCCCACTCAGAAGAGGTACACAGCATAGCCCCTAAATCTACGACAAAAATTATCTGCTCAACATGTGCTCTACCTTCACACCAAATACTACGTAAAACATGAGTGTTTTGTTTGCTCATCATTAGAAACATACAATCAAATAAAACATCACTGAATTCAATCAACAGAACTAGTATTCCTTGAGAAACAATTAGACAAGTTTAGAAAATCTTGTCACCATAAATCACACAAATTTTCTCATTCCCTCAAACAAGATAAACTTCATCATGCAAAACAAACAGGGGAAATACTAAGTAGGAGACGACCATATTGAAACCCCCAAAAAAAACAAACAAGCGGCGGAATTCACTTTCAAGCTAGGGCTCTTCAATAACAAACCCCAAAATTAAAAATTGAGTAAGTAAAGCATGAATTAAGTAAAACCGCAACAGCTTCCTCCAGTATTCAGTAAATGAAGAGGCAATCAACACAGAGCTACTAATCCAGTAAACACGTAGCAGAAAAAGGCGAAAATAAAGAAGAAAGTGATAGAGACATTTGATTTGATGAAATGAAAGAGAGAGATGGATAGATAGATACAGGCGAGTGACGCGGTTGTCCTGGTTGCAGGTGATGTGGAACCAGGTGCAGGGATTGACAAGGTTGGGATCCCAGCTCTGCAGCACGTTGTCCGGGTCGGTCAAGCTCCGGCGAAGTGAGTGTAGAGCGTCACCCTCCGAATTGCAATGAGCTTTCGGCAAAAGGAGCGAGGAAGACACAGCAGCTAAGGCCAGAAATACCAGTAAATCTCCTCTTCCGGCCATAGCTGTCGCCCTCGGTGTTCTGTTTCTTTCAATCTTCTTTGATGGATGCAAAATTGTAGTGGAGAATCCATTTTTTAAATTATTCGATCACTCATGCTCCACTGAGATTACAGATTTGACTTAGTCATGGGATATCAGCAAAATGATTTTAAAAAAATTAATCTAGCATTAAAATAGTCACCAAACTATGTCTTACAAGGAATTACAATTTCACAAAATTCATATAACAATTACAAGAATTGGTAATTTTTCAAATTCACACCAAACTTATGAGTTATGAATGAAACTAGTATTATCACCCGGGATATAAGATTTTCAAATAATGAAAATAAATTCATTTAAAAAGGAATAAAAAGAATATAATACTAATATTTATAGTTAAGAATATGTGTTGATTAAAATAAGTATCTATACTATTATAAAAAATTGAAAATACAATAAAAAATAACATAAAGGAAATTGTGTCTCTCTCAATCCACTCTAAATAAAACATTTCATATTTGATAAACGATTTTATACAATTTTAATTTCTAATATGAATGGAGTAAAATAAAATAATAAAATGATAAAGAGGAAATAAGCAACTAAGGATTAAAGAGTATGTGTTTCAATTTGACTATGATTTACAAATAAAGGATGCGTCTAAGGATAAAAAAAAAAGCATATAATTTAAATAAATAAATATTTCAATACATAACATAAGTATTCATACATAAAAATAAAAATTTTAAAAAGTAACCACGAACCATTAGTAATTAAATATAATTATAAATTATATAACTTGAATATTAAATATAAATAAATTTTATATAAATTAATAAACTGCTAAATAATTTTATATACTACTAAATAGTAATAAAAAATACTCCATCCGTCCCCGATTAAGAGTCACACTTTTCTATTTCGGTTTGTCCCCAATTAAGAGTCACACTTCATTTTTACCATAAATGGTAAGTAGATTCCACAATCCACTAACTCACTTCACTCACATTTTATTATAAAACTAATATAAAACAGTGGGTCTCATATTCCACTAACTTTTTCAATCAACTTTTCTTTAGATTTCTTAAAACCCGTACCCGGTCAAAGTGTGACTCTTATTCGGGGACGGGAAGGAATATTATTTATACATATAAATTTAAATACTTAAATTAAAATAAACTTAATATAAAAAATAACTATTACACAAAATCCAAAACTATCTTACCAAAAACAATAACTTAATAAGTTTCATGGTAGATAGAATGAAGAAGTTTATCAACATGTAGAATACAGTAATAATAAGGGAATACATATATCATAATTGTAATCCCTTTCGTCCCACCGAAATGTTTCATTTTTCTTTTTCGTTTATCTCAACCAAGATGGCCTACTACTAAAAATAGAAACACCTTTATCTATATTTTAATTCATCTTTCTCACTTTATTTTCTTCACTTAACACATTTATCTCTAATTAAGGTAGGACGTAGTAGTATTTATTTAATTAGTGACTAATTAAAATAATATACAATAAATTTGAGACTAAATAAAATACTACTTTCTCCTTCTACGAAAAATAGAATATATTTGTCATTTTTTTAGTTGTCCTCGAAAAATAGACCCAGTTTGAAAAAGGACCCCACATTTGCTACCTAACACAATTAAATACTACTAATAATATGGACCCAACATTCTACTAACACTATGTCTCTTACTTTTTTTCCTTCACTCTTACTCTATCAATTCCATATTAAAACCTATGTCACTCACAATGTGGTTTATTTTTTTTTGGACGAATGGAGTACATAGAAGACTAATAAAAATGTATTTTAAATATTTTAGCTAAGTAAATATAGGATGAAAATTGAAAAGATTTTATATTTGTGTTGTCATTTAGCTTATGAATTAATTTTTAAAGAAAAAGTATACAATAGTGAATAAAACTTCAATTTTGACCCAAGTAAAGGGAAATTATACTCTTTAGCTCAATTCCAATTTTAACTCAAATTAAAGACAAAAAACAGTATATAAATTTAATTACAAAGAAGAATTTAAAGTAAAAATATACAGGCCAAATAATATCAAATCTAATTTTTAAAACATAAATATAATGATACAGAAGTTCATAACACCCAAATCGGCGCCTGCACTCTCCCTCTCGCTCTTTCTCTCTCAATCACGTCGGCATGCCCACCAGCCTGCATCGCCGCCATGCCTTCCGCTCTGCCTCACCGCTCCTCCATCGCTCTTCCTCTGCCGGTCTCCTTGTCCATGCTCAGGCACTCCGACAATGAAGGAATGGAGGGAGCTTTGCTTCAAGGTGTAGATTGTAGAACTGCAGCAGATTATCCCGACACCAACTCGATCGCATTGTCTCCACATTCTCAAAAAGGAAGTAAAGAAATTGACGTCCGAATTCTTAAAATAAATTGTAATATGATTATAAAATCTCGGGAAATACTTTCATCTTTTTCATCTCTGTTGTCTCTTTCATATGCCTTGTTTTTTGGCATAATCTGTCAATTTTATATACTTTTTTGTCTTACCATTTTGCTTATACGCTTAAATATGTTGAATAAATTTCATCTTTCAGCTGGATTCTTCAGAAAGAGGCATGTAGTTTACTGAAGTAGAGAAATAGATTCATCTTCCCATCTGCTAAGAGAGTGACTGTTAGTGTTCAGATTTAATATAACATATGGTAACAAAACTAAAAAAAGATAAACAAATTGGAGAAAGATAACAAACTGTAGAAAAATGAATTAACATAACTAAGAAAGAAAGCATGAGAGAAAAGATCCAGAGAAAGAAAGCATGAAATCAATACATACAAAATAGATTATAATTCGCAATTGCTTGAACATCAATTATGGGAAAGGGTATTTATAGAGACAAGGCTTCGATTTTTGGCTCTAAGTTTTGAAAGTCGAATTAAAGTTGGACCAGTTCATCCACTTTTTCTACATGATTGATTCAAAATATGATTCTCCAGTATAAAGAATAAATGCATTATTACACAGTGGTCAAACAATAAAATTTTTACATTATTATACACCAATTTATTGAAGTATTCAATGGTTTTCGAGATATCTCAACAATGCACGATAATTTAGGAGCTGACAATTGTGAAAATTGCCTAAAAACTGAGAAAAAAATATATAATTTGTATTAACCAAATGTTTATTTGAGTTTATTGAAAGTCTTGTGTCATTTGGGGTTTATTGTCAGCCATGGTTACTTTACAACAGTTCATATGATTTGACCTATTAGCTAAAAAGTACTCTAGTTTTTAAGAATGGTTTTGCGCATTTTACACGTCTTTCAAACATCTTTTATTAACTTGAAATTGCTTTACATGTGCCAAAACAATGAGAGCATGTAATATATTTATATAAAATATGAGTCAAAAAGTTACTCCCTCCGTCCCAAGGTATTAGACCAACTTTCCTTTTTGGGATGTCCCAACACATTAGACTCATTTCCTTTTTTAGCAAAAAGCATCTATCTTATTTTATTCTCCACCTATTTTTTTCTCTCTTCTCTCCCCTACTTTTTCCCTCTCTCACACTTTACTCTCTCCACTTTAACTATTTAAATATCACTTCCTTAAATCATGTGCCCAAAAGAAGTGAGTCTAATACTCCGGGACGGAGGGAGTATGATATATGATAAATCCAAATTTTATTAAAGTTGGAGGGAAAAGTGAGCCAGTCAAAACTGTGGCTTTATATATGTATAGATATGATTCGTTTTTATTGATAATAAATAGGTCTATTTTAGTATTTTTAGGTTAGCTTTATAGTTAATCGATAAGTTAACATGTTGGGCTGCGTTTTATAATCGGGCAAATCCATGGCCCTGAAAATAATGTCATTTTTTCATATACAGAATCACATCAATTTGGTGTAAAGGGACATAATCAAATGCAAACTCTTAATACTATACAAACTTCAAATTATAATCTGGATTATTAGAAAATGTCAACAGACGACAAAATAGTGATAAAAGAAAATATCAACAATGGTTGATGTTGTATTGACACTGTGTTGACATTTTTTATTGCTACTATTTTGTCATCTGTATGTCTTACCCCGAGACATATACACATTCCCAGACCAATCATTTATCCTCTTTCTCACACACTCTCTAACCTAAGGTCATATTTGGTTGTCAGGATTCTATCTGGAAAAATAATCTAATATCTTAAATTTGAAATTCTTGTGTTTGTTTCAGTTTTTAATCAAACTGAGAAAGTAATCAAAATTCCAAGAACAATGAAAGTTAGTACCCTCTCTGTCCCATAATAGATGTCACACTTTTCTTTTTAGTTTGTCCCACAGAAGATGTCACATTTTCTTTTTTGGAATAAGCTCACTCTCACAATAATATAAATATACTATTTTCTCTCTCCACCTAACACACAAAACAACATCACCTAAAATTCCGTATCGATCTCCAAGTGTGTCTGTCATCTATTATGAGACGAGGGAGTACAACTTTTAAGGATTATGAATCTTAACTTTTCTTAGGTATTAGTTTTTTTTTAAAATAATTTAAAATTATAAATCAAACTTAATTTTAGTCTAATAAATAAATGTAACTAAAATTATCATAATATTTTATAATATTTCATAATAATAATTAATAATTTATTAAACAATTTAAATATAATTATAATATATAAATCATATAATAATAAATGATTATTATTTTATAAATTAATAATTAATCAATAAAGTTGTAGTGAAATTTTAATATACAAAATTTATTCAATTATAATTTCTATAAATATTATAATAATAACATTTATTATAATCATTACTATATGTAACTATAATTACAATTATATTATTATATTATCATTTATAATTAATAATTTATTAAAAAAATTATATTATTATTCCTTTCTTATAAATAAAAAATAATAAGTATATTTTTAGTTTGGTGTTTCAATCAAATATAAAATTTAAAATCTTGATATTTTTCGAACACAGGAAAGTAAGTTATTAGGAATCATATTCCCGGGATTCATTTTCCCATCCTTGCCAACTTTATTTTCCTGGTTGCTAGGATTCTGTTTGGGAAAGTAATCTGATTCCTTACATTTCAAATTCATGTGTTTGTTTCGGTTTTTAATTAAACTGGGAAAGTAATCAGAATCCCAGAACAAGGAAAGTTAGTACAACTTTCCAGGATTTAGAATCCTAGCTTTTCTTAGGTATTGTATTCTCTTTCCCAGTTTTAGGATTCTTACATATTTAATGCAATATATAATAATAATAATAATAATAATAATAATATAAATCATACTTAATTTCAGTATAATAAATAACTATAATTAAATTTTATCATAATTATAATTACATTATTATAATATTTATATATAATTGTTATTATCATAGTAGTAATTAATAAATTATTAAATAATTAAAATATAATTATAATATAAATGATATAATAATAATAATAATAATAATAATAATAATAATAAATAATAATTATTACTACTCCCTCCGTCCACAAAAAATAGCGCACATTTACCATTTTTGGTCGTTCAAAAAAAATAGAGTTCATTCATTTATAGAAAGTTTTCAACAAATAATAATCCTACACATCATTCCACTAACACTACTTTTCACTTACTTTTTCTCCTTCTCTCTTACTTTTTCACTTTACAAATTCTACAGTAAAACCCGTACCATAAACCAATTGCCCTATTTTTTTGGACGGAGAGAGTATTATTTTCTAAATTAATAATTAATCAATAAAATTATATTAAATTATAAAATTTATTTAGTTATAATATCCGTAAATATTATAATCATAATATTAATAATCATATTTATTATTATAACCATTTATGATTACAATACTTCATGTACCTATTATGATAATAATATTATTATATATTATGATAAATGATCCATATTTAAACTATCCATCGTAATAATAAATAATAATATAATTGTTATCATTTGTAATTAATAATTTATTTAAAATTTATAATATTTTTTATAAATAAATAATAATAAGTACTAGTATATTTTTAGTTTGGTATTTAAATGAAATATAAGATACAAAATCATGATATTTTTCAAACAATGGAAAGTAAAGTTATTAGGAATCATATTAACGGGATTCATTTTCCCATGAATCATTTTCTTTTCCAACTTTACTTTCCAATCAATCAAACATAAAAAATTTTGAAACCTTGAGATTAAATTGGTTTGTTTTTAGTTTTTGGAATTAAATTTGTATCACTTTCAGAATATGGGATCGGGACAGTGAACTTTTGATTGAAGAGGATTTATACCCTTTTCTCTAATTTGTTATTCTTTTATTATTGTTTTTCCTCACAAGATACATCAACTTAACCAACGAGAGATTACATATATGGACAAAAAAGAATAAGAAACAAATAAATGAACAGAAAAAGAAAAAAGAAGAAGAATAAAAATCTGAAATCTCTCATTAGAAAGTTTGGTTCTGATCCTATATGCTGAAAGATGTTCGAATTTCATCCCTAAAACAAAAAGGCCTACCAATTTAATCCAAAATCTGAAATCTCTTTCTCTAATTGTCCCCTTTCCCCACCCTCTCTCTTTCCATCACCACTCGTCTCTTCAGTCTCACTTTCCTTCTCACCCTCCCCTTCTCTTCCTTCACCACTTCACCTTTCTCAAGACTTTTACTGGACAAAGTCGAAAAGTACAGCATTAGTGGTAAGTTTCATGCCCGCTGTCTATACACTAGACAATTTTTTGATGATCTCTTGGCTGATTCTGGGGGCTGACTTGTTGGGATTGGGCTGTGATGATAATAATGCGAGCTTCATCTAGGTTATGATTGCAATTTATGAGTTAGGGTTTGATTTAGGGATTTTGTTGATAGAACTCTCTTGGCATACGAGTTAGGATTTCGATTTTGGCCGGTAATGGTTGTATGCGGGCGGTAGTGGTGCTTTTCATTGGTCGTCGCCGCTACCGTTTTGTGCTATGTGTATGTGAGGCAATGATGAACAAATGATATGACCATATTTGATCTTTTTCTTTGATTTCTATTTTTCGTTGGCTGCGCTTTCGCAATGACTCTTTTCCAGCTTGATTCTGGTTAGGGATGTCAATCGGGTCAGCCCAGCAGGTTTTGGGCCAACTGACTCAACTTTATTTTATCCAAATAATACCTGCAAGTGTACATGATTATTGCAGCAAATAGCAAGCAAGAGTATATCGTATGCCACATAGACAATTAAGTGTAAACCTAAGTACCTTGATCCAATTTCGACTACTATCCAGACGATCAATTTTGGTTTTGAAACTAATAGCTACCGAAAGCATATAAATTCAGAGATTGAAATAAACAATTAAACAAGATAACAAAGAAGCAAGTTGTAGAAACTGATGAAGAAATATGCAGAATTCAAGGATCTGATGCACAACTCATAGCCTAACCCAATTGAAACCAATTTATCATTTAAAGTCTCCAGAATTGTTGAATCAATCACAATTGTAGATTAAACCCCCTCCCGAGGTGAGAAATCCGTAGATTATGTGTAATAATTGAAGTTCTCTTCTAATTCTTAGACCTAACTCCTAACACTTTGATTAGATTAATGATCCCACTCAGAATCTCAATTCTCCCGAGTTCTATTGAATTAATGTGTGAATTATCCCTCTTTCAAGATTAATTATTTCACCTCCCGATTACTCTAAGAAACTCTAACATTACCAATTGGCGATCAAGCAATTGACAGGAAAAAGCACAGGAATAAACCAAACAATTACAAGAGCTAGATAAAAACGAAGTCAATTGGATTAAAACTATGAATCAATGCATCTTCACCAAGAATTCTACATAAAAGATGTTTAGCTACTCATGTTCAGATAGAAAACAAATAGAAATAAGGAAAAACAGTGGAAATCATGATGCGAATTGCAATTGGCGGAGGAATTGAAGCTTGAATCTTCAATCTTCTTCCAAGAGTTCTTCACAAAGAGAGAGCGTGTGTTTTGTCGCTTGTAGAGAATGCCTAGAATTGACCTAATTCTTCCTTCTTATTTCCTCTTCAAAAAATTGCGTTTCAGCTCTAAAAAACGCCAAAATGACGGACCCGGCCGGGTGGAATTAATCCACTGGAAATTCACCCGGCCGGGTGGGACTTCTTCGGTACTCTCTGGAGTCTCGCGGGCTTAATAATTACGCCACCCGGCCGGGTGGAATTATAGGGTAATAATTCACCCGGCCGCGTGAGATTTTCTAGACAGCGCAGTGTTCGTATAACGGCCATAACTTCTTCTACCTAACTTCGATTGAGGCATGCGAGATACCCACGCGAAGCTCTTTCGAAGACGAAGAGATTGATATGCATTAGGGGCTGATTGGACTTCAAAATCTCCAGTAAATATTGTCTCAAACCAAGGCTGCTGCACATCCACATATTTTGTACCTTTTTCTACACATTCTTAACAAAATGGTCAACATACCAACATAATAGAGAAGTAGATGTAAACACGCCTAATAATAGACGAAATATGCTCAAATTCATACAAAACCACCCTCTAAAACCATGTAAAATCCAAGTATGTCACCAACCCTATTGGGTTGTGGGTCAATCGGGTTGTATTTTTTTCGGCTTATGAAATTTGACCCTAACCCTAAAAGCTCGGGTTTCGGGCTAGTCCATTGGATTAATCGAGTTGGGACCGATAAAATTAACATGCAATCAATCCAATAAATAATGATGAAAATTAGTTATATTTATGAAATGTAAAACATTTAATTATGAAATTTTTTGATAATTTGAGATATATGCTTGAACTCAAACATAAACATGATCAAATATTAATATTTGAGATTTGTGCAAAATGAAATATAAATATATTTCAAGAAAATTTAAAGCATTTATTAGAAATTTTAAATATTTTTTAGTGAATTTAAAGTTACTAATTTATTTATTGATTATTATATTAATGAAAATTTAATATATAATTTGTATGTTTAATATAAAGTTGAAAGTTATTTTTGTAGTTATCTATACTACAAAAATAATCAATGGAGTTACGAATTAGGAGTCATAAATAGAACAATAGAATTTTTATCAGGCTTCGGGTTAGCCCATCGGGTTTTCGGGTTTGGCCCTAACAGGTTGCGGCTAATCGGGTTATAATTTTATCGGGCTATATATTTTCTACCCTAACCCTATAAATTTGGCGGGTTATTTGGGCCAGTCCACGAGTTGCGGGGTTGCGGGCTGCACTGACATCTCTACTCGTAGTAATGTGGTTTCTGTGTGTTGTTGTTTTTTAGGTATGTAATTCGTGAATAACTAAATCTGGTATGTAATTAGGGATGTCAATGTAACCCGGAACCCGCAGGCCAGCCCGAATAAGCTGACAAAAAATATCGGGTTAGAGTTGCAAATTCGCAGCCCGAATTTAAAATTGGGCCATTCGGGTCACCGGTTTATGCGGGCTAACCCGGTCAGGTTACGGGCGAACCCATCAGGTTGAAGATTATAATTAAAAAATAATATTAATACTAATAATTAAAAATCAGAATAATACTATAGTTCATTTACTGCTGGCGCTGCTAGGGTTTGTTAATTCTTACCAATTAAAATTTTCCAATTCAAGCGCAGCTTTCTTCTCTTTCCCGAGTCCTGAGCCTCACGACCCTCGTTCTCTTTCCCTCTTGAATTAGCTCCCAAAGGCCAAAATAGAAGGATTTTCACGCTGTCGCCACCATCGGGTCTCGGATCGGCCAACTAGAACTCGCCCATCTTTCCCATCTCTCGATTTTCACGCCAACACTGCCGCCAATCTCCACTCCACCGTCAGTTAGTTCATCTTGTTTAGTCTTGTTTTTAGAATCTTGTTTATTTTGCTTGACTGCAAAATAGGTAGAAGTGTAGAACCATAGAAGACACAAACACAACATTTTGATTTTTGAAATCAAAATCAAATCTTTCTAGTTAAAAGAGGAATACTTACATATGCATGATTCATGATTAAATGAAATAACTTGAATGCGAGTATCCCAATTTTTTTTTTTAACTGCCGGAGGTGAATTTACACAAGTTGAGCTTTTTTAGTGTTATAAACATTGGGTCATTCTTTTTTTTAAATACTCAAAACATAACCAAAAGATCTTTTGTACATTTTTTCCTTTTGAAGATTACCTTTTTTCTAAGATCTCAGAAAATATATTTTTTCTTGATTCATTCCAACATGAAAATCAATTCAACAAATTTTCACTTAATATTTGTGGTTTCTTCTTTCTTTTCCAAATGGGAATGTGGTTTTCATATTCGAACAGTTATATAACAATTGATATTATATTGATCTTGTTGTCATCTATTTTTTTACTTAAAGTGTATAATTGATATTATATTGATCTTGTTCTCTATGTTTCTGTTGTAGTTGATCGACATGGAAGAGTCATCTCCAAGTTTCGTTGAGAGAAATGATGATGATATACAGATTCTATATAATTCTAAGAGTAAGAAGATGAAAGCATCTGAAGTTTGGAATCGCTTTACGGAGGTGAATTTACACAAGTTGAGCTTTTAGTATAAACATCTGGTCATTCTTTTTTTTAATACTCAAAACATAACAAAAAAATCTTTTGTACATTTTTTTTCCTTTTGAGGATGACCTTTTTTCAAAGATTAGGAGCAGAAAATCTTTTTATTTTCATTCCACCATGAAAATCAATTCAACAAATTTTCATTTAATATTTGTGGTTTCTTCTTGCTTTTCCAAATAAAGATGTGGTTTTCCTATTCGAACAACTATATAACAATTAATATTATATTGATCTTGTTGTCATCGATTTTTTTACTTAAAGTGTACAATTGATATTATATTGATCTTGTTCTCTATGTTTATTTTGTAGTTGATCGACATGGAAGATTCATCTCCAAGTTTTGTTGAGGGAAATGATGATGATATACAGATTCTATATAATTCTAAAAGTAAGAAGATGAAAAGATCTGACGTTTGGAATCACTTTACGGAGGAAAAACAGCCCAATAAAGATGGAAAGCTATCGGTCAAGTGCAATCATTGTGATCAAGCATATACATATGAAGGTACAAAACATGGTACTTCAACTTTTAGTCATTATCTGAAAGTGTGTAAGAAAAAAACCAATGTTTGGAAATGTGAATTTTATGTTAGGTGATCATGATGGAAAGTTGAAGGCTAGGTCTAAGGTAATAGACCCAAAAATTTGTCGAGAGTGGATGACTAAGATAACAGTTGCACATGATCTTCCATTGAATTGGGTTGAATTTGAAGAGGTGAGAAGTTATCACTCGCATTTGAACTCGGATGTAGAATCTATCTCGAGAGATACTCTTGCCTCTGATGTGATGAATATGTATAAAATTGAAAAGGAGAAACTAAGGATTAGACTGAATAGTATTTCTGGGAGGTTGTGCTTAACTTCTGATGTTTGGACTGCATGCACTAATTCGGGTTACATTTGTTTAACTGCGCATTATGTAGACGAAGAATGGAAATTGAATAGCAAAATACTTGCCTTTTGTTCTATGCCTCTTCCGCATTCTGGACCCGAATTAGCTCAGAAGATTTTTGATATATTGGTAGATTGGAAGATAGAGAATAAAGTTTTTTCTTTAACTTTGGATAATGCGTGTGCCAATAATGTTGTGGTTCAAATTTTGAAGACAAGACTTCAAATACAAAACTCATTATTGTGCAAGGGTGAATATTTTCATGTTAGATGTTGTGCACATATCTTGAACCTTATAGTTCAAGAAGGTTTAAAAGTTGCTGGTGATGCTATAGAAAAGATTTGAGGAAGTGTTAAATATGTATAAGCATCAGAAGACATATTGATGATGTTTAAGGAATGTGCTCAAAAATATGGTGTTGAATTCACTTCTCCCCTTTGCTTGGATGTGTCTACTCGTTGGAAATCGACATACTTGATGCTTTGTAGTGGAATTAAATACCGACATGTTTTTGATATGTTTCGATTTGAAGATTTGAATTATAAGCAATGTCCAACAGAGGAAGAGTGGGAAAGAGGAGAAGTGATGTGTAGATTCTTAAAGCCATTTTACAATATCACTACATTGATTTCTGGCTCATCATACCCTACTTCCAATCTCTATTTTATGGAAATTTGGAAGATTACATCTTTATTGAATAGGATGTCCGAAAGTCAAGATGAAGTGGTTAGGTCTATGTCTCTTAAAATGAAACTGAAATTTGATAAATATTGGAAAGAGTATAGTAAAATACTTTCTATGGGAGCAGTGCTTGATCCGAGAATGAAGTTGAAAGTTTTGGAGTATTTTTATTTAAGAATTGATCCTCTTTCAAGCAAGGATAAAATTCTGAAGCTGAAGATGAAACTGTATACTCTTTATGATGAGTATAAGAAAAGGGGTGTTGGGAAATTTTTGTCTAAAGTTCCTCAAGCTAGTAGTGGCAGTTCTAGTTCTCAAGTTAGAGAATTTGAATGGCTACGATATTATAAGTTTCTTCCTCTTGCCCGAATCTGTAACCTTCATTAGCAGATTCATTTTCTGTGGTTTCCCTGATCAAACTAGAAGTTACCAAGGAACCATGCATAGCACTGAATAGGGAGCCGCCGAATACTGTATAAAGAAGAAGTAAGGAGGGAAGAAATGAATCATGCATTGAATTGGGATGAAGACGACCTTGCTGTAAGTTATTTTTCATTCAAATATTGCATGTATTTATAGTTGTGCTTATTTTATTTATGATTTTGACTATTTTCTAATATTAATGTTCTAGATATATAAGAATCTAATGGGTGCAACTTCTGAAGAAAAGTCACCGCTAGATATTTATTTGGAGGAAGGTCTAATGGATGAAAATGTTGAGCTTGATTTACTCAAGTATTGGAGAGAAAATGCATCCCGCTTTGGAGAACTTTCTAGAATGGCATGTGATGTGCTTAGCATTCCTATAACAACAGTAGCATCAGAACCTTCATTAAGTATTGGAGCGCATGTTTTGAATAAATACAGAAATAGGCTCCTGCATGAAACAGTGCAAGCTCGTATTTGTCTACATAATTGGTTGCATGGATATTCTAAGGGTAAGTTTTTCTTTTTGTTTTAATTATTAAATTATCAAAAACATTATTAATGTATTTTTTTTTTAATAGATGATGAAGACTATGAGCTCGATGCCAATGATCCGGTTGATGCTTCAAACGTTATTGATGTGGAACAACGTCATTCAAATGCTTAGATTTTATTTCAATTGTACTTCTTTATTTATCTGGATTCTTAACATGTAATGAGTTAAATCATGGTGGTTTTTTACTATTTGTAGTACTTTGATGTCTTGGTTTTAAGTTTGAACAGAGATTGGCATGTAAGTATTGCATATGAAGCTCACTTAGTAATTTTGACTATGCGAGTTTTTTGAAAGCATCTTGGCCTGAATAACCCGATGAGTTAGCCCGAAACCCGAAGGGTTAAGGTTAGGGTTGAATTTTCTCAGCCCGAAAAAATATAACCCGAATGGTCCGACAACCCAAACGGGTTGGTCCAATTGACATCCCTAATTCTGCCAAAGCTTCTATTTTTACATTTTATCATGATTATCAAACACATAAATAAATTACTAGTAGTAGTATATGTTTTCATATATTCACTACCAAATATTATTCTTATTAAATTATTTAGGCTTAATGAAGATAAGTTAGCATTTATCATATGAATCCTTACATTATTATTTGATGAGATAGTATTTACCTTTGGCAAGAAAGATTCGTTAAATAAAAATAGCATACTATAGTTAAATTACCTGATTACTAATTAAGCTGATTAGTAAATAACGCTGTCTTCAACTTTTGATTTCTACAAATAGGAGGCCATCTCGTTTTCGCAGAATCACCTGCGCTTTCATTTCAAAACCCACAAATCAAAGACAAGGGAAAAGGAAAACAAGGATCCTTTGATTTCTGTAGCGTTTACAGGCGGAGTAATGGCGGATCAGTTGACTGACGATCAGATCTCTGAGTTTAAGGAGGCTTTCAGCCTTTTCGACAAGGATGGCGATGGTGCGCATCTCCTCTTCTCCTTTCGCCCCTATTTTTCTGTGTTTTTTTGATTTTGTACATCCTAGCTCCTGTCGTCATTCGATTCATGCTGTGTGTTTTTGTAATTACTCATTAGTTTTCTTTTCGTCGTTTTCCCCCTGCGATTCTGATGTGGATTTGATTTTTTGCACACATCTGATTGGTTATTGTGTATTTCTGACTTTGTCGAACCTAAATTGTTGCTGCGAATTAGCTTAAATTGATTACGAATCTCCCGTCAAAATGGCGATTTTGAGGCTATTCAGGCATCGTTAATGCATTTTGATGGTTTTGTAGTTTCCTGTGTAAGCCCTAGGGCATTTGTGGTTTGTGAAATGCTATATTTTTGGTTTGAGAGTTAAACTTCTCTCGGTTTTTGATCTGTTAGGAGATTATGAATTTGTGATTTTGCTCTACCATATTATTCTTTTAGCTCAAATTAGATCTACCTGTTGAATTAGCTTGATGTCTTGGTTGTGGATTCCACTGTAGCTGTTGGTCTGCAGGGGCTGTGCAAGATCTAATATAGTATCCGTTGACGAATTCGTTGCTGAATGCTTAATGCTGAATGAACTGATCTTAATATAGAATCTGAATCTCTGAATTTAGAATTTGCTCATGTCCTCATTCTAGAGATGTCATAGTTACACTTTCACTGGACAGGTTGCATCACCACCAAGGAGCTTGGAACCGTTATGAGGTCCCTGGGGCAGAACCCCACCGAGGCTGAGCTCCAAGATATGATTAATGAGGTGGATGCGGATGGTAATGGAACCATTGACTTCCCTGAGTTCTTGAACCTCATGGCGAGGAAAATGAAGGATACTGACTCGGAGGAGGAGCTAAAAGAGGCGTTCCGTGTGTTTGACAAGGATCAGAATGGCTTCATCTCTGCTGCCGAACTGCGCCATGTGATGACTAATCTCGGGGAGAAGCTGACTGACGAGGAAGTCGATGAGATGATCAGGGAGGCTGATGTTGATGGTGATGGACAGATCAACTATGAAGAGTTCGTCAAGGTGATGATGGCCAAATGATCAGCTCGCCCTCTAGTGCCTGTGCAAGCTTCTGTGGGTCGAAAAAATTGAAAAAAAACATGGAAAAAAGAATGGATGAAGAGTTTGGCTGGCTAGTCTGATGGCTTTCTAGTTTAGTTTTCATCTTTCTTCTGTCTTTATGGTTTTGAGTTGTTGAATATTTGATGATCTGTTGTTGTCGTGACTATCCTTTCTGATATGTATTTGTGACTGCTTATTTTCAGCAATTCTCCTTACCATGATTGTCCAATTTTATCAATTTTGATTGGGGCTGATTCTCTCACTAGAGACCTTTGATCTGTTATTATTTTGATTAGATATATTTGTCAATAGATGAAAATTGTTAGTAATTGTAATCATATGCGTATGAGAGGCATTGCTCATGTTTCCATTTTAGTGGTTCGACTATGGAAGAAATTGGGTCTTCTATGGATAGATTTAGAAGTGTCGTTCGATTTTTTAGGTAGTCAATGTTGGATATTTTAAAAGAGTGTCGTGAACTGAAAAAATATCAAGTAAGAGCTTGTGGGGGAAAAGATTCTCGCTCATGGAATTCGATATATTTGATGTGGGAAGCTACAACAACTTAAGGTTTGATTTGCTAGACCCAATGTATAGAATTTCTCTAGGATTTTTTATGAGGTAATTTTATAAATTTTTTGGATATATATATGCTACCTCTTCTTCCCCGCCTCATTCTTTTTTTTTAATGTCTCACTCTAATTGACACAATTTCTAAAATAGAAAAATCATCTTCTTTATTTTATTCTTTTTCCACTCAACTCACAAAATAAATTATAGTATAAAATTCACAACAAATAGGAAAGAGTGGGACAAATGAAGTAAGTGCTGTTTTTTCATGAGATTTACAAAGCGCAAGAGTTGTTAAAAGCTTTTCTAGAAGATAGTGGCGATAAATTGGATAAAATTAACAAAGAAAATGAAAGAAAAGTTAGACAAATGCTAAGGGAATCCTAAGAAGATGAATAAGCTAATATCCATGGTTGTTGTTGATCATTAATACTACAAAGTAAAACGTGCAACAACACATACAATAATAGTCGGGTCAACTCATTTGCCAAAGAAGTTGTAGCTGAATTAGTTCTGTGGAATTACAACTGTGGGATCCATATATGAAACTTTTCACTTTAGGAGTGACAGTAATGATATACAGAAATTTCTTAACAAGGATGCCAAGATTGGTGGAATAAAATTTGACATTTTAGATTGGTGAAGAATAGTGAATATAAATACCATATATTCACAATTGGCCTGTGATATTCTAGCGGTACCCGTCCCACTTGTAGCATTAGAGTCATCATTTAGCATCGGAGGACGAGTACTCTCGATCCACTTAGGAGCTCATTGAGTATTTCGCTTGTAGTCAAGATTGACTTCACAAGCCCACTAATATATTACTAGTATGTTACGGACTCAATTCTCACATCGGTTGTGAGAACAACTGGTGTAGGGCATATAGACTAAATGAACTCTCTCTTATAACAAGCTAGTCTTTTGGGCTGAGTTCTCTTGTTTGGTCTGTATCAATTGGTGCTTTCATTGAGAGTTCAAACGGCTCGGAGTGGTGGCCGGGCAACGAACTCGTCGTGACCAACAAGTACGTTTGGGCCGACTCGGAGTGATGACCCACAGAGTGGTGGCCGTGCAAAGAATCCTTTGTGACCAACGAGGATGTTGGCCCTTAAAGGAGGGTCGAATGTTACGGACTCAGTTCTCACATCGGGTGGCCGTGCAAAGAATCCGCCGTGACCAACGAGGATGTTGGCCCTTAAAGGAGGGTTGAATGTTACGAACTCAGTTCTCACATCAGTTGTGATAACAACGGGTGTGGGGTATATAGACTAAATGAACCCTCTCTCCTAATAGACTAGTCTTTTGGGTCGAGTTCTCATGTTTGGTCTGTAATATTATTCGAATAATTTTTAAGATATCGAAAAAATAGAGGAGGAATTTGAAAGTTTAATGTTCTATTCATTTAAGTTTATTGTTATTATTTGATTTTATCTTACTTATATTAGTCATTTTGTGGGGTATATAGACTAAATGAACCCTCTCTCCTAATAGACTAGTCTTTTGGGTCGAGTTCTCATGTTTGGTCTGTAACATTATTCGAATAATTTTTAAGATATCGAAAAAATAGAGGAGGAATTTGAAAGTTTAATGTTCTATTCATTTAAGTTTATTGTTATTATTTGATTTTATCTTACTTATATTAGTCATTTTGTGTAGGTATAACAACTTTATTTGTCTCACAACTTTCAGTCTCAACAAATTAACCAATCTCCTTTATTTGTTGAAACATGGACAATATTGAAGAATTGAAAAAAAAATACAGTAGTATATTTTTAAGTGAATTTTAAAGTTTGAACCTATTTTAATTCATTGATTTTAAAGTTTGATTAATTCTATTTTTGTTGGCATTGATTGATGTGATATTTGTTGTGTTGGCTAATGAATGCTGATCATGTTATATGATTTTTTAGATTTTTAGATATTTGTTATATTAGATTTCAGTTTTGGTTTTCAGTTTTTTTTAATTATTTATGTAATTTTGGATTATCGCTTTGATTTATACATATCAATTTTTTGATTTTGATATTTCGATTAATTCGGTTCGATTAGTTATAATTTTAGAAAATTCAATTTTTAATTCTGCCCGATCCAAACAAAAATCTAACCGAAAGGCCTCGGAGTTTGCTGCCAAAATTGCAAGATTTCCGCGAGTTTGTTTTGGCTTGCCGTTTAATTAGAACTAGTATCACGCCTGTGCGATGCACAGAATAAAATATTTTAAAATATTAGTTTTAGATCGTAAATTAATTAAATAAAATTAGAAACAATATTATTATATTAAAAAGTGTAAACAAAATGACTATGAATTATACAACTACAACATATTCCCTCCGTTCCTTATAACTAAAAGAATAACTCTAATCTACAATCAGGGGCGGAGCCACCTTATAAGAAGGTGGGGCAAATGCCCCTCCTCAAATATGTTTGCATGTACTAATTTATTGTGCAATTTTGTAAAAATATTTGAATTTCCTTGTATTTGCCCCTTCTCAAATGCTCAAAATTTCCTCACATATAATTTTGCCCCCTTTCATTTTTAATCCTAGCTCCGCCCCTGTCTACAATTAACCAAACTAATAGTAATAATTTAAGGGGTTGTTTGGTTTGCATAATTGTATCCGAGATTAAATTTGTAGTGTGTTTGGTTCATGAGATTCAACCCCACAATTCAATCCTAGATGGATAATTATGGGATAGTTAGTCATAGCTAACCCCCTATGACTAAAATAATCTCACAACTCAATCTTAAATTGTATCTTGGTATTATTTTATCTTGGAAACCGAACACCACATAAATGTCAAAAAAGACTAAACCTGGACATGCAAATTAGACATGAATTGTTTCTCCTAAAATTTCAACATGTGAGAAGTATTTATAGAGATTTTTCTTTGTTTCATTATATTTTTTAACTTCCCTCAATCATCTTTCAAAACATTATTTTAATTGCAATATAGTGATCCTAAATATTAAAAACCCAAACCTTGAAGCGTAAATTCTAAACCCTTAACTTTAAAATATACTCATAATGATCAACAAATGATTCAAATATAAATCTGTATTCATATCTTATACTGGGTGAGCCTAATTGATAATCCTTGGGATATAGCTAAGGTTGTGATTGGGATCTCTATCAGTGAAAAGGCTTTTTAAATGTCAGGCTTTCAGAAAATTAGAAGAAAAATTATATAAGTAGTATTGATCTATGTAGTTAGTCACTTAAAAGTCTTAATGAGAAAAAAGAATCTAGACACCAAATATGATGATTTCTCAAAGGAAAGTAACGACTAAAACTTCAGTAAAATTGAGCAAACACCCATGCGATGCTCGGAAATTAATTTATTTTATATTAATTTAAATTTTAAAAATTAAGTAATATCTATATATTATGAAATAATATAAATAGATATGTGTGCAACAACAATTTAGCCTTATACAAAATAATGATAAAATAAGTATATTCACAAATAATATGACACACTATAAAAGTGAATTTATCAATATAACAATTGGTCATTAATAGAAGAGAGAAAATATAAATTGTAGTTTAATTTATTATCTAGTTCAGTACTTACAATTGTATACCGAGATTATCAAATTCATATTTTGTACTATTTATTTAATTTTTTACAATTAGATTATTACCACTAAAACCATATATTGTTAAATTTATAATAAGATATAAAGCCCTAACCCCTAAACCTTAAATTCTAAACTCATATCATAATAATTTTAAAAACCTTTTTAACGTCTATCAATCTTCTTTTAAAATATTTTCACTTCTTTCATTTATTTATCATAAGAATCTTTTGATTTCTCTCACTTATGACATGATTTTATAGCAATTATATGACTTTATGTTAATTTTTTCAAAACACTCCTAATTTAAATTTGTTAAAATTAAGTAATATCTACATGGCATAAAAATAATATAATTTAGCTTTGTACAATATAATAAGAGTAACAAATTGTTTAAATTTACAAATAATAGTCAATACCTTTAATTATTTGATAATAATCCTAAAATTAAACAAAAGTATGCATTATCAATTATTGAAAGTTTAGATTTATTATAAAAAAATATTTACATATACATATAAAGTAAATTTATAAACACAATAATAATCGTCAATCAATAAAATAGAGAAAATATAAATTATAATTTAATTTACTTATTTATTTAAGGAGTACAATAAATCACGTAACAATTGTAACATTTTTAAAATGTAATTTTTAAATAGTATGCATTATCAATTATTGAAAATTTAGATTTATTATAAAAAAATATTTACATATACATATAAAGTAAATTTATAAACACAATAATAATTGTCAATCAATAAAATAGAGAAATATAAATTATAATTTAATTTACTTATTTATTTAAGGAGTACAATAAATCACGTAACAATTGTAACATTTTTAAAATGTAATTTTTAAATAGCAGTACATTATTACAATAATCTAACTACATTCCTAATTCTGTTTTCTAATCTACAGCCCTCAGATCCTATCCACAATGGAATGCCTTGATTGTCAAAATTTTCGGTATTCTAACTATTACAATCGAAGAAAGAAAACAACAATAAGTGGAATGTAAAATTACAATGAAAATAATAAAACAAATAGAACTATGATTTAGAATATGAAATTACAAATGAAAATAATAAAACAAATAGAACTACTATAATTAGTCAAGTCGAGGACATTATTCTTTCAGCAAGACAAATTATGTCGCGGCTAGTATTCTTGAATTGACGCACTATTCTAAAGATAAAACGACTTTCCTAGCATATAGAAGCACCACAAACCCGCTAGGCACCGACGAAATTAATTGAGCTTCGAGAATCCAATAACCTAAAATATGTACCAAACTGTAAATGCTTTTGTTGGTGTGTAATTCATCTACGAATCTATAACTTTTATAGCCACATAATAAGGATATGAAAAGTCATGGAATTAATACACTATAAACCACAAAATTAAGATAAAGAATGTTACTTATATGAAATGAAAAGCCAAAAGTCTTCTCATGGCTATGATCACCCTCCCATACACACGCCATTATTCCCACATTTAATTGCTTTCTTAATTTCTTTGCATACTTGGTTAGATGTATTGTGACGTGGGAAATTGATGTATATAATTGTAACGTAATATTAGTGATGGATACGGAAACGGAATATATTATAGTGTCGGCTTGTATTTTCATTTATTTGTATAAATGAAAACTTTTGGTCTCTCTAATTACTACATAAATAAATAAAAACCTTTTCATTTTTCTAATTTTATTAAAAAAAATTATAATGGCAATCTTGTTATTTTCTCCAAAACTCCCCAAAACTCCCATTTTATATATGTATAGATAGATAGATAAATAGATTATTGTGGATTATCCAAATCAGTAAATTTACATACTAGTATTTTTAAGTAAATATATACCATAAATTATAAATTGGGAACGGTTTAAATTAATATTCACACACTATTTAGATATTCTATTAGTTATTTATCTAGTTTAAAATCTAGTACTGTAATTTACATTTTGTTTAACAAAATCAAATTTTTTGTATAGCATCATTCCACTTAATAAAATTAGCTCTTTTTTCATCATAGACATTATTCCAAGTATTAGATTATTTTAAAAGGAAAAATACAAAATTTGAAAGGCTGCAGCTGTATTGTAACGGTACAATCCAAAGAGTGGCAATATCACATTTTGGTGTGCCGATATCAATTCACCCATTCCTAATCCATACCCCTTATTTCGCCGAGTATATATCAAATCTCTCTCATCTGCTTCCTAAAATCTATTCCTCAATCACATACATACAAGGGAGGGATCGCTATCTGAAATCCTCTTCTTGCATCTGCCAAGTCTGATATTATATCTGTCTACCAAAGAAAGCGAAAGCATTGTGAAATTTAGTCTCTGTCGGTCCAAGGTATATTTTTTCGTTCTGGGTTTCTTATAACCCTCCAATTAAGTACTGCATTAGCTGCTGTTTGATGTTCTTGGGAATTTTGGTTCAGATCATATTGGATTAGGGCTTCTCGATTTATTTCAAGATTTTGTTATTTGTGTGGTATACTCGATTTTATAATTATTTTTCCGTGAATTTCCTGATTTATTATTGACTTTTTAGGTGGCTTCTTGAGTGATTCAATTTAGGGTTTATACTTTGCTTGCTCTGATTTCGATCCGAAAAATGGTCTTTCCCGTGTTCTCAAAGTTCTTTGCTTTGATGCGACGTTAATGCTTCTGAAATACTGGAATTTTTGGCACGATCTTTACTTCTAAAACCGATTTTCTCCTCATTTCTTTGTAATCCTCCTACTCGGGAAGTTGCACGATTGAATTGTGTGTTTTGTACTCTGAATTTTTGGCACGATCTTTACAGAATTAAAGAAGATTTCAGGGGCAAGGTCATTACACAACAGCTTGGCAGTGGAAATTTGAACATTATTATCACTTTAACTTTTTTATCCTTTATGCTTTTAGTTTTGGGAGTTTACATGCTTTGTGTGTTAGATCCTTAGTTGATTAGTAAAATCCTGCAGTGGATAAGGTGGGGGAGAAAATATGTGAAAATCAAATTTATGAGCATTGGTAGTTTTGGGCCAGAATTCAAAATAGGGAAACCTAGCTGACATGATCTGACTTTTCTAATTTTCTTCTTGTATTTCAAGCAATGATAAAAATTGTCAAGATTCGAGCCTATTCGCAACTAGCACATTTACTTTTATGATTGAAATGCTGACCTAGAATTGTCCTGACTCCTGACCAGTGGCCACCCATATTTTGTGGACTACCTGTAGTATTTGTGTTATTCCAAGTTTTTGTCGAATGGTGTTTTCTTTCATTAGAGTAAGCTTGTTGATTGATCCAAGATGCAATTATTTTTGCAGGATCCTGTTTGGGTTTAATTGTCCCATACTTGTATTGACTGTTAGTTTTGCAAAGCAGCTGCTAAGAATACATTTTGCGCTAGCACGGAACGAGCGATGGTAATTTTCTCTTCTTGTATGTTCTTGTTTACGTGCACAAGTAATGCGTAGGTTAATAGAGTATCTGAATCAAAATAACCTGTCATCTAGGCGACAAACGAGAACCTTCCTCCAAATGTCATTAAACAACTGGCAAAGGAGCTTAAGAATCTCGATGAAACCCCTCCAGAAGGCATTAAAGTTGGTGTAAATGATGACAACTTTTCAGTTATATTCGCTGACATTGAAGGCCCTGGTACCTTTTTTATTAAAATCTTACATCACGATTATTCTTGTTATTGATTGTTTGTAACCTTGCAGCTGGGACGCCGTATGAGAATGGCCTTTTCCGAATGAAGTTGATATTGTCACAGGATTTCCCACACACTCCTCCAAAAGGTCTGTTATCCCACACTTAATATGGATACCGGTTGGATTAGGTCGTTCCAAATTCATAACTTATTTGCATTCTCGTGTGTAATGTATGACCGCATATGAAGCAAGAGTGCATCTTTTGTTACTTCCATAGGCCTCAGTTTTAACCACATTCATTTCGTGAAACTATCTGTTTCTGCGTATGGTTGGAATTTATTTATGAGTGATATAGTGG
Organism: Salvia hispanica; assembly: GCF_023119035.1. NCBI lineage: Eukaryota > Viridiplantae > Streptophyta > Magnoliopsida > Lamiales > Lamiaceae > Salvia > Salvia hispanica. The sequence goes on along the minus strand of NC_062970.1, from coordinate 9,422,193 downwards.
ATGACTGGATTAGCTTGTAATACAAAAGTTGAAATTAAGGGGTTCATACATCTGATTAATTTTTAGTTTTGGGGTTGGTACATGAATGCGAATATTCTAATTATTTTCGAGCTGTATCTTCTGTCAGGCTATTTCTTGACCAAGATTTTTCATCCTAATATATCATCCGTTGGTGAGATCTGTGTTAATGCATTGAAGAGAGACTGGAATCCCACCCTTGGCTTACGACATGTTTTAATCGTAAGTCCTGTTGGGTTTTCTATGTAGTATATTCGAATAATTGATAATATCCCCCAAGAGGCTTATGTTTCTCATTCGGTGTCTTGTTGCTGACCAGGTGATCAGATGCTTACTGATCGAACCATTTCCAGAATCGGCTCTAAATGAGCAGGCTGGCAAGATGCTGCTAGAAGATTATGACGAGTATGCCAGACATGCGAGGTGAGTTGTACTGTCACTGAAATATATACACGTGATTTATAATAAACATAAAAAGCTGTTTGATGATGATGAAATACCTAAAACATCAGGCTTTTCACTGGGATACATGCTGTAAAGCCAAAGTCAAAGCTGAAATCCGGAGCAATTTCCGAGCCACCAGCTGCGTTGAACGTGGACCAGACGAACACCTCGGCAAAGTGTGCTGATCAAAAGACTGCCATATCTGGTGGTGCTCCCCCGTTGCCCACCCCATTGGCCCCCAAAGCAGAGAACATGCAAGATCAGTCAGTAGCTATGCTGTCATCAACTGAGATAGTAGGAGTGAGTGGATCAGAAGCAGCTGCAGCTATGCTGAAGAAGGAGGCTGCGCTAATGAAGGTTCCGGCAGCAGGCAAGAAGAAGATAGATGCTAGAAAGAAAAGCTTGAAGAGATTATGAAACAGCCCTCTGTGTGTGTTTGGTTTCTTCTTTTTTTATCAATCTGTACTATAAAGATGGGAGCTTTTGGATAACATATACGTCCATGTTCCTTTTCTCCTTTGCCCCTTATTTCTTTTGATAATTTAAAAGATGAGTATCCAATTGGAGTATCTAAATGCTATAGATATATCGATATTTTTTGTTTACGAGGGTTTGATTTGTGCCTTAAAGAGAGTGTGTTTTATGTTTCAATTTAAAGATGCAATTTTGTTATTGTTTTGAAGTCTAAGTAAGAAATCAAGATATTCAAATCCAAGGCATTGTTTAAAATTACATGAAAAACTGCAGAGTATCTATCAGATTCATACGATGTTTCTTTCCCCTGTTTTATATCACAGCTATTATACAATGTTAAGCTGCACACATACTCTACTCTGCAGATCGAAATGAATTTAACACTCCATGAAATTTTGAAAAAAAAAAGCTAGTAAACAAGTTGTGGCTCAAACTCAGCAAAGTCCACTGAACCAGATTCAATGGGTTTCATGAGATATGCAGCAAGCAGCTCGTTAGCCAGAGCTGCAATGAGAGGGATCCTCTTTAGGTTCTTCACCAACGGGATGTCGTCCGTGTCCCCAACTGCAAGCAGCTTTGTGTTGATCTCCACCATCCTGTCCAATTTCCTCTTGAACTCCGGGTTCTCAACATCCAGCACAGCAGGGAAGATCCTTGCAGTTGTGCGGTTTGTCTGCACGAGCGACAACACAAGATATTGGATATATGAATCCACAAAATTACTTCAAAAAATAGATTTTTTACCTCAATTATAACATGCATATCGAATTCCTTTGTGTCGAGGCCAATGCCTTCATAGAAAGCACTTCTTTGGCAGTCATTAAGGTACATTGTCACATAAACCTGCAAATTTCAACATTAAAGAATGTAAGCAAACATGAGATGCACCATAAATCTTCAAAGAAACAACAAGCAAGAAGTAGGAATTACAGAGAGGCAGAAGAAGCGGGACCACAGCTTCGCCTTCCAGTCATTGAGGAACTGCGGCTGAGCCTTCATCAGCGCAGAGAAGAAATCACCGTGGCGATTCTCATCCTGGCACCAGTTCTCGAAGTACTTGAAGATGGGGTAGCATTGGTACTCGGGGTTCTCCTTGAGGTGGCGGTATATGGTGATGTACCTCCAGTATCCAATCTTCTCAGACAAGTATGTTGCATAGAAGATGAACTTAGGCTTGAAGAAAGTGTACTTTCTGGCCTTTGTAAGGAACCCCAAATCCAGAGCCAAATTGAAGTCAGACAATCCTTTATTCAGAAACCTGGTGACAAATTCCAATAAACCTTAGTTTCAGCAGCCTCTTGGCCAATCAAAAGGGAGTCAGTCGAACTTACCCTGCGTGGCGCGCTTCGTCTCTCGACATCAGAGAGAATATTTCAGCAACCACAGGGTTGGTTTTCTGCCAAAGCAATCAACAATGAGGCCATTCAATTTAGTAGAAAAACAAGACTAAAAACAAAAGTAAGCCTATTATCCTGTCTAAAACAATGCAGTTGATGAAATTACAGTTGATCAATCAAATCCATCAAAATGAAAATAGCTCACAGCCTTTCTGATTATCCCCAAATTAAGCATAGGCATGTAACACAAATAGACTAAAACAAGGCTTTAACTGAATTGTAACATTAATCAGCTCCAACATTAAGCAATATAACATACAAGTATAAACACAATTGAATCAATAAATTCACACAGAAAAATCAAGAAACACACACACACAGAGATACCTTAAGCCTGCGGCCGAGCTCCTTGTAGAGAAGGAAACCGGAGAACTCAGCAGTGCAAGAGCGCTCCAAGAATTCGACAAAGATTTGCCTCAACGGGCCCTGCATCTTGTCAGCAGCCTCCTTGAATTCCTTATTCCTGACGAAGTGAGTCTGGTTGAAGTCGGTCTTGAACTCCTGCAACAGAGCCTCAAACTCCGCCATGTTCAAGTTCTTGTTTATCTCCGTGTTGAAGAGCTGCTCCATTTCGTCAAAATCCGTGGTGTAGAACCTCGGCGTCAAAAGGGACTCCTTTATCTCTTGCTTTTGGGTCTTCTTCTTGCTGGCAGCAGTAGGCGGCGGCGGGGTGGCGGTCGACGACATGTTCACGCTAAAAAATCTCGTCTTGGGACGTCCCGAGCTGCCAAATTTCGGGATGGAGCTGCTGAATTTTGAAATGGGCTTTACTAGAGCCATTTCTGCTGCCATTCACCGCAGAATTTCAGCAGAAATTTCAAGTGTGAGATGTTTATTTTTGGTGGTATAGACGCTGGGGATATATAACTTGGATGATCTAATCTCATCCAATGACAATCTTGTAGTTGAATTGGAGCCTGACACGTGGATTTTCTTATTACCCATCTCAGTTCTAATTTATTCAATATTTATGTCTCCTACTTTCTCTCCATTATTTCCTGACCTCTACTTTATGTGGTCAGATGAAATATATTGCAGTTATTATTAACTCAACAATCCAAAACAGTGTATATATAATATATTAGCCTCCGAAGAGAATATATGTTTACAAAATACACAATTTTTTCTCAAAAGCAAAAACAACAAAAAGCATGCATATGAGCCAGTGCACTGCTTTGTACTGACATGATTTCTCCCTCATTCTGCTGCAAGATTGCTCTCAACAACATTGTTTGCGCTGTAAGGTTGAACACGTCGAAGAATCCAGCTACAGCGGTCGTCGTCTGTTTAGTTGCGATGTAGAGATATTGTGGCATCACAATTGTCCACATGGTTGGCCTCAGTTTCAAAGGCTAAGTTATTTGTTGACTCTGTCAGGTCTCCCTCAGCAGGAGTAACCAACGGGCTGCTGGAGTCGGATCTTTCGCTCCCTTCCTTGTGTTTCATGTGGTCTTCAATGTCATCGAATTCAAGATTGCGTAGAAGATCAGGTATCACAATGCCGTTGCTGTCAACAAAACTAGATCCCATCTCTATATCTATCTTTTCCTTCTTGCTAGTGATATCTCCCATGAAATTCTGGTCCATCATTTCCATGACCTCGGCCTCGTCTTCGATGACAATTGAGCGGAAATCATTCATAGAAGGTGGGATTCTAGAGAAGAACACTTCTTTGAAGTTGCTAATCATCCCTTTGTTGTAAGGATTCTCCTTCTTAACATACCGATACCTGAAGTTCTCATACGTCGTCTGCACACATGAGGCGTAGTAGAACAAATGAAGATAAGCACAGAGGATGTCTAGTCTCTCGAGACAGAGTTAAGATTCGAGTAAATGACCTATTACCTGGTTGGTGCTGATCAAGTAGAAGTGGAAGAATGTTAGACCGCCTACAAACCAAAAGGTAACGAAACAGTAGAGGATGAGAATATCTGACAAATAATCGGATGTCATTGCCTTCCACACGGTGCCTTTCCTGGTGACAATATTGCACCATGAAACAACAAAGATGTAGGCGCACAAGAGCGTCGATGTTGATATGAACATGTAGAAGAATCTATAATTACGCTGCACATACAAATGAAGAAGATGATAATCATGTTAGTTTCACAAGAAAATAATAATCAGAGTAAATGCACAAAAACCATATCACCATTTTGCTAAACGAATAGAAAAATACTCACTACACCAATGCATTGACCAACCCATGGACAATGATGATCGAATCTCTGAACACAGTTGTTGCAGATGGAGCAGTGTGATGCACGGGGAGGACGGTAGAGCAAACACGTGTCACAAAATTTCACCTTCACTGTGTGTCCATTTACAATAACATCCTTTGTTCGGGGAAGTCTCAGATGAGGAGTTCTACCATTCACCCACTCCATTGAAGGGGTGTTCATTTCGATTGCCTCATCACACTCAGGAGGCCTTTTGTTTCTAGGAACAATCCCAGGATCTCTACTAGATGCAAGGAAGAGAAAAAGTATATCCTGCAGAAGAAAAGGAGAAAGAAACAGTTCATTAATCTTTTCACTTTCGTTCAGAAAACAGTTAGTTTACAGAACTTAACATCCCAAAAAGCCCCTATCGATAATCCAAATCACCCAAAAATATAATCTCAAATAAAGTTTAGAAAAGCATAGGCTAGCTATCAACAATATTAGTTACTGCACCCGCCCCCAAGATGTTGCCTAGTGAGTCTCAATATGAGGTAAACCTTGTAATCATGTCATCACTTCATTATACCTCAACTGCAGATCTAACAAATACTAATGATTAAATGGCAATTTTATGACCTCAGCCTAAAACAGGAGAAAAAGGTAAGCACAGATAGGAAACGAACACATCCTAATGAGATAATTACACCATGGAAGCTAGTTAGGCTTGTAGAGAATGCAACAAAGAGTGAAGCACGTTTTTACAGAGCATTCATGTTATAAGCGGTGCAACTTCTAACATAGTAACGCATTCAATCACCTTAACTGCTAATGCTAGGCCACATCTTCCAGTTTTGATTCGTATCAATAGAATTTAGCAAATTTAAGGATAAGTACAGCTCAGGTGAGAATAAGCACAAGTTTAGGATTGCTTACCAACACAGTTAGTACTATAGCCACAACGAGCATAGCATACCACGGAACGGCATTTTTATTTTCTTTGAGCCGGTGCCTAGAGATGAGAAATAACTTTATACAAAATGCAATAGCTGGACCTGCAATCATGAATGTGGATAAGAACAAAGAAGCCACATCTGGTCCAAAAATCAATCTTCCTCCAAAGAAGAACCTCTGCAACATCAAAACCAAAATCTCCATATAAGTGCTTGATTTTACATAATTATGCCAAAAATGTCATAATAGGAATCAAATCTATAAGAGACAGACACACACAGAAATGCATAGCCCCTCACTAAACACATTCACATTAATTTCTGGATTATTCAAAAAATCAAATACATTTTATGGAATCCAGAATTATGAAGTCCAACTTGTGAGAATGTAAATTCAGAAGATAATACCCCAAAACACAAATCCAATAATTACATCATTGTACTCATACAACTGAGTCAAATTAAGTAAAAGAACCACAGTTCATCACATCAAATCATCAGCAAATGGGCTTCTCATTCATCTCCAAACAATCAATCAAAACGGCAAGAGGGCTTACATTACTTCCTCTCCAAACTTGATAGAGCCTCTTAGTTTCGGGTTTTCCGAGGTCCATGTCTTCGAAAAACCCAAAACCCCAATTCAGATTTTACCCTCAAAATTTGATAACGAAAGCTCCTCTCTTTCGTTATTTGACAGCAGCCCACATACGAAATGACATTAAAGATTGTAAAAATCGTGCCTTTTCACTGTCCCTGATCAATTGTTGCATGCACGAACATGTATTACAGAGAGTGGTGGGTGAATTTCAAGAATCGTTATATGGGGTTCGGCGAGAGAGAGAGAGAAGTAAGAAATGGGATGATCAAGAAATAGCTGCCATTTGCCCTCTCCACACGGAATTTTCTTAAGCCAAAGTTTGCTTGTTCTTCTCTGTCTCTATTCTGTGAGTTTATTCCGAAAAATACGATATTGCAAAACGTACTTAATTATTTTTACCGTTTAAATCAAAAATTAATTCAGTAAAAAACTTAATTATTGTGATTTGTGAGTACATTTTATTAGAGTCAAATGATTATCTTCTCACTCTAGAATAAGTAAAAATAATATTTTTATCTATCACGAATTAGTTTTTTTAAAACGAGTAAAAAAAGAGTGAGTAAAATAATAATGTGTAGACATCCAAAATAACCATATTAGATAGGTGATTTAATGACGAACAAAACGAATTAATATATAAAGAGGTAAGAACATTAAATAAAATATACTTTTATGATCAGCCATGGTGGTACAACTTTATATTTTTCTAATATCTTCGCAATTTGATTAACTACTCCTACTTAACTGTTTTTGCTGGTGGCGTATGTTTTAAATGAAAAACATGAATTGATTAAATATTACTCTCGTCCATTGAAACTGAAAGTGTGCGATAATTATCTTGTAGTGTGTCCTTTAATTCTTTTCTAAAACACTCTTTATTGGTAGTATAATTTATTTTCATGATATTCATGTTGAAATATAACATGCCCTTTCTGATGAACATTTTCTTCACAACCCAAATAGTAGTACTTCTATCTAATATTGTTAGAACCTTTTACTCTATTATTATTAACAATGTACATTAGTAATTTGTTTTGCATTTTTACAAGCGAACGTGCAGGCACAGCATTCATATTTAAAAATTATATATTTTATTTAAGTAGTACTTCCTCCGTCCACAAACAATAGATCTATTGTTGTTCGGCACGGGTTTTAATATAGAATTGGTAAAGTAAGAGAGATGAGGAGAAAAAGTGAGTAAAGTATGAGAGATGGAATAAAAAGTGGAAAAAGTATGAGAGATAAACTTTCTATTTTAAAAAAGTGATCTACTTTTTGTGGACGTCCCAAAATGGCAAAAGTGATTTATTTTTATGTGGACGGATGGAGTACGTGCGTGGAGAAAGTTACGTTCAAATTTAATGTAGAAAATTGGCTTGCTTTAAATATTTTTTCTTGCTTGTTAATGCTGATATACTTTTCTGCTACTTTAATCCCAATAGGTTGATTTCACTGTAAAAATGTACAGAATTTAGAATCAGGATGCCTATTTTATTGTGTGATACACATTTTGAGAAAGAGAGAATCAATCTTTATTGTTCATTATACAATTATTTTAAAATGAACAAATATAAGTAGTAAATTAGAAAAATACCTAGTGCAGTAATATTGTAAGTCAATATTGGCTTCGAAATCCATGTAACAATATATAGACTAATTATAAACACATTTGCATCTATAAAAGTTAAAAAGAAACAGTGCAACTTTGCAATAAACCAGCTAAGAAGGTGTCGTTGTTTGCATTTTTTCCCCAAACGGTGGCCATAAACATACCGTATTAGTTTTGTCAAATAACATTCTAGAATTTTTAATTTAAGATGCTGCAAATAATTACTTATTCTAATTAAATTTATATACTAACAAAAATTTAAATAAAACATATAAAAAAAGTAAATAAAAAACAAGAATACGAAAAAATACCAACAAGAATCAAACTAAATTACACTTTTGTTGAAAGTACAATTATACTCCTTGGACTCATGTAGACCCATTATCGCACAATTAAAATAACATAGTAGTTATAAACTATATATGTGTATGTAGCTATCTTTTAGAAGAATTAGGTCTCCCACGTTGTATTAATCAAACTAAAATTGACACCCTACAATTTTACTAAGATCCAGTTGTATAGATTCCAAGTTGGTATTCGTGTATGCTCGACCTCGATTTTCTATTCTTTAATCAATTTACAATATTATTTTTAATACTATCATCCTTGTAATATTCAAAACTGATTTCTTAATTATGAATTATTGGTTCCCTTATCAGCCAGCACGATGTTTGGAGCAAATATCTGTCAACATTCAACAAGACTACTAATTAAGATAAAACAATTAATGAAAAAAAAAATATACAAAGTCTGTTGTGGTAAAAGTGGTACAACTATAAACCGCAGAATACATACTTACATCTCTTTCCTGGTGTGACAAATGCAAACATAATTCCTAACCAAAACTGAACAAAGGAAAAATGAAAAATCTATGCAGCCACAAACAGTAAAAGAGGTGTCTTTACACATTTTATCCAATATTCTTCTCTGTCAATGCGGTTTAACCAAGTTTTGATCATACCTTATCTACCAAGTACTGCAGAAGATGTTCTCTCAGAGCTAAACTCAGACCGATCCTCGTCGGTGAAACTATCTCCTGTCGTGTATTTCTCGTCTTGATCGGATGGAAGGAAAAAGGGGTCAATAATCACTTTCCCTCCTTTCGGCTTCTTCAAACTCTCCTCGATTCCCTTGTAATCCAGATTCTGCAGAATGCCTGGGAACGGTTTCCCATCCTTGCCAATCACACCGAGTTCTAAGTCTAGCTTTCCATGTGTCCTCATGAAGTCCGCGCTGAACTTTCTAGATATGGATTGTACGTGGAAATCTGCTTCGTTCACCCATTCCCGGAAGTTGATCCGAGTAGCTACTGGCTTAGAGAAGAAGATTTCTTTGATGTTCTGGCCTATTCCCAGATTGTATGGATTCTCCTTTCTATCATAACGGTACCTGAAGTTCTCATACGTCGTCTGTTCAAATAAGAAGCTCGGATTAAATGGAGTACATTTCAAGAACAGAAACTACTAGTACATCAATAGCTCAATACAGGGATGGTACCACTAAATATGGCTGACCTGGTTGGTTGATACGAGATAGGAATGGAAGACGCTGAGGCCACCAACAAACCACACGGAGATGAAGCAGTAAACAATTAGACTAACTGAGACAGTGTCGTCTGACATGTTCCGCCACAAGGGACCTGGCTTCTCGAGAAGGTTCAACAAGGAAAACGTGAAAACGTATATGCACAAGACTGTTGATGTTGTCACGAAACAGAAGAAGGTCCTGTAGTTTCTCTGCATCCAAATCAAACAATGGGAGAGTCATGTAAATGTGTAGTCTATGATAAGCACAACGACACAGAGATGATCACGACGACAAATGATCAATGAAATGATGAACATGCTTACAACTCCAATACACTGGCCCACCCATGGACAGTGGTGATCAAACCTCTGGACACAATTGTTGCAGATTGAGCAATGGGAAGCGCGTGGCGGGCGATACAACAAACAAGTATCACAAAACTTGACTTTAACTGTGTGGCCATTCACAATAACATCCTTGGTTCTTGGTATCTTGAACGAGGGAGTCCCGCAGCTGGCCCAATCCAAGGATCTAACCGACTCTACCTCAAAATCAACCGGTGGCCGGTTGTTCCTAGGAACTATACCAGGATTTCTCGCAGCAGTCATGTAGAGAAACGACAAAGCCTGCAAAACGAGCCAAATGCAACGATAGGTGAGGAAACTTTGCAAACTGGAAGATCATCTTTTTTACTAGCAAATCAGGTTTAAGTTGCCCACCAAAAATGTGAGGATAAATCCTCCGGCCAATACAATACGCCCGTACAAGAAATCAAGCTCTGAGATCCTAAAAATCATCTTTATACAGAAAGTTAATGCCGGACCACCTATGAGAACCGTCGACAAGAGGACTGAGCCTGCATCAGGACCAAAGACCAATCTCCCGCCACATAAAAATTTCTGAATAAATTCCAAACAGAAACAGAGTTCAGTTCATACATTGTGCAACAGTGAAAGTTGATAAGCATTGCAAAGATTAAATTTTTAATAGCAACAAACCAAACAAGAAATCATATATCCCTTTCATGAAACCCCAATTCTAATTCAATATTTCTCCCACAGCAAAACTTCCATGAACAAAAACTATACAAAACAGAAAAATAATGAAACCCTAATTCTACATTGAAGATTTTACACCACAGCAAAACTTCCATGACTAAACCATGAATATGAAAAAGCACCCATCTTTGATTTACAAAACAAAAATGGGGAAGAAATATCATACATTTCGACCCCTCCAAACTTGATAGAGGCGTTTCTTTGCCGAGGGACGATCAGTGCATTTAGAGGGTGGAGCAAAATCAGAAAACTTTTGCCCACCCATCGAGAAAAATTGGTCACCTAATTTTTCCTATGAATGATTTTTTGTTAAATTTATCTGCAAAGAAAAAAACAAAAATGCCCTAAAATGGGTGAGAGAAAATCAAGATTTCTCAGACGGGCCAGCAGTTGGAGGCATGGAGAGGATGAAAAAAAATGTGTTTTTTAATTTAATTTTTTTTCTGGGTTATTTTGCCTCAACATTAGCCACTGGCCCCCTCTGCTCTACAACCCTATTTCTCTCTCAAGAGGCAAATGATTTCCTCGCGCTATGTCTCTCTGCTTCTCTTCCAAATCTCACTATTCTTGGAAGTTGCAAAACGGTTGGTTTTCATCTTCTCCCAATTTATGCGGATTTTTCGCGCGCGCTATAATTATTTTAAATTAATCGGAAATCAAAATGATTACTTTTTTTTATAGAAAACACAGTTGCTCAAATTATGATTTTTATAAAAAGATTGAAAATGAGTAAATTTGGATATGTTTTCAACTAGAGAAATATTATGACCCGTATGGGTAACATTTTAGTACTCCTTCCATCTATAATAGATGACATACTTGGAAAATGACACGAGATTTTAAAAAATGTTGTTTTTATGTGTTAGGGGAAAGCGAAAATAATATATTTATATTAATGTGAGCGAAAGTTTTTTCAGAAAAAAAAAATAAAAATGTGATAATCTTTTATGGGACAAACTAAAAAGGAAACTGTGACACCTATTATAGACGAAGTGACAATAAATAACCGAGGTCCTAGAGTCTGGTAATTGAAATGAGTATAATCTAAATCCCTTAACGAGGATCCATTGGAGGACGGAGGGAGTAGTATATAAGTAAGTATAATATTACTTTCAATATTTGAATAAGCTAGTGAATTATGAGTTTCAAAAATATATATTAGTTTTATAACAAAATATGAATTAAATATATTAGTATAATGTATAGCCTACTTACCCTTAATAGTAAACCATTAATATTAAAAGTGAAATATGACATTTTAAAATATGATTTAATATGATTATAATTGTGGAAGATATAAAGCGGTATTTTCACGTATAAAACATAAGCATGGATTTAGACGAACATACGAGTTTATTCAAACTGATTCCACATATAAAAGCTACACGGCCTCTATAAAACATAAGACAAGTAGAAAATCTGAGTAAAATTATGTCTCCTAAAACGATAAAAATTGCAGGATCAGACAAACATATGCAGTTCAGGCCTGGAGAATACATTGTTCTCTTCATCCTCGAGCACAGGATACGAAGCAACGAGCGCGTCTTGAGCACCGATGTAGAGTGAATTATAGATCTTCCAGTACACCTCTCTAACCTTTCTTGCTGGATGGAACAGCCCCTGCAGACAGTAGTTTAGCACAACGGCAGGACCCAATGCCACCCTCATGCCTTCGATGGCTTCCGTGACAGCATTGATGACGTGAGGCGACGTCTCAAAAATGTTAGGCCAGACATAGTTCAGCAGGTGGACCAGAGCATCCTCGCACCCCAGACCTGCAACTCCAAGAGCCATGTGCTTCACAGCTGAGGCTGCAGTTTGCCGATGAACCAGATCCCTATCCATGAGTGCATCCTCCAGCAAGGGAGTAACTGCATATATGTAGTCTTTTCCCATTTCGCCAATATATTCAAACAGGAAAGAAAGTGATTTCAGGACACCGTTCTGCACATTGAGCTCGGGGACACGGTATTCGTTCATCAATGCAGGAAGGACTGTGAATGGTGAGCATGTTTCTGCGACAATTGCTATGGCCACTGTTGTGCACACACGATTTTGACGTTCCTGAACCTTGAGGTTGTTCAGCAGTGTTGCAAGAACATCTTGTGGCCCAATGGCCTTAGCAATGTAACCGAAAGTGTTGACAGTTGCTCTACGAATACCCTTCTTGTGAGCTTTAAGCATCTCCAGGAGCTCGAAGCATATCCTCATCCACTCCCTTGCAGGAACAAATTCAGCTCCACGATCAGCAATTCTTCCAACAAGATCGATACAGTTCTCTTGGACTTTCTCATGACGATTCTTCAATATAGGAGTCAGCCGAGGAAGCAAATCTTTGATAGGTGGAGTCATCTTAGTCATACCAATAACATTGACGATAGCCTTGAGAGCACCCAATATTGAACCCAAAACCTCTGGATATTCCTCCCCTAGATACTCGTACAACACAACACCAAGATGGCCCATCAATTGTTCTTCTCCACACTGTTTCATAACCACAGCGATCCTAGATATAAGATCTGCTGCTTGTTGTCTCACTTTCGCACTCTTATTGTTAAGACGCCATTTAATGGTACCACATATCTGGGGAAGATATGGCTTCACTCTCTGGCCAAGGGAGTTCACAACAGCACCAAAACCGTTGAGCATAACATTGGCATCATCACTCGTTTGTTCTTGGAAGGCATAAAGAATACCATCAATTAATAGCTCTTCCAAGCGAGCATCAATATCGGATGCCCCCAAGTTGGCAACCACCTTCTCAATTGTCTCCATTACCATCCTTCTATAAGGCTCACTTTCATCTTTCAGGTCTTCAACAATCCTTCCAACTATATCAGCAACCCCAACTTTGTTAGCTATCTCAACCGTTGTCTCCACAAGTTGCTTATAATTTCTTCTATCCAAGGCCATCCTTCGAACCCAAAAATTGCGGAAGAACTCAGGAAGAATATCATTTCTAATGTATTCTGCCTCTACACCTTCTGTACTCACACACTGCTTCACCACTTTGAGCACAATCTTCTTCATTTCTTCATCTGGAGACTGGAACTCACGAATCAGAATAACCATAACTTCCTTTGTATAGTAGCTAGCATACATAGCATCCATGAGTGGTATGATGAAACCAATGGACTTAAGGAAAGCGGCAAGTACTTTCCCACGATGAGATCTGATGCCCTTCCATAGAGGCTTCAACACAGAGTCAAAACTTTCAATACCATATGGGGCAGCAGCCTCAGCAAGAGCAGCCAAAGACAGAGCAGTTATTGTTCTGACTTTCTGATTTTCATCATTAAGCCCATGCTCAATGATCTCAACAAGGGATCTCAAGTGGGGAAGAACTGCACACCCTATTAAAATAGCTATCTGCTGCACAATCTTGATACCAGTGTGCCGAGCTTGCCATGATTTCTTACTCTGACAGACAGCTTTCAAGAATGGTAATAGAGCAGGAATCCCAAGGGCAGACGCAACAACACTAAAAGCTCTTGCAGTGGTGTTTCTGACATACTCATCTATGTTATCAATATCTGGACGCATTGCAGCAATCATAGTGGCCAACCCAGCTGCCTTGCTCAGATTTGAGATGATCTCTCTACCTTCAACACGAGCATAGTAATCCTCATCAATCAACAAAGGCTCGATAACCACCAAAATTTTGTGGACATATGGACGAACCAGTTCATCCAACTTGTAAAGCACCCTGTCAATAACTTTCACCAACAAGTGTCTCTCTTGATCTTCCAAAGTGGGCTGCATGAGCAGCGGTAGAATACGGTTGAACATAGGCCCAGCACCAAATTCCCTTGCCTTATCTGTAAGCTGTCTCAGAGCAGTCTTTCTCTGTGGAGGAGTTCCATTTTTAACTTTTAGCAAGAGTTTCATGATCTTACGCTCCTTCTGCTCTTCAGGAGATAGCTCCTCCTCATTTTCTTCGTTCAGCAGCGAGCCAAAGTACTGATAATCTTCTGGTTTCATAAACGGCAAACCTCCTGGCAACTCTTTAGGCACATCAAATTGTTGTCCTCGGTTCTCTTCTGGAATGTTATAAAGAGGTGTCCCCATTGGTGTCGGGGTAGCAAGAAGCTTCCGTGCAGGAGTTCGGATAGGAACATAAGAGGCAGGGGGTTCCAAAATCTTGTACCCTTCTTCTGGAAACATTGAATCCAGCTCCTCATCAGTCAGTGGCCTATTTCTATCCTCAATGTCCTTCTCCCACCTTAACAAATTATACTGTTCAGGAGTCATTGCACCTCGCATAAGAGCATTTGGTGTGGGCGTAGCCATGTCAACAGCCCCAAATGGAGTGACACCAGGGGTATAAGCTGCAGCAGGTGTTGCACCAGGTGTAGCACTACCCATAGTGGCTGGAGTCTCATCCCACCTCGATCTCTGCCGTTTTGGGGTCGGAGTGGCTAGCCCTCCCAGCTTAGGTGTGGCATCCCAAGCCATTCCTGCAGGTGTTGCTCCAGGTGTAACACCTCCAGCAGGAGTTGATTCTGAATCATTAAGGCGCCCAGGGGTTGGAGTTTCATCCCATCTATTTTTCCTAGAGACCGAGGGTGTTGCTTCCCCAATCCTCCCAGGAGTTGGTGTTGCATCCCACCTCCCAATTCCAGGAGTTGAGTCGGGCATATCCCAGTCAGATGCTGCCTTAGATTTCTTTGCACCACCAGCATTCTCATCTTGGGACATATCCCATCTATTCCTCTTCTTTGGCTTCTCCACATCTTTCTCCTTCTCCTTGTTTTCCTCCTCTTCCTTCTTTCTTTTTGCTATCTCCCTCCTCACCTCCTCTTCCTTGCGTTTCAGTGCTTCTTCCTTCATCACATCACCATAAGTCCTCACTTCAGGACCAGGGGTCTTGTCCAGGAAAGGATCATTCCTCTCTGGAGATATAATCCTATTCAACCTCCTCCTCCTATAATCATCTTCACGGTCAATAATCTTGCCTGGCTGCTTGAACCCAGACATCTCATCCTCTTCCCCAGACCTCAGAGCCTCCTTAAAATACTGCTTTGGAGCAGTAAATGATGCCATCTTTCGAGCAATCTCATTCTCAGCCGGATCCGCATTATCATCATCCTCATTCACAGCTATAGATTGTTCATAGCCTTCAAACTTGTTCGAACTATAGAGATCAGTGTCAAAGGTTAAAGAAGTGAGAGCAGCAAGGTCCTTCTCCATCTTTTGCCTCTCTTCTTTCAACTTTTGAATCTCCGAACTGTCATCCATCTTTCCGATCCTAAATCTCCCCAACGCTGAAAATATAAAACCCTAGATTTGGAATCCTGTAGGAAATAAACCCAAATTATAAACCGGAAACCTCCTGATAATACTAGCTTCAGCCCCTATAACAAAAATAAACAGGAAAATTAAGTACTTGGATGACACAAATTCTAACCAGCAAAATCAAGGTTTAGCATAAAACGAAGAAATTAAGTCGAATTATTGCTCGCCGGAACGATTGAATGGAGATTTAAGGGTAAATCAAGTAAAGTAAAGCAGATATTAAAATCAAATTCTGACATGAATCGAATAATGCATAACCTAATGTTTATTGGAAAATATAGCGAACCTGATTTTGGGAGTGTTGGAGAAGAAGCGCGGTGCTGTTAGCAAAGGCGTTGTCTGCATCTATTAATACTCCTATTCCTATATATATCCGAATATCCAAATGGGCTTTATCCACTTAAGTTGGATTTCATCGGATCCATATATAAACCTGAATATATTCATTTAACTTATCGTTGATTTGGGCCTGGACTCGGCTCCAACTACACTTTGAGGTCCGATATCATTCCTTGCTTTGGGCTTACACTCTACTAACCAACTAATGCTAATTTATACACTCCTATAACCGAATGCTTATAAATAAATTCTTTATTAAAAAATATTAATGTACTACAGTTCAGTATTTGACTGAGCAACTTCATATTTCAATCAATCACTTATTTGAAATTAGAGTAAAATTTGATTACCTTTTCTATAATTTAATTCCAATTCCATTATATTGGCTACCAAATTCTAATTTGGTAACTCAAAAGAAACAAAATTTCTATTCCGATTTCCAACTGAAATCAAATTTCAATTTTAAAACAAACCAAATATCAAAATTTATTTGATTTTTGCAAGAAAATAAATTACTTAAATTCTTGATTCCTTTTAGACCAGGTTTGTTTGCCATTATTATGTCATGGAAAGTATTTCCTTTGATATTTAAATTCTGATATTTGTGTGATTTTAATCAAAGAAAATTATCAGAATTCTGAAAGCAAGTAAAATAGTACAATTTTCTAGGATTTTGATTCATCAAACTTCCTTAGGTATTCTTTTTCCAATTCTTATGATTCTTATATATTTAGGTATTGAATATAATTTTTATTATTTTACACAACTAGAACAACAACAACAACAACAACAATATTAATAATAATAATAATAATAATAATAATTACTGTAAAATATTAATATGTTTTGAATTATAAACCATACTTAATTATATTAATAATAATATCTATTATTATTATTTTACAATAAATTAATAACTAATTAATAAAGTATTGATAAATTTTAAAATTATGAATTATAACAATTATAGTACCAATAAATAACTATAATTTAATAGTAATTTTGTGTTTATTATTATATTTTATTCATTTATATATATTACTATT
Source organism: Salvia hispanica (assembly GCF_023119035.1). Lineage (NCBI taxonomy): Eukaryota > Viridiplantae > Streptophyta > Magnoliopsida > Lamiales > Lamiaceae > Salvia > Salvia hispanica. Next base: position 9,405,276 of record NC_062970.1, on the reverse strand, counting down.
ACTATTACTATTTTGATATAAATAAATAACTTATTAGGAAAATTAGAATCTAATTCTTTAAATTGTGCATTATAATAATATAATAAGATCTCAAACCATGCTAAATGGACAAATACATTCCTTAAAGGGCTGAAGGATAGAATAGTAAATATCGGGACTGAATGAAATTTATGAAATTTTTTTATTGAAATGGTGATTTTATAAATATGGAATACTAAAAATGTGCAAACCTCATATTCTGGATACTAGTTTTGTAGTTTGCTCTTGACAAAAGTATATCTAATATGTTATTGTAATATGAATTTTGAATTTGAATGTTAACCCATTTTGGACTTGTCCAAATTTAAGTGAATATACACCGCACTAGGCTTTTAAAAATCAATGCCACCACTAATCCGATTGTTGGATTGGGTCCAACAACCCTATCATTCACATATCTATTAAAAAAACTAAGAAATCGTTTTCTCAAACCATAATTCTTAACCTATTACTATATTAATTTAAATTGCATGCATGCTGTCATTTCTCAAAATCCATTTTTCCAAAACCAATTAAAATATCAATCAACGTAGCTTGTAGGCTTGTAGCTAGGAGTACTATTCTACGTCAAATTTGAAGCAAGTTGTGGAGGATTCTTTGAGGTGCATTTATGGGGACAATATATTTTGAGTTGCTTTCTAGATTGTTAATGTAGTGGGATGGTCAAAAATGAAAATTTCTAGGAAATCTTTTGAGAGAAGATAACACAATTAAGCTCTTGAATAATTCCAATTGGAAAGTAAAGGAAACTGATTCTATGATAATGGTTTTGGGTCATGAGTCTACTTACATTTATATGCTTTAGACCAAGTCTTAATATTGATTCTAACCTTTTTGGATGCATAGTGGGAGCAGTTTAATAGTCACTTTCTCATTATATAACTCTCTTTTAATTAACAAGTATTGGGTGTAGCATGGATGCAGAAAAAATCTACTACTAATGATTTTATAAGAATTTGAACACTTCCTCCTAACTCTATAATTACTCTACTACTATTCTAAAGTTGTTTTATGATACTTAGTAAATTACAAATTATACATTAATACATTTTTTTTCCTTTTCAAATACTTATAAACGACTTGCTATTGTGGTCGTGCAATGATTTAAATAAGCATTATGAGATGTGGACTTTTACTACGGTCAATGTAGACTTTATAGTATAACCAAAATATCGTATGATTGCAAAGAAAAATTATGTTTTACAATTCTTTGAACCAAACTATCGTGTGCCCTCAGCACTAACATCGACTTTGTATATGAGTTTTAGCAGGTTTACAGAAATCTTCAAATTTTGTTGTTTAACTTCTTATTGATTTGATTAAAAAACAAACGAACTATTATTAGTATTTTTAAAAATTAACTTAATCCATGATATGTAAATTCCATCGTTCAAAAACTCTGAAGGGTATGTATCTATAATGCTGGATTTTGGCTACCAAAATAGTCTAAGATTGATGAAAGTTGTTGTCACAAAACTCTAGATATGCTATGTATCGGAATTTGGATTTTTATACGGCATACCATTTGATAGGTATTTTCTGAAGCTTTCTAATTAATGGTATATTTGAATTTCAGATCAAACTCTAAAAGTTGATATTGGACAAATAAAAGATGAGCTCACGTCAAATTTTATAATGCAAAAAAGGTTCATCTTTTTTTGACAAAAAATGAGTTGGTGAAAAACCTAAATTTTGACAGGAGTATTAACTATTAATTTTTTTCAAACAATTAATTTATAAAATAGTCTTCGATTTTTGTTGAATATCTTTGAATTGTAAAGTTAAGCTCTACCATGATTGAATAATGAGCTCGGTATAAGATAAGCATGAGATCATCTGGAAAAGCACAGGAGGATGGAAACACATTAAAAGACTAGATCGAAAACTAATGGAGTAAATTGCAAAGACTTAAATCAAAGTCAATTGCACGTCATTGCTTACAGAATCCAAAGACTACTTGTTGCGGGTCATCAACTCACTTCTAGAATCTAGATACTACTATTCTAATTTAATTATTAATTTGTAATGTTTTATTTTTGTTACTTCTTAATCCATTTTTTTCATATGTCTGCAATTAAAATTTTCATATATTTTTCTCTATTTTAAATAAATGATCGTCACCCTTCAGCCTTCACTAATTTATTACATTAAAAATCATTATAATATAGATAATAAAAATGAAACTCATACATTTTACTAATTTTTTTTTATATATTTCCGTATATTTTGAAACTCACGAATTAATTTATCATTATATTTTCAACGAAAGGGAGGGGGAGAGTATATAATAATCCAAATTATTTACCTTCATCGACTCATTAGTTTAGAGTTTGAAATGCTGGTGGAAGCACAAAATCATTTTTGTCAAACTACTTTAAAATTTATAACATCGTATTTGTGTAATCTATGTTAAATGAGTTATATATTATATGTGCATGGTTTTTTTGTTATGGTTAAATAACATAAATTTAAAGTCCGCGCCACGGAGGATTCGAACCTGATCAACTCACACACACATATGTATATGGTTTTGTCCTTTGGTATTGATGGTTAACATATTTCGCGCATTGATAAATTGTGTCAACAAATTGAGTTGGATACTTAGAGATGTTTTTCCTCTAATCGATATATTATTAAGCATTTGAATCATTTCGAGTACTATTTATAGAGGTATTGATTATGAGTCACCTTGAGTGTGTATAAAAGTGTGCTTGAAGTTGTAACTAAAACTGGGTTGTGATCTGGATCTAAAATGAGATAATAAAATTGAATTAATTAGCTGTTAATTAATGGGCGGAACTTGTTAAGGAGTATGTCAAAGAAAAAGTATATGATAGATAAATTTTCAGGTTTCAAAAAAAAATTCAAAGAGGGCAATCACAATTTTTTGTATTAATTTAGTCAAACAAATAATTAACGTACGTATAATGATAATTTGTTGTATAAGGCGCATTCATGTCAATCTTGACTTAAAAGGGATTTTCGGTATTAATTAATTAGAATTTAGAATCAGTCCACGTAAAGTTACCTTTGCTTATTTATTTAAAGCGTACTGAGATAACAATCCTATTTTTTTATTTTTTTATTGATATTCTGAGCTTGTTGGGTAGTACGTATATTATAATAAGTTGTATTCCAATATTTAATTTCTTAAATTTTTTTGTCAAAAGTTTGTGTTTTTTTTTTCCAAGGAATTTTTATTCTCCCAGTTGCTAGTACTATAATGTTCTGGGATACAGAAACTTCAAACTTCAGAATCAGTTATTGACAAACTACATAAAAATTTATAATATTGTGATCTCTGGCTGAATGTAACAAAACAAGCTATAAGATGTTTACCAATTTTTTTATAAATACAAGACTCAAATCAAAAGATGGTGAGGAAGAGTTTAACAATAACACCCCAATTCCCAACAATACAATATTGAATTGTGAAGGTTTAAGAACCTCGAATAACTAATTACTTATTCTAACAACTGATGAAAAGAGACAGAAAACTGAAGTAGCTTATTAAAATTTTGTTTTATACTGCGCACTATTTCGTGAATAATGCCAAATATGTATATTTGCATAAGGTTTAATTAAACGTGCGATGTTTAAATCTTTAGTACTCCATGAATTAGAAACAATGGTATGATTTGATTTTTTATTGCGCTTTTGTTTTTCAAACCAATGCGAATGAGATCGTATATTTTTTACAATAATTTGTGTACCTTATAATAGGCACATGTTGCACACAATTAATATGTGCAGCCATGCCCAATAGTTGTGATTTCTTGGAGCGTGACAATTTGGACTACTTAGATATGTAACTAGGATCCAATAACGAACAAAGCGATCATGGAATTGTTGTGTACAATTATTTAAGAGAGTAAAGGCCAAATGTGGTCTCTAATATATAACTGTTTTATCAATTTGGTTCTTGACATTATCTTTTCGATTATTTGGTCCCTCACAAATAAACTCGGACCCGAATCGGTCCTCACTTAATAGAACCGTCAAAAAATAGACGATGACCGCTATTTGACTATATTAAATTATTAATGGTAATTAATTATACCTAATTATAATTCTTTTCCTATTAGCAAAATTGGAAAAAAGATAGTATCAGTTGCAAAATGAAATGAATAATTTGTAATTTAATAGGAATTAAGAATTATAATTAGATATAATTAATTATCATTAGTAATTTAATATAATCAAATTGCAATCACCGTCTATTTTTTTACGGTTCTGTTAAGTGAGGACCGATTCGGGTCCGAATTTATTTGTGAGGGATCAAATAATCAAAATGATAATGTTAAGGACCAAATTGATAAAACGACCATATATTAGGGACCACATTTGACCTTTACTCATTATTTAACTATCAAATTGACATTTTTTTTCATTTGATGGGAAAAAAATTTGATTTGAAAGAGAATAAAAACAAGTCAACAAGAAAGGACAAGACGGTACAATCAAGTACAGCACCCAGTGTTTGACCAATTGAGTCTTTCAACGAAACACTTCTCTATTAAAGAATGAAATCGGAAATTGCAAATATGTATAAATATATGAATAAATTGCAAAATATGTATAAATATATGAACGTTGCAAAATATGTATAAATAAGAATTTCCAATTTTAATAAAACAACTTATTATCGGTACAAGTAGGGATGTCAATTGGGCTAACCCGCTCGGGTTCGGGCCAACCCACTCGGGTTGTCGGACTATTTGGGTGCGGGTTATTCGAGTTGTGAATTTTTCAGGCTATAAATTTTCGGCCCTAGCCCTAAATCTTCGGGTTTCGAGCTAACCCACGGGCTATTCGGGCCAAAAGTGATCTTATGTGTTAATTTCTTTCCAATCCAATATTCTAACTTAAAAAAAATATAGATTGTAGCAAATAGTAAAGTGTTATCAAAGTGATAAAGAGTAATAAAATAATAACAATAGAAGATTGAAACAAAATACATAAACATATCAATAATTAGTAGAACACGTGGATCTGATTACAATTAAATGGAAATCATGCATTTAAAATGAGCTGAATGGCATTCTTAATTATATACCCACAAAAAAATTCTAAGTAGTTAAAAAAGATAGTATAGATAGTAGTATGTCAAAAATAAATTCTATGAAGTTGAATGATATTCTTCTACATCAATAACTTTTGAAGCTTCAACCGGATCATTCTCTTCGAGAGGAAAGACGTAATGCAGCATTTAATATGAGTAAATATTAATAGCATCTATATTCCATATAAGTATATACTTCATATAACCATATAAGTAATTACCATATATACTTCATATAAGTATATAACCCAAAATTTTAATTATATTTTTATTTTAAATGCTCAACCCTTGGGCTAACCCGCAACCCACCCGGGCTAGCCCGCATAATCCACTGACCCGAATGGGACAGTCCGTGTAGCCCTATTCTGTATCTGGGTTGCGATTTTTCGGCCCTAACCCTATAATTTTACCTGATTATTCGGGTCGACCTGTGAGTTTCGGGCTAGATTGACATCCCTAGGTACAAGGAAGGATCCAGCAAATGCGTAGCAGTAAACTCCAAAAATTAATTATCACTCCAACACTCATCCATATTTTTTCCAAACACTAATTAATTAATAACCTCAAATTTCAACTAAAATATCTTCCCAAATGAAAAAGAATTATTGAGTTTTCAATATGTCTACAATATATTTTCTTGAGAGAGGACAAGCATTACGCCATTTAAGCAACAACGTCCACGTACCTATTTTTTTTAAGTCTCAAATATTATAGGTGGGTGCATTAAAGTATTGCAGTGGTGTATATAAAATTGTGGAACGTCACATTACGTCCATTACAAATCTACATTAAATAGTGAACTCGTTAAAAACATATCTAATCCTCTACATCTTCCAGATTGGTACTCTATATTATTATCATTAATTGGGCGTTCGTTCGATTTAAAAAAATTATATAATTAAATAATGAATTATGTTTAATTAATGGGATTGAATTTTACAATTTGATCTTTTACGAATAATCGTACGATAATGAATTATAGCCACTTCCTCGTTTAAAATAATACTATCACAATTTAATAATAAAACAAATAATTATAATAACAAGTTATAGCCATAAAATCACGTCAATATTAATTTATTATAGCTCGTATACCTTTACTGATCGAGATAATTTGTGCGATTAAATAGTCAACATAAACAATTGATAATATGTGGAGTATATTCATTACACATATACTCAAGAAGCAGTAATTAAGTTGCTTTACCTAATCTAATCATCTGAACTAATACAATATATAGGTGAACAATTTAATCAATCATGATTAACTATGTGCAGTTGTCAACAATATTGCATGATAAAGATCTATTCTACGCTACAAAATACTTAATTACTTAATTAATCAATATATATATTTAATTTATTAAACTAACTCAAATAATCTTTCTCGAGATAACGCATCGACCAACCTACCACTTGTTGCTGCATCAAGACCCAAGTCAACCTAATGCTGTTACCAAACATACTATTTAAGTGTATTTATTGACTAAAGTGTCGTTCAATTTTTTTATTTACAACAATTTGGAATTTTCATTTGTTGGGAATTAATTTGTTTGGTCGTCGATATGAGCTTGTGAAGATATAATGAAGAATCGATTCTTTTTCAAGAATAATGAGAATAATTCGTTTTTCATCGTAGCCCATAAATAGTTGCAGATGAAAAGCATATATATTAATACCCCATTACATGATTAAATATGCACCCATATGACTGGCGATTGCTATATAAAGTTTGCTTGCACTTTAACTAATTTAGGCATGTGAGATGTCATTCACTGAAATAATGTTTGTATCATATGATAAATTAAGTCGCCTCGTGTGTTTCATTCGTTCTTTCTTTTTTTTCCATTTTCAAAAAATACTTCACTTTTTTATCAAAATACATTTGACACCCATTTAAGAATATCTATCCTTAAACCAATTTTTCTTTATTACTACTCCCTTCGTCCCGCTTTAGCAGTCCCATTGACATTTCTGCACTCGTTTTGTAAAAATGATAATAAATAGTAAAAGTGGAAAAATAATAAAGTAAAAAAGAGAATAATGTAGAGAAGAGTCTTATCTACATTATTCTCTTTTTTACTTTATTATTTCTCCACTTTTACTATTTATTATTATTTTTACAAAACGAGTGCAGAAAAGTAAATGGGACTGCTAAAACAGGACATTTATTATTAAAATTGATTGTAAGATTCATATAAAAATATCTATCCTTCAACAATTTTTTTACTTGTCACTCACCAAAAGCTTATTTAAGTTAGGCATATAATAAGTTTCAAAAATTGATTACTACTCCACATATTTTTACTTTTAACATCTAGTTTGAGCTCTAGTAGGAGTATATTATTGATCATATTTCATCTTGAATGGTTTCTTGATTATTTTGTCTTCCAAACAAGATTTATACGTATTAGAAATGAATTAGTCACCTCTTAAAAGGCTTTATAAGAGGGAAGATTATCATACATATGTAGTATTAGAAATGAACCAAGTCACTCCTTAAAAGACTTTATAAGAGAGATGGTTATCATACTTTAATAGATGAGCTACAATCATCACCGAGTCGATGTGATAAGATTTAGGAGTTTTAACATGCCCTCTCGCGTGTGGGCGAAATCACACATAAGAATTTTATCACGTGGATATGCAAGGAAAGAGATAAGAGGGCTACAAATCAAGTCCAGGGACTAAGATGTGACCACCCGATCATGTAGCTCAGGAAAGAGCATGCCACCTAATCGGGTAGAGCTAGTTGGGAGTCCATGGCAAACCACCCAGCCAAAATGGTTTGTTGCAAGATCCCCGACGTACCGATCAGATAGGGGTTGCGGGAGGAAACGACCTCTACTTGAGTGGGTGCAATGTTGCACATTAACTATACTTGACGTATGCTTGTGTTTTTTTTGAATGAAGGTTTCATGATCTTATATACTTCTTACACCTCTTTCTTTCCTCATTTCTTCCCTTGTTGATTTAATTGTTTTATTAGATATCGAAATTTACAAAAGAGGGAGTATGTCTTACTCCATATAAGTAAAATATGGATGTAATCATTCAGAATCACATCATTTGGTATTTGTCTGATCTTTTCAGTGTTAGTATGTTTTCAACTAAAAATGGCATTAGATTTGTTCAGCTACCAAACGACGTGAATCGAAGAAAAAAAACATTGGTGTTGATGAATTGTAAATTACAAACAACTAGACATAGGCGAGAGACGTAATTAAGTGAAAAAACGTAAGTTGGAAATTAAAAAACAGAGTTACAAGACAAGTTGATCTCCCTTTACTCCCCCAACCACAGATATTAACAGATCCCTCTCCCTCAAACCTCTCTAACTTGGAAACACATAAACAGAAGCAAAATTACATTTCACTCCCCAATTACTACATAACCTTCCACGACTCCAGCGTCGGGAAGCTGCAAAACGACTCCAACCCAATCGCCGCCGCGCTCGGCCCCCCATCCATGTACGGCGCCGGCGCCGCGGCGGCTGACCCATCCAGCAAGGCCGGCCCGAACGCCCTCTGCGGCTCCGGCTTCAGCACCGCCAGCTGGCCGCTGAACCGCACCCCGGTCACCTGCTGCACCATCTGCCGGAAGTTGGCCGGATCCGCCGCGATGAAAGTCGTCGTGGCGCGCTTCGACGCGCGCGACTTCCGCTTCGAGACCCTCCCGCACGGCGGCAGGCTCCGCCGCTGCTTCGACACGGCAGCGTCGTTCTCGGAGGCGGTCGTCGGCGGAGAGGGCTTGGCGAAGGCGTCGCCGTCGGATGAGGTGGCGGAGATCGATTTCTGGAGAGCCTTTGTTAGGGTATCGGTTTCCTTGGTGAAGATGTCGGCGATCCAGGAATCGCCGAATGTGGGGCGGAACATCCATGGCTGCTCCATCGCCATCAAATTATCGGATGCCATTTTTGAAAAAACAACTTGATTTGAGCACCAAATAGGTTTCAATTATGGTATGAAACAACTGGATTTGAAAATTAAGCGGCGAGAAGAGGAAGATTGGGTTAGTTTGAGGGGAAAATTTGTGTGAATTTAGGGGGAGAGAGTGAAGAGAGATGGCGGAAGGAATTACAGAGGAGAGGGGATGGGAGGAGAGTAATAAATAGGGCGGTGAAGGGAGGGTGGAAGCGCGTTACTCGGGACACGCGGCAGCTACAGATGTACGGATGGTTAACCCTGGTTTAGTAAAGCGGGATATTTGTCTGCTGCTAATTACACTCTAATTTTACTGCCTGCGCTGCTTCACTTAGCTGATTCCTTGGCTTCACTCGTGCTCCTGCTTTTTGTTTGCTTGATTTTGGGCATATTATCTAATGCTAAACGGATTACATATATCCCCAACGACTTCAAATTAGTATTCTCATGTCTTAATTAAGTTTGAGTCAAGATGTTTACACAAAAAATTAAGAAATTATGTTGAAAATCAGAATAGAATAATAAAGTAGGAAGGATAAAAATAGAGTAAAGTAGGTGTGGAATAAAGTAAGAGTGATTAGATATTTTATTTTTTTATCAAAATATAAAAGACTCAACTTAATTGAAACATTCAAAAATGAATACAACTCAACTTAGTTGGGACGGAGAGAATAGTTCGAATTGTAATTGAAGATCAAAGAAGATATTCTCTTTGTCCCATTGAAGATGATTCTTTTTATTTATTTATTCTAATCAAGATGACTCATTACTAAAATGAAAACACTCTTATGTCTAACTTTTATGTTTATTTTATTTCTTTTCTCTTATTTTACTCTTTCTAGTAACTAATATATAAAATAAAACTATATAAAATCTTGTGTTGCCAAGAAACGGAGTATATTTCTTGGGACGGAGAGGGAGTATAATGTTCTTTTAGTTAGAGGATGTATGAACCCCATTAATCTAATTCGCTGAAAGGTTAAGAATGTTTGTTTGGATTAGTTGCATTGAAGGGAATGGAAGTGCAAGATAATATTGTTAGGATTTGTTGCAATAATATAACTACGACAAACTTGGATAAAATTAAACCCAAGATTTCTCACTAAAGAAATTACCTTGATCATTTATCGATGTTTGCATTATAAAAAAATGATATCAATGATATTAGTATAGTCTAATCTTACATTAGCCAAGTGTGGGTCCCAATGTGGTTAAGGCCCATGTGGTGTCTCCATATTGTAATCCATTTATTTCTCCGCGTGGGTCCTAAAGAATCTTTTTGAATTTATTTCAATACTTGCGTTTTTAGCCGTGAATTTAATAAAAATCATTTTCTGCTTTTCATCCATCATCAGTATGGGTATATATTTTTGTTTGAATTTGAGGATAAGATTTGATAAATCATCCGAGTTACCCTTGATAAGTAGTATGAAACTCTTATTATTTACTTTTCTTAAAATCAAGATTCAATATATTACATGTAAATAATTAATAAGGTGTATATATTGAAATACTAACGGAGTAGTATTTGACATCCAATTAATTATAGGGATGAATAAGATTTGTGATTCTATTTTTCAAAAGGTTTCTTGATTAAATCGTAATCGTGAGTATATGTAGATAAATTTTATGAGCAATTTAATTTTTGGATTGAAAGAAGAATAATCGACAATGAGCAACTTTCTAGAAGGAAAATAGGGGTGATTTATAATTTTCAAAATCAAAAGGATGAAGGCGCCAGCAGTGACGTAATGGTGATTGGGGCGTGACGTATGGAGAAAATTAGGATTGACTTGATAGTTTTGATGCTTACACAGTAAGCTTGTTTTAATATCCCAATACACGGACAGGCTTGTATCCCAAGACTCTTCCACCTTAGCCGGCTCGGCTCACTCGGCTTATTGTCTTTTTCATTTGTAGAATAAACTTTTATTTCTTTTAGTATCCTTTTTGTATTTTCAGCTATACAGCAAATAGGATTACCAATTATATAATCATTCAATTCCGTAACAAAAAATTGTCTCAACAAAAAAATAAATAAAAAATACTACTATATGTTACCATACGAATTCATGTCTCTAACCTGGAAATTGATGACTTCAACACAGAAACACTTTTGTAACAAATAAATATTCAGATTGTTTATATTCAGTTGACCAGCCACATAAATTTTTGGTTCAGTCCATACTCAAGTGAATTACTTATATAACCAGTAAACACTCGTCTGTGTATACTTATTTTTAGAAATTGTATAATTTAATTAGCCAGAGCAGACTACATTTACCTCCATCTTTAAGTTCTCTCAGCACATAAATGCAAAACGAATCATTCAAACTATTGATTAAAATTATGTTCCTCCATCCTAATATAATTGAGACATTTCATTTGAGTACAAGAATTTAAAAAAAATAACATTTAGTAAATTAAATAAAGGTAAGATAAAGTACTATGAGATAAAAAAAAATTAGTTTAAGAGACTGCTAAAAATCTAATGATTAATAAAATGAGAATAACGAGCTACACGAGTGGATTTGAAACAAATAAAGCATGATACTTATACTTTAGTAGTGATAATTATATAGTATAGTAGTAGTATATTAAGAAGGTTAGAAGAAAATGACAGTATTCCAGACTTTTCGATTCACATCTCCTGAATTAATTTAAAAATCACACGCAACATATGATCAAACTGCATCACACGTCACTACTCAATCAGTAAACATTTAAAAATATCAATATATCTAATGCAACAAATATATTAATAATATCCGAACTCGTAATCTCTCGCTAATCGCCTATAATCTCTCACACTCCAATAGTTATATATGTCCCACAAAACATGCTTTCATTTCATATTTCACAAAATTATGCTTATAATTCTTTGTTATCGAAACTCAGCTTTTTTATACATTGAAAATCAAAAAGTAAATTGAATAGAGTTTATACATCACTTTGAATTTTTATTCAACGCCCGTATGATATTTTACACTATTCACTAGTACTCAAAATCATACTCTAGCTCTCTCAAAATTAACTAAAGAACAAGAGTAACATTATTTGACAGTTGTAATCCTATGTACGTATATCATCATTAAATTCTCACGAAAATCATACTACGACTTTAGGGGACGATGAATCTGTAAATTGATCATCATGGCATTTGGAATGATTCGGGTTGTTATTGATTATTTGAAACAAGAATAAAATAAAATGAATAAAAAAACCGTTCAACATTAGAAATAGATAGTTTTCATCAATTATTTAAAATTCTGCGATTTTACCTAACGTAAATTAAAGATGCTAGTAAATATATCCAAAACAATACTTAATTAAATTCATGTATTAATGTCCTACTCCTATCTATAAACAGAGAGTTCTTTCTACCGATCACCTTAATCCCGAGCTATGTGATCATTGTTTGCTGCTTAATTAATTGGATATGCCTCATTAGTCATTAATCAACATACTCCATATGATAAGCATGGACCACTATTGACATGACATATAATTGCTACTCCAAAATAATTATAATTCTAACTTATGTTTTTTTTCAATTTATGAGAGATCAGTAGCGCTTGTGATGCACAAATAAAAATAATAACGGGTTTACTTTACGACTTATTTGGTCACATCATATCTACTTTTGAGAAAACCGCATGACCTACTTGATTAATACTAAAAATATTCTCATACTCAACTAAAATTGTTTAATAAAATGTCAATCAATTATAAAACGGTTTAAAAATAGCCACAAACTTGACATTTTGGCTGCTGAAAACAATCAATAGATACTTCAGACTAGATAAATAGTATTAGGGCGTGTACACTTTGAAATAATTGGACAATTCTTAGTCTAATTAGGCCAATTCTTATGTTCGCCTTCCAGTAATTAATTATTGGGGGACTTACAATTAAGTTGGAGTACGTACTATTCATGCCAATTTAGGAAGAATTGAAATCTTGCAGGTAAGATTTGGTTGTGCATTGAAAAGTGGACCAAGAAATGGACTTGGTTTTACACATTTGCCCCACTTTTTCACCCTTTCACCTTTCCATATTTACACTTGAAGGAATAAATTTGTCAAGCCATAATTCTATTAAGTCAAAGTCTTTATTTTATGGAGGATAATATTTGGATCAATTCTTGGGCCAATTCTAGTATACTAAACAAGGGGAAACATAATTATATATGTGACCAGTTATGGCTCAGTTCTTGGAATAATCACTTCTTCCAAATCTTAGAAATGGAATTAGTTCTAAGTGAACACCCCTTCCTTAAATTAAAATTGAAATTGAAATTTACTAAATCTTGTGGCTATAATAACTAAACCAATTTAATATTGTAAAAGAACGTACAGTCATACTAAACTACTACACTTACTAGTATTAACTACTAAATCAAATGTACAATATTCACACGTAACACATTGGAATGATAAGAGAAACGTTGTCAAAAAATAATAAAAATGAGAAACAATACTGCGTAATAGTAATAGTAATAGTTTTGCAGCGAAACGCGTTTTCTGAGTAAGGCTTGTTTGTTTGTCTGTGTTGAACAACACCTTTGGCTGTCTGTTTGCTATCTGCTGCTCAAATCTTTCTAAAATAAGTATGAAAGCGTTCGTCACAATAACTTTGTCTGCATCATAACTATGCAGCAGTTTATTTTGACCAAATCAAACAAATTTTATATTTGTTGCACGCTCTGCACAGATTCACTTTTCATTTTTTACTCTTTTGGATAATCATATGTAATGTTTATGTGACTGATCATCAATCACAACTTTATAAATTTCAATCCATGAAAGCATTGTATTTTCAAATTTCAATTACCATTTGAGAAAAATATTCATGGTTCAAGTGCAGTCAGTGAACACATTGATAAAACCTACTTACTGTATGTGATTCAAGTAAATCTTGCTTTTTTTTCCCTTTCAATTTCGGCCCTCTAAACAGCGAAAGAGTGCAAATAAAAAAGGTGAAAAAGGTAATAATGGATATAAAGCAAATATTGTAATAATATGATGCATGGGATTTGATAAGAAAGGAATCGATTAAAAGGGATAAAAGATTAAAGCAGAATACAAATTGCATTAAAAGACCTTATTTTAATTTTCTTTTTCAAACTTTTTGGAACATTCTGAAACGATATTACATTTATCGGGATCGGTGTTGATTATTATTTTGTCTTCACTTTTACTAAAACATACTGTACTCACTATTTAAGACTAATTATGATAACACGTTTGTTAGGCTTTATTAAGTTCATTTGGCAATAAAGGAAAACCAATAGTGTGCTTTTTATCTATATTTTGTTTGATGAAAAAAAAAAAGTTGAAAAATACGAACATTTATAACTTTACACGGAGTGGCTGTCCCGCCCCAAGCCTTATGTAGTCGTCGTTAAGATAAAATAATTATTCATACGCGACTGAATTCTACTACACAGTATTAGGATAAATCAATTGGCGTTATATTTGTCTAATTACACATTTTCACATATACCTAATTTTTGGTATGCGTAGTCAAATGATAACTTTAATAACTCATCAACTTAAATAAAAAAAAAAATGTAACACAATGACATAAATATATCAACCATATCTTTGTGTTCGACATTTGTATATTTATATTTAAAATCTCAACACAAAGACATAGTTAACTGATAGGGATGTCAATTGTGCTAATCCGCTCGAGTTCAGACTAATCCACTCGGGTTGTCAGGCTATTTGGGTGCGGGTTATTCGGGCTGTGAATTTTAAGGATTATAAATTTTCGGCCCTAACCCTAAGTCTTCGGGTTTCGAGCTAACCCACCGGCTGTTCGGGTCAATAGTAATCTTATATGTTACTTTCAATCCAATCCAATATTCTAAATTATTAAAAAGCAGATTGTCGCAAATAGTAAAGTATTATCAAAGTGATCAGGAGAAAGAAAATAATAACAATTAAAATTGAAATAAAATAGATAAACATATTGTTTAATTAATAGCACACATGAATCTGACTACAATTAACTAGAGATCATGCATTTCATATAAGCCTAATTTTCAATTTGAGAGAGAAGACATAATTACTATATATTATTCACATCAATGTTGTATTTAATATTGATATTACCAAATATACTTCATATAAGAATATAATCCAAAATTTTAATTATATTTTTATATTAAATGCTCAACCCGTGGGCTAACCCGCAACCCACTCGGACCAACCCGCATAATCCGCCGACCCAAACGGGTTAGCCCGTGTAACCCGCTTCTGAATATGGGTTGCGATTTTTCGGCCCTAACCCTATTATTTTACCGGGTAATTCGGATCGACCCTTGAGTTTCGGGCTATATTGGCATCTCTACGTTGACATATACATGTCATTGTGCATGTTGATATCTTTTACCCACTGAATTAACGAGTTATCAAAGTTATTATATTGAGTTGGTTATTATCTTAACACAACCCACCAATTACATGTATTCGGTACCACTTGAACACGGAAATAAGTTTTGCACAATTTTTATTTTTAAAACGTTTTCACCACACATTACATTATCACTAAGACCACTCTAATAACCTTATTTTCTTCTCTCTTATATTTTATTAATTTTATATTAAAACTCAAGTTACCGCTAAAATATTACTATCACTAAGAAATGGAGTAGTAGTAGTACTAGTTTATTTGTTGGAATGGAATGAAAATGTAGTCCATTTGAATCCCAAATACGCAAAGCCTGTAACTTAAAGCCCAATTGTTGGCCCAATTCACACCTTACTATTGGAAAATCTGAACCAAATTCCAAAACACACTGCAATTGGACTTCCGGCGAATTTGGAAAATGAGCGGCGCCGTCGATCTCTGCCTCAGAAATACACGCCGTATGCTATGGAGGAACGGGAGATCCTACTGTACTCACCACGGCTCTAGAGTCAAAATTTTTGACCGCAATCTCAAGCGCAAACAAGTTCGGACCTACAATTTCCTCTTTCAATTTTACTTGCTAATCGACATGCTACATTGGATTTTACTTCACCTAATTCTATTCAAATAATGCTCAATGTACAGCGCGATAGAGCCGCGTGGTTATTGCGCCCCGGGGATTCTTTGGTGGATGCAGTAGCTGAGAATTTGCTGGATCGGCTGGAGGTGATTTTTTTCAAATCAACTTTTACTTTGTATGACTTATAATTCTCAGTTTGACCACACTGATTCTAACACTATTTGAGGATCGTAGTGTTTTTTTAAGCTGAAAATTAATGCAAGTATTATAGACATTTGCTTGCACACTGCTCCAGAAATATCCGTTTCCTGTATCCATTTTTGGCCAAACGGACATAGGATATTTTTGACAAAAAGTAGATAGTTTGAGCTTTAACTATAGTTTGGGATATTTTTGATAAAGCATGTACAGTTTAAGGTTTAAAGTAAAATTTACCCTATATTTAAATAGTTTGGGGGTAACATTCTTGAAATGTGTTGTGTCGTGCTGTGAAGCTAGCTGACATTCTGAGAGAAAATGCAACCTCTAAACTTAGAATTCCTGGTAATGAGTTGTATGAAGTTTGAACCTTAGGCTTGAAGTGGCTACTGGGTTAATGTTAACAATAAGTTCTATAATGGATGATGGCCTTATCTTTATGATTCTGCATTGGCATTTACTCATTGATGTAGTTTAAGCTTTCTTGAATGTGTTGAACCAACCGTGATGAGTTCAACTACTAGTTTCATGATCTTGCATGTAAAAACGTGCTCTTTTTCTACAGACCTTTTGATTAGTAGCTATATCTCCTAATTTATCGGATTTTGGAATAGAACTATGATTCTGAATTGGTTTCTTGTACACAATAATGTGCTATGTCTTCAAAAGATTCTTGTCTGTCTTTGTGTTGGACTTTCCCAATGTATGGTTTCTTGATCTGTGATTATGTACTGTTCGAAGGTGCTGGTGCTCCTGCATATTCTTTACATATCTTGAATGGTAATAGTTTGGGAGATTTCCTGAAAGTTCCATATTGGTTTTCTATCTGTTGCTGTAGGACTGTAAAAAGACATTTCCTTCAGCATTATGTATGGGTGGTTCTCTGGAAGCAATTAGGCGGTTGTTGAACGGACGTGGTGAGAGTTAAATTTTGTTAGTCTTGTTCATTTCTTTTTAGTTCGAGTTTGTGAATGTATAATCTGCATTACCAGTGGCACTTCTCAACTTAAAACTTGGAGTTAGGGGAGTTCAGTGTCTCAAGTTAAAATTTTAGCTTGACTTTTTCAAAGAACAGAGGAATGTTTCTATTCTTTCAGGTGGTATTGAAAAGCTTACGATGATGGATGCTTCAGTTGATATGGTGAAATTATGTGAGCAGGCTGAACAAAATTCACCTAACAAAAATGTTGAAACATCTTTCATTGTTGCTGATGAAGAATATTTGCCTGTGAAGGAAAGGTATGCATGATGGTCTATTTTCTTTGCATCTTATAACTCTTACCTTTACAAATCATCGTAAAAAAATTCATAACTAGCTCAATACATTTTAATGATTATTTAGTTCCCTGGACCTGGTTATTAGTTGCTTGGGCCTTCATTGGACAAATGATCTCCCAGGTGCCATGATACAGGTAATGGATGTGCATCAGTAATCTAAGTTATTGTGGTCATCATGAGTTCTAAGGCCATCTCCAACCATTTACACCAAACTCAAATTCAATTTTGAGTATATGTCACACCAAAAAGTAATATTTATTAAACCATTTGCACCAAACTCAACACCATTTTTGAGTATTTGCCTCACAAAATTTTTGCAATAGCTACAGTACACACCCATATTTGGTGTTGTTACGTAGAAAAACGCGAAACTGGGTTTGAGGTTGCAATATGATTGGAGAATTTTTCTGAACCAAAAATGAGATATGAGTGTATGATTGGAGATGATCTAATGAACTTCTCTAATTTACTTATTTTCTTTTAATTTTCATCAAAATGACAACCATTTGCTTAATTCTACTTGTTGCAGAGTAAATTGTCTCTTAAGCCCGATGGCCTATTTCTAGGAGCTATTCTTGGTGGAGAGACTTTAAGGTTACATCTTCGAGCTGTTTGTATGCGTTGGAGCTCTTTGTGTTTAGTGAAAGGCTTTAGTTTTTTTTTTCCCTTTCAGAGAGCTGAGAATAGCATGCACTGTGGCTCAAATGGAACGTGAAGGAGGAATCAGTCCTCGGTTGTCACCTTTGGCCCAGGTACCTTAGCCAATCTCATGCTATTTAGATTGTTCTAGTTGTTTTTTTTGTTCTCACAACTCACAAGTCTTGATATTGATAACAGGTTCAACAATCCAGAAATATATGATGTCTTGTAAAACTTCATGAACATTAACATGTCTTTCTAAGTATATTTCATATTTGGTGCTGTTTAATCCAGCTCATAGTTTACATTTGTGGATCTTTCTTCATGAACAACACAAACAAAATGATACTCCATCTGTCCACTAAGGTGGTGTTTGGTTTCCTAGATAAAATAGTACCAAGATATAATCTAGGATTGAGTTGTGAGATTATTTTAGTTGGAGGGGGTTGGCCATGACTAATTATCACATGATTATCCATCTAGGATTGAGTTGTGCGATTTAATCTCATGAACCAAACACACTACATATTTAATCCTGAGATACAATCTTGCGAAGCGAACAACCCTAAGAGTGTTAAAGAATTGCTTTATTAGGCGTCCACATATGATGTGCAACTTTTTGACCACCTGTCCTTATAATTTACCCTCATAATCCTTATACCAAAAAAAAAAATTACCAATGGCCACCATTTGAACCTATTATTGTCCTTGATGGGGACACTTTTTCCTAACCAAATATCTACCCAACATTTTACTAGAATTCATGTCATCATCAATGTTCACCATCTTGGTGGACAGAGGGAGTAATATAAATTTTTACTGTCTTGTGATTTAAAAGCATTCTTAATTTGATTTTATAGGTACGTGATGCAGGAAATCTTTTAACTAGGGCAGGATTCACTCTTCCTGGAGTTGATGTAGATGAATATACTGTGAGATATAACAGCGGTATGTGATATGTTTGATGGTTTCGTGATCTAGCTTCTTCTGTTGCTTGAGAGTAACTACTTTAGACAGTCAAATATATCCACTAATGACTAAACTTACTTTGACTTACTTGAAAATTCCGCTCTCTTGTGAACTCCCCAGTTTGTTCTTCGGTTTATCGTTCATTAGTTGATAGCAGATCTTGGAATCTGACTGTATTTATGTAAAGATCTAGTATGGTCGTGGGATATTGTAGCAAAGTAGTGATGTGAATTGTAAATATTTTTATAATTTGAGTTTATCTTTGGACATACATAATTTGCTGCTTACTCATTTGTTCAAGGTAGCTCTGGAGTTGATAGAACATCTTCGAACTATGGGTGAAACTAATGCTCTGTTACAAAGGAACATAGTAAGACCTATTCACTGTTAAACGTTTTCTGAGAATTGGGTGATATTCTTCTTTAATGTCTTTAAGAAGGATACGTTTAGCTTCAAGATATGCCTTCGTCGTCACTCTAATATTTCATCTGAAATTAAACTGAATCAGAGTCTAAAGAGGGATACTGCATTGGCAACAGCAGCCATTTACGAATCGATGTTTGGTACAGAAGATGGCACTATCCCAGCAACATTCCAGGTAACTTCAAACTGTAAATTATATAACTCATGCTACCAAAACGGCATTGAGCCAGATGAGTTCACTACTGTGTTTATATATTACTTGAGCACCACAGTTATCCCCTTCCTGCACTCATGCTAGTTTGCAGGGTTTTACGGGAAAACTCTCTCCCTCTTTTCATGGGCTTGATTGCGTAACTCATTTCAGGTCATATTTATGACTGGGTGGAGGGAGCACCCATCACAGCAAAGAGCTAAGAAGAGAGGTTCTGCCACAGTATCTTTCAAGGACATCCACAAGGAGTTTGGTGGAGGTACGTAGCGGGTCGACCAAGGAAGTTTTGTTTGAGAAGAAGAAAGCTTGTTCGAGGTTTTAGGGTTTGGGCTCCCCCTTTCCTTTTAGGGTTAATTGGGCTAAGGATTTCACAGAAGAAGAAAAATAAGAAGAAAAAGAACGAAAAACGAGGACTTGGGATAATTGAACTAACTATTTCTTCAGTGTATGGACTATGGAATTCTTTCCTTTGATGTAGTACTAAATTGATTATCATGTGCTAATAGTGAGTAGGATAGTATATACTGGGTTTATCCTATGCATTTGGAGGGTTGTAAGCATAACGTGATGGGCCATTTGCTATGTTGTAATTGTATCATCATTAATTTGTTGTAATGAATTTATTTGTATCATCATTTGGAGGGTTGTACGCGCTTAACGTGATGATCCATCTGTTATATTGCATTTGGAGATTTCCTATTTCACATTTTATGTTTGGATTTCTTAAAAATCTAATGGGAAAATGGAAGTTTCTATACATCTGTAATAAAGAAAAGGTTCTGTTTGTGCCATCCGCATGCCTTCTTGCACTTATTCACTTTTGTGGGATTCTTTTCTTCATGATTATTCTTAAGGTAAATTCATTATAAGATTATTTAGTTTTTATATTTTGCTATAATTTCTTTGTGGTTCTCATTCTTTTGAAAAAGATTAATGGAATGCGAGTTCTAGCTTTTATCTTTAGAAGCTTTTGAAATGATACAAGTTTTAATTCACAATTGATAAAAGAGAGAGAGAAAGAAAATTAATAGTGAAGAATGAGTTCCACCTTATTAAAGAGAATATAACTTTCTAAAATTGCTAGTAAAATTCTAATTTGAAGGGACAGAGCAAATAGAAATAATTATCATTTTTAAATGATAGGGTTTTATAATCAAATACAATAAAGTTAAAGGAATATGTGATTCATTACCAAAGTAATTAAAAACAAATAAGACAATTATTTATGGAAAGACAAAAATGATAAATTGGGACGTATAATGAGGAATTAATAAATTGAGAGTAACTTTTCAACTTCAGTCTAGGACTAACTTTAGTCGGGAAGTAGAAAAATTGATAATTTAAGTAAAGCGATGTTGTTTTATGAATAAGAATATGATGTAATTTCCCTCACGAAACGATGTAGAATTCCCATATGGACTTCAAAATGGTTTTACAATTGGATAGCAGGAAGAAATTGTTGTTGATTCTGTGAGTCCTAAGATTATGATTTGGGGGATTGTTGGCATACATGTCGTCCCCTGTATGTGACCTTAAACATAGTCGCATCATCCAACCTTTGTATCTGCTTTCTAGCCGGACAGGAGGCACTACTTTTTAAACTGCATCTGTAATACTCTCTGCGTATCAAATATTATTTCATTAGATTTATAATATGACTATTGATGTCAATAAACAAGCAATATCACTTGACTGGGATTTACTAATTCACCTCCCACCACAACAACAAGTAGTAGTATATGTTCCACTTGAATAAATACGAGATTTTATGCAGTGTTACTATAAGACAACAAGAGTGATTTGGTAAAAATTTATCACCTTGGATATTTGGCACCAAGGATATGTTTTTGGCCGTACTTCCTCCAACTATATCCATCGTCGGGTAGTAGTGATGAGTCTCCAGATACCGGAACCATGCTAGTTTTCCTACAAAGCCAAGCCAAGCCAAGCCAAGTGTGGTTAAGAAGAATAAATTACGTACTCCTATGATTTGTGGTTGACAAATCAATCACACCTTTTGAGACTTGCAGTTGCAGGAGCAGGAGGATCTGGTAACGATGATATCCCTGAGTGACATTGTTGCTGTGGAGCACGGCCAGTCAGAATGAATAGAGCCTCTTCATGAGAAGACAACATTTTGTCCAAAACTCCATTGTTATTAGAATTAGAAGACTCTTTAAGCTGTTTCACTTGCTCCATCCCTTTGCTGATCTCACTAACTAGTGAATTCAACAACTCAGCACCTTCACTTTCCATCCTATCACAATATCCAATCCTTAAACCAAGTTACAAATTTCATTTGAACGCAAACACTTTAATGCAAAATTGGTAACTAACAGAAAAATAAAATGATTGGAGTGGGAGAATAAGGTCCAACGAGAAAAAACTTGTCAAAAATACAAGTATGATAATTTTGTGGAACGCTCTAAAGTGAAAAAAGAAGACTATCATTTACGAACGGATAGAGTATATATTTATTTACAAATACTACTTCAACAAGAAAAGAAAGGAAACAAAATAGGCTGTTTGAATTTCTATATTTACCATTTTACCCATCTTTCAGTTCAGCAGATCAGTCAAATATAACACAGTTATAAGATTTGAAAGAATCACACAAATTGAACTCGGCATAAGCAAAGCAAGATGGGCAAAACATGGATCCAAAACGGAAAATCTTTAAACATTTAATGAAATCGAAGATATAGCTAGTGGTGAGATCGAAGATGAAGAACCTGAGAAATTCGAGAAGAAAATTATTGAAAACTGCTACTCAATCAATGGAGATAAGGAACTGTTAATCTTGAAGTCAATATAATGTCCGGTTCTGCTTGATTGCTTCCATTATTATTAACGTTTAAACGGATAAAAATGATTTATTTATATATTTTTTTTTCTTTAATAAAATGCTACTCATTCCCGACTAACAATAATATACTACTCCCTCCGTCCCAACTAAATTGAATCACTTTTTTTTTACACTCGTTTTGAAAAAATCATAATAAATAATTAAAGTGAAGTAAAGTAAAAGCGAGAATAATGTAGGACTCTTCTCTACATTATTCTTGCTTTTACTTTACTATATATCTTCTTTATCTATTTATTACTACCTTCGTCCCCCAAAATTTGCTACACTTTGACCCAACACGGGTTTTAAGAAATGTAATGGAAAGTGAGTTGAAAAAGTTGGTGGGATGTGGTTCCTACTTTTAAAGTATTAGTTTTATAATAAAATGTGAGTAGGAATGAGTTAGTGGAATATGTGGTTCACTACCAAAAATGATAAAAGTGAAGTGTATCAAATTTTCAGGGACGGACCAAAATTTTCAGGGACAGAGGTAGTACGATTTTTTCAAAACGAGTGAAAAAAAAGTGACTCAACTTTTTTGAGACAGAAAGAGTACTTGATATAATCCGATCTCGAAAATTGGGTACATAGAAGGCTATAATACCCGATTTTATCTCAATTCTAAAAAATTCAGCGATCAATCCTCACCAAGGTGTGAATCTTATTTGGTATGTCCTATCAACAGATTTTTGACTAATGGAAATACATATATTCATAAGAGCATCCACAATGGAGGATGTCCCACCGGACGTCCGCGGGGGACGTTTGCCATTAGGCGAGGGAGGGGCAGATGCGGACGTCCGCTGCGGACACCGCAGATCCATGGCATTCCGGCGACGTCCGTCGTGACGTTGTCACGACGGACGTTCCGGCGAACGTCCCGATTTTTGATTTTTTTTAAACTCTATATATACAACTCGTTGCAAGGGGCGTCTCCCCCTTGATTCCCTGACTCGCTGACCGGGCATCAAGACCTCAGTTCGGCTAGCGGCAAACTATAGAGATTCAAGGCATAACATGTACTTTTGTTTGAATCGTTTTTTGGTTTGAGATGGTTCTTTTTTTGGTGAATTATGCACTTTTTTAAATTTAAATATGTATGTTTTTTTTTCAAAAATTAAAATCGTTGCATTTTCTCCGTATTCGTGTCGAAATTTTTATTGTGGATGTCCGTCATTGTGCAGTGAGATGTCCTTATGATATGACAGTGAAGTGTGATGATTCTTATGACGTGGCATGAGGTGTTTTTGGAAAGTCCGCTGGGACATCTGCGTCACTGTGGATGCTGTAATTCCAATTAGATATATGAAATATGGAACCCTCTAAATTATATGGAAAGCTTCTACCATTCCATGTATAATGCATTACACTACTATATATTTTAATATTTAACCAATTTTCATGATTATAGTCGAGACCTTCTTAAACATAAATACAGAATAAGATCACGTCACCCATTTAAGATTTTAGATGATTACATTTTTTTTCTCTTTATTTATGTATATAAAAAAATCTAGATAAATAAAACATATAATTATAACGGCAAGTTTATTAGTGTAAAATACTTATAAATTAAATTAAAAATATAAATAATTCTGAAATGTATAAATTAAATTAATTATATGACTAATTATATAGTGTAGTTTTTGTTTAATATTTTTGTTGCACGTTGACTGTATGAATATTATATACAAGTGCTATGTTAAATTATAAAAATAATTAAATAATAAGATGATCTAAAAACTAATATTAATACATTTTATCCTTTTCAATATATCATAAAATAGTTCCATAAACAAAAATTCCATAAATAATATTTAAATTTAAAATTATAAAAAATTAAAATTATTGTAACAAAAGTGATAGTGATCCCCGATTAAAAACTTTAATCTTATCAAAGTTAATTGACATCTCCATGATTTAATAATAAAATAAAACAAATAATGTTCTAATATAAAGCTACCATTTTTTTTATATTTACGTATAAAATGACTGACAATAATTATGATGATGATTAATTATTTAAATAAATAGAATAATGAATATCTCTTTCATATATAGTGTATTTATTATACATGGAATTTGAAGAAACTTTCCATATAATTTAATGTTTCCATTATTTATATTTCCATTTGTCAAATATCTATTAGTAGGAAATACCAAATAGAACTGACACCTTGGTGATGATTGACCACTGATTTTTTTCTCGTGACAAGAGGCGTATGGTACCTCCTTTCTACAATCTTCGGATTTTATTCTTAATTCGCAAAAGGAATAAATTGAACTTCCAACAAAAGCATAGTAGCAGGACCGTAAATATCATGTCGTGATTTTACTCGAATTATTTATACTAAATTCAAACTTAAAAGATTAAGATTAGTCCTCCAATTCCATAAAAATAGTCTCATTTTTCCATTTTGTTATGTCTCACAAAATTAGCCATTTTCTATATTTGGTAAGTTTTCTATCTTAGAGATGAACCACATTCTCCTTAATAATATTTCAATTACCTTTTCTTTCTATGTCTCGTCTACTCTAGTAATTTTGCATTAAAACCCGTGTTGTTCTCAAAGTTTCTATTTTTATGACGGAGAGAATAGTACATTATTTATCGACCTATTTCTTTTACTCGTGAAATTAGAAAAAGTAATTTGAGATTGTTTTATTATAAACACAAAAATAAATATATTTTATTCAAAAATCCAATATATGATGTATTTTCGAGAACCATTAAAACTCTATTGTCTCTTTCATTTTTGACTATAACTACTAATGCAACAGCAATAAAAAAAGTTCACAAAGTTTAATTAAAGATATGGAACTTACCCGAAGTGGAGGAGCTGAGATAGGATGGAAGCAATGTATATCTTTTTACTTACTAGTTACTACTATGAGCAAATATAATTGAACTTTCCAAAAAGTACCCATTTGGTCTTCTATTGTCTTGTTCAGTCAGAATTCAAAAATGCATGTTTTTTTCTACATGACATGTTACTGATGTTATTCTACAAAGCAGCCACTAACTGCAAACAAATATTTTTAAGTACCAAAAAAATCTCAGGGTCTGTCTTAAATTGTTTCATTCCAAATACAACTAAAACAGAAATGCTAATAAAAGAAGAAAAAAAAAAGGCAAGTACTCATGAGTCATGAGCATGAAGAAGACAGCACACCAGAAATAGAATAAAGCAATCTCTTTTCTTAGTCAAAATTCCCAAAGAGAAAAAAAGAAAGGGGTAAAAGATTATAAATAAAAAAAAAGAAAAACAGAAAATGGGTTGGTTGAAATGAGGAAGAAGCCCATTGCATGTGCAGCCCAATCCCACAATAGAAGCAACAGAAAAAGACATTATTTATAATTAGAAAAATACAGAAGTCATGTGGCATGTGTGTGTAATTATCGTTACAATAAAGAAACACAAATACACCGCTAAGCTATAAAACACACACACACAGTTGCTTTTGCAGTCTTTTCCTGCATATCTCCAATCTCAAGCATAAGCTTTTAATGTGTATGCATATATTTTATATCTTACTTTACAGATAATGCAATGTTATCGCCTCCATTTTGTATAGGATTCATTCATCTGGATCACAGCCTCTCACATTCAAGGTGCTTTTTTCCTTGATTTTGTTGCTTCATTTCCTCATTTTTGTGTAACTAGATTTGTAGGATTCAGTATTTTTTTAGATAATGCATCTATTTCCTTTGATTTGTAGGAGCTTGATATTCTTTTGTTTGCGAATCTCAATCAATGCATTGCGAAATTAAATGACACGATCGCTTTTCTTTTCATTGATCTAATGTCGGTGCTGTATTATGCCTTAATCATTTGGTGAAATTCAACGCTTTTTAGCTTGCCTAAATTAAATGCAAATTACTGAAGTGAGTGGATTGATTTATAGTTTTGTTTTGTAGTAGCAGTTGAAGAGTGATTGAGAATGAAAGGAGGATTGATTTTTTGTTGATCGTTTATGGCCTTGTTTTACCAGATTCATTCATTTTTGTATAATACCTTAGCTTGGGAAGGAGCAAAGATGTCGAGTCATTGGTGTTATAATTGCCAGGAACCTGTTTCTCTCACTGGCCCCAATCTGGTTTGTGCCAACTGTGAAAGAGGCTTCGTTCAAGAGCTCGATGATGCAATTAGTACGAACACCTCTAGGCCGGGGTATATGGAAGCCCTCTCGAATTTCCTCAGGCAGCAAAGGTCGGAGGCGATTGATGGCAATTCACTTCTCGTGTTTAGTGGAGACACGCCGGTTAGAATGCCTGGCATTTTGGAGTTTCTCAATGAGACTCTTGGTTTCAGACGGGAAACCGGGGGTGACTATATTGTAGGACCGGGAGTCGAGGAGTTTCTCCAACATGTGACGCAGAGTGATCAACGCGTGCCTCCCCCGGCCTCAAGATCCTCCATTGATGCCTTACCAACCATCAAGATTTTGAAGAAGCATGTTCGTGCTGACTCGACCTGTGCTGTTTGCAGAGAAGATTTCCAACTGGGATCCCCGGTGAGGAAGTTACCGTGCAAGCATTTGTACCACTCGGATTGTATAGTGCCATGGTTAGAGCAACGAGCTTCGTGTCCAGTCTGTCGCCAGGAGCTGATCACTCAGCAACTAGGCAACAACGACTGCAATAGTCACAACTTGTGGGGCCAAATCCGAAGAAGCAGAAGGTGGAGCAGGAGATGGAGTCGGAGAGAGGAAACACCAGCAGCAGCAGCAGCAGCAGAAGCAGAGAGTCAGGGAACGCGAAGGAGGAGGAGGTGGTCTTTCTTGTGGCCTTTTCGTTCATCTCGGTCCAATTCTAACCGTGGTGAGACAGTCGAACCAATCCCAGTTCCATACTATGAACATAACCAGCATGAAGACTACTCGTACTGGCCTTTTGAATATTGATCTTTATCAATAACAAAACAACAAATCCTGCTGTCCCTTGTGATCCTAGTATTCATCATCCATGTGATAGAATAAATGTGTGGACATGTTCAATCTTCATCATTGTTATTTATTCATCTGCATATTGCCTTTTTGCATTATTATCACTTCCATTTATTTTCATATTTCCATTACAGCAAAATGTAGAGTTGGGGACACGACAGTTTTATCATGGTTCAAATCTAGAAATTAGAATAAAATATTTAGCATAGGACCAGCTGAGAGTGAATTGTTGAAGAAAGAACGCTAGGAGGTAAACGCCTATTCAAAATAGCAGTATAGTAGAAGAGGTATAAAAATTTACAAGGTCAGCCAACCACCGCTGTTCGTGGGAGTAGATATTTATACCATAGCAGGACTCCTCATTGGCACCATAGCAGCAACTGATGGTAGCGACTGAGCAGGATCACGTGCGCCAGTGATAAGTTTCTTAAAATAATTCGAAAGACGGTCAATATCCTTGCACATTCGATTACATAAACTAAATCCCTGCGGATAGAGACCTATGAACTCATGCTGAGGATTAGAATCATGTACTATGTAAGTCAAGATGAATAGGCCAGGATGCTCATGAGATATTCCAAAGCAATATACACTTTTACTAGGATCCTCAGCCTTTTCAATTCTGAGGAGCTCTTCAATTTCACTTCTGGTACCCGTCCGGAACTTCCGGTGATTCAGCATGGACTTCAAATGAGCTACCAGTGGATCCACATAACGATCCATTACCTGCAAGAAGGGTTAATCAAACTTGTGTGCTTACAAGGAAAGACAATATCAATCTGGAAATGGCGTATAAACATATTTTATTCAGTTTACACAACATCATAGACAATGATCAGTCAGTCTCCAAAATAGCAGCTCTTGTAAATCACCTCATCAAGATCTTCAAATGTATCCTTTCTGATTTTCAGTGTTTTCCCTATTCGAAGCAAGCTGGTGATATCCCCATGCTCTTTTCCACCTTCTTCAATGAGAGTGTTAGCGTATACCCCATCATAAACTTTCATCGTCAATGTCAAAATTGATAGTCCACGAGAACTAGGACGTATGACACTTTCACCAGGATCCTTGTCAGCCAAAAACTGATGAGAGGAATCAAAGGGTGTCAGAACTCAAAAGACATAGAAGCATTGAAGGAAGAGTTAGTAGCAATGCAGTAGGCTATTACTACTACAAAGTATTGTAAATGCATTTTTGGCACAATAATCACAATTTGGACGCAATAGAATGAAGCCTCACCAGTTACGAATTACACTTCACATGCGAATGTACCTTAGATTAAGAGGTGATGATCACACCAAATCAAATCTAATAAAAAATGATTATGCACTCCAAATTCCCAATAAATATCAGAACACATAAGCAGACCCACAAATGAATCACGAAAGACTACAACAGAGGATTACAACAAACCTTTATCGCTGCATCAGGCGTTATATTTTGGAAGTGTGGATGAACGATCATCCTCGGCTTGAAACACTTCTTAGCAAGCTCCTTCTCCTTGCGAGCTTTTTCCTGCACAGTTTGCAAAGTGCTGCGTTCTTCATGATAGTAAGGATCTGTCATTCTGTGACTCTGATATCGGTTACTCCTCATATCACTTCCTCTACAAGTTAAAACCACCTGATAGCGGTTCTTCTGAATTGATTTAATTCTGCAAGTCAAAATATCACCATCGCGCAGCTTATTGCTTAAATCATGGATATTCCTCCAATCATCCATATAATCCTCCTTACTGAGGATGCCAGTTAATCCAGATTCAAGGACACAACTTGCTCTCTGAGCTTGTACGTTTCGAACCGTGGCCTGCACAATTCTTCCTTCAGAGAGTGTCTCTTCAGTCTCACCGGTCATCATGTGAAACAGCTCATCCTGACATGGTTCTGCAAATGGACTACGACGATCCTGAAAGCCTTCCATCAATTCCAATCTAATATCGTTAAGGGTTTCTTTCTTGTTCAGATGATTTTTCTGTACAGCATATTCATGAACATCTACAGCTCTCAGTAAATGTGGTTTTTCCCTGACATGCTCGATTGCCATTTCCAGGACATCGTCGTCATCATTTGCATCATCATTCCCATCCTCCAGATAAATATCCTTGGCCAAATCTTGTGCGAGAATGTATGATTCCGGATGAACTCTGGTGTCATCTAACAGATCAATAAATTGACTACTACTGGAAGTCAATCCGCTACGTCGCACTCGGAGGAAGCCAACTGCATTAATAAAAACTTTTTTTCCAAGCCCATGAGATTGCAACAGGTCTTTCCTAGTGAAGATGGCACCTGCTCTTACTAGGGACCTCTGGAGAGAAGCTGCTTTTCTGGGACCAAGCCCAGAAATAAATTGTAGAGGGGCAAATAACCATTCATGACTGGCGGCCAGATTAATATCAAGGCCCACCTGGTTAGTTACATCAACCATCACTTGTTCAACCATTCCATACTTCTCATCAGGAGTAAGAAAGTTGTCCAAAGGATTAAGCTTCCAAGATAATATCTCTTTACCCGGCCCACACAATGTGGCAACCATTGCTAAAGGGTTCTGAAGATGACGTCCAAGACCCACAGCACGTCTAATGATACCTGAAATTGGGGGGGGGATAAATAAGCTGGAAAAAAAAACAATACAGAGAAACTGGCATAGTACTATGGAGGCAGCACGATCTACATGAAGTGTGGCAAAAGGGACAAGTTACCATGCAAAAGAATTCAATATACCTTCTTGTGAAGGAAGCTGATCAACTGAGATGCGTGAATTTTCATACAGATGCGGAAGAGATTCATCGCAAAAGACAACATTCAGATTATCCATCTCATAGCCAACATCTCGAGGATTATCTTCCACCATCTTGAACATTATCTGATGACAGAATGGGCAATAATATATAGAGTCACCTCAGATACTTTTCAGAGGTAATGAGAAAGGAATTCAAAATAACAGGAAAAGAGATTTACTTTAGACAACTATGTGATAATAAGAACCAAATAATTAATGCAACTGTGTACCTCATATATTCTATCCTTCAACCGTGTACAAGACAAATTAGTAGCTCCTAAAACTACAATATGTGGTTGATGGTCCATCATAAACTTTCGCACTCTCTGCTGATCATTTCTTTTACGTTGCTGTTCATTGCCACTTTGGCCGTGAATGCTGATGGAACCGGCATGCAATACATCCAAAACTTCTCCAGATGAATCCAACATCACAAAGGTTGTCGCTGGCTTTCCAGGGCCCCAACAGCAAGCCATAACCCTGGGTGCAGTTTCTTCATCAGAACTGACATCATTTTCTTTCCGTTGGTATGGTGCAACAGATACTTTATCCCACAATAGCCTCCCATAATCTGAGAGTAGCCATGATTTTGCTCTACTTGTCAGCAGTGATCTTGCTTCTTTTTCCATTGAAGAAAGAAGATAATTGTTTAATGCATCATTAAGAATCAGTTTCCTTTGCTCATTCCATAACTGCGCAGATTTACTTACACCATCACTCAAATAATAATCATTCGAGTCGCTTATTAACTTATCAAGGACTACTTCAGGCAGCTTTATAGAAACTTGCAAAAGCTTCTCCTCCTCAGCTTTCTGAATCAAAAGCCATTGAGCATCCTCAAATCTGTTAAGTGGTTTGTCCCTCAACCACTTAATTCCATAAAACTGGTGAAAAGAATCAATAGCTGTGTTTCCATCAGGTGTAGGACTAGCTGACACTACTGCGTTGTCCATAAAGATACTGCGGACATGTTTCCGAACACAGGGTTCAAAGCTAATCTCAACTGCAGCCTGTTTTATCAAGAGAAGTTAAAGAATACAGTTTAAACTATATAAAATCCATCCCTGCATAAAACAATTACTACCAAATAATAAAATCTCTCCATACCATGTGCCTTGCACCTTTCAACACTGCTTGAGGTGTCTCAAACATTGTACAGGTGAAATTAGAAGCCATTTCCGCTGGTGTTTCCTTAACATCCTCCAATTCATCCATTCTCTGGAAAGAACAAAGCCCACTTGATCAAACCATAAATGAAGGGCTTAACAAATAAAATTCCTACCATTTTCTCCAGAGATATCTGCAAACCAAATTGCTCAGAGCTGTAACCAAATTTGCTTGCAACCTCCCACAGCCCAGCTTTGCTACAACTGCTGTAATGTGATTTTCTCTTTGGTCTTTTAAACTGCCCTTCATCTAGGACAGCTTCCCCTGTAGGGAAATGCAAATTAAATTTTGAGTCTACATCATCCACTTCTCTCTCTGAATCAACAGCTTCGAGCGACTTAGTGATTGATTGAAAGAGATGTTCATTTAATCTTAGGCGTGTCTCATCGTACACTCTTCTTTTCTCTTCTTCAAACCGCTTAGTGTAGTATGACTGAAGAGCAATTTTTCTTTTCAGAAGAAGAAGCCACTTCTGATCCAAGTCCTGAATTGCCCAAAGAACCTGCAGCACAATGACAATACTACTTTTAGTGTCTCCATAAAGTCGCAAGCTGGTCCTCTATCTATAAAGTATTGAAAGTCAAATGCACAAATTACAAACAAAATTTTCTAACATGAAATTATCTTAGCTACTTCATAGGTTTTCATAAATAACCAAGCACAATAGTGACAAGCAAACATATCGATGAAAGGGAACAAGACTTTTGGACTTAAAACAGTTACCTACCACTAAGCCATGCTTAAGAGGAGATAGAAGAACAAGGAATAAGCAATTGATATGAAATGTGCACCTGGTGCCACTTCAGTGCAGGCTTTTGGTTAATATCATTTTCAATACCAGCTTCAGGTTCAGTTGGATCCTTTAAAAGGCTTAATATTTCCTCTTTCCTGTACATGGCAATGAATGGGACCTACAATATGGATATAAATAGGTCAGCAAACAAATAGGAGACTTATCCTGCATTGTAGTCATTTAATATGATATGAAGTAATTAACGATATTAACAAATTTTCTTACAAAAACATACATCTAACTTCTGAACGTGAATCAACTCCAAGAATCTAGCTATATGCCGCTTCATCTCATCATGAATACCACTCCTGTTGAAAAAAGGTAGCACACCACTGATAAGTTGATTGCATATCCACTCGGTCTCCATTTTGACACTAAACTCATCTGTTGGGGGGTGGCCTGTACTTCCTTCAGATATCTACATAGAAAGGTATGAATTTACAACCATAAAAATAGCATATGATCATATGCCACAAGATACTCAGTATACCTGTATTCTTTCAGGAATATCGATTTCCCGAATTTGATCATCCTTTTCTGTCATGTACTTTTCAGAAAGTACACTAGGATCAAACTGATCTTCAAGACTCCTTTCGCTAGTTTCACCAAAGCTGTCCCTCACATCTATCTTCCGCAGCCTAAGCAGGTCTTCAACATCACCAAAAATTTCATGTGCTTCCTGGAGTGCGGATGAAGAAATCCCTGGGCGCTGTCTGCTTTTCTTTGGTTTCTTTCTCCTGCAAACAGATGTGAAATGTTCATTTACAGATAACAACATAAATTCTAAATCCACATATACAAATATAGGGTCTGTGGACATACCTCACAGGGGCTCCATGCTCATCAACATCTTCTTCGTCAACAATAAAATCAGCCATCTCATCCTCCTCGCCAATGTCTGCATCCTCTTCTTCTTCAAGCTGTCCATCCTCCTCTGCAATATCCTCAAGAGGTTGCCCTATGATAGTTGAGAAAACCCAAGGTCAAGGATGATCCTGTAGTTCTAAAAGCTCATTGAAGGAAATACTTGCACTGGTAATTTTTACCATAATCATCACCAACAAAGCTATGCTTGAGCTTCTCCTCACCAGTACGCCTAGCATTCCCACTTCCATTAAATTCTTCTTCATCTGAAAACCTGGACGGATCTTCTTGTGCATCCTGTCTAGCCTTTTTCAGTCTCTTAAACTTCTTACTCTCCTGATAATTAATAAAAAAAACTCAAAATCCAGAGTAAAATCCAAGATTTCCTGCAGTCAAAAATTGAAGGCATAAATGCTGAAAGACTATAAAAAGGATAAAAGATGATGAACTGACAAGCTTTGGACGATTGACAGATATATTGCTTTCCTGGAGGAGTTCGTAATCATCCTCATCAAGCATGAATTGATCCCTATGTTCAATCAATTGATTATCATGAGAACAAAAATAAGCTGTCTTTGTCTGTAATGGTGAAAAGTTTTATATCTACAATCTACCAAATAAAAAAGGCCTCGTTATTAAGAATAAAAGTAAAAACCTTTTCTTTCGTTTCCTTTTCTTCTGCTCCTCATCACTATCAACTTGATCTTCTTCCTCATCCTCTCCTTCCTCGATATCGTCCACTATAAATCCATCCTTTTCATATTCATCCCGTACTTCCTCTGATAAAAAATTGAGGAGTTCCAACAGATATCCACCAATAAGCACATCAGTCTAAACGATAAATAATTGAAAGATAAAACATTAGGTGACCGAGATGTACTATATCTCTAGTCTGCTTAAGGTAAGTACTCCAAGAACACATACATGATTTCTATCCAAATCCAGATCATGATTTATATCCCCCAACCCCCAAAAAGATGAAGTTTACTTTTTAATTGCATGCACTAGAACCCTCGTCGTGCTTCAGCCAAATTGTTTTTGATCCAATTTTAGTAACGAAACTCACTCAAAACAGGGAGTATGTTTTTTTTCTAGAAGCTTTCGGGAATATGAGAGAACGAAAATTGGCGTACCATCGTCTTCTTCATCGTCATCGTTACGATCACCACCTCGGTCTCCATAAGGCACCTCGTCTCTTTCTTCTTCTTCGACTCCGATCTCATCTGCAAATAGTGATTAACACGGAAGGACCCCCAATTAGCTCCACATATCAAGCACACCCGAAATTTCGACAAAATACATACAATTGAGGAAAATCGTACCTTCATCGTCGGAGATCACATTTTTTCCGGCCATTGAGGTGAAATCGCAAAAACTGCTTCAGGAATGAGGCGAAACCCTAGAGGCGTGGTTAAAATTTTACGCACAATTTTAACGCGAGCGTTAGAAAAATGGCGGAGGCAAACCGCGGAAAGCCGGAAACCCTCCGATTTCGTTCCAGCAACACACAGTCACACACCAATTGTGCGTTTGCATGCGACCTGTGTTCTTATAATCATTCAATTTCAATTGAATACGAATCTGATTTTTTATTTTCTACTATGATTTTACAAATCATGTCATAAATTTATTTTCTATTTTTAAATTTAGAAAATTAGATTTTATAAATATAAAGCCGAGTAAACATGTTCAAGCATTTTATCCTGCTGAGAAATTATGGAGTATTACTATACGGAATTTAAAATTTAAAAATATACTACTCCTACATAACAATTATTTTACAACCACAATATAAAATTCAACAAATTTCGAAATGATGAGACTGTAAATATAAATATAAAATAATGAAGCATGCAACAAAATATTAATTTATAAATTTTGAAAAACTTATTTTAAATAACATTAACAAAAGAATTATTGATATTGACATCACTAAAATTTCTTTGACATTCAATCCATCCACTCGCATAATTTAAACAAAAACGTTCGAATTAATAGTTACGCTAATGACAAGATATGTGTATCGTACAAATTTACAAAATATATTCGTTATAACAATCAACCATAATTAACTATATTATCAAATATATGTTCTATATAAAAGTTATAAAAGAAATTATTAAAAATCATGCGATATAGCACTTTATAGTCTACAAACACATTAATACAAATAAGTTCGATTATTCAAATCTCAATATTTTCCCATCGATTCTTACTCATATTTAATTTTATTTTTCTAATAATCAGATTTACCAACTTAACAATGATTCAATAATGCAAAATCAAAACTAATATAGATAAGAGATAACAACTTGCAATAAAAAAGACAATCTAACGAATTATTCACAAACTCTCCTAAGTTCTCACCTGTATTTTTAATCAAAATTAGAGAAAACAAAAATAATTTATTAATCATATAACATGTGCAAAAGGCAGGAGAACTAGCCATAATCAATTTACAAACATATAGTTCATGACATCATTAGTTCTCATGTATGTTGGGTTATGATCTTTATGGAATTTTTCAAGTAAGATTTCTTCTTTTTCCACAATATCATAAATCATAAATGAAATAAAATCTAGAGTGAACTTCAAAAATAGTCCCTGGATTATGGGTGTATCTTGAAAATGGTCTCTGGACTTTAAAAATATCACCAATAGTTCCTGGACTAAGGGTTAATATAAAAAACGGTCCTTTTGCACTGTTTCGAGAGAAAATGTCCTTTTGAGGGGTTTTGGGGGTTTGGGCAATTTGGTCTTTTTACACTTTTAACATTTTAAATCTGATATTATTTCAGTTATGTACTAAATCTGATATTATTTCAAAATTATCATTCTTCTTCCCTTTTGTCATCCTTCACTTTGTTTCTTTATTTCAATATTATATTTAATTTTACAAAATTAAATTTTAAATTTCAGTTTTTAAATGTCAATAATTTTTTTAATTATAATAATTAATAAATAACAAAAATTAATAGTCATAATCAATATTTGATAGTGTCTAATATTTAATCAATAAGATATGACAACGTCTTAGTTTTAATCAATATTTTATAGCTTTAATCATAAATAGATCATATAACACGATTTATTTTGAAATAAATATGCATCTAATGTAAGACAAATATAATTTGCGTTTATTAATTTGAAAATAATCAAAATGACTAGAAAATTTCAACAAAAATACTCCTATATAAAATTTTTAGTCAACTTTATAATATTCAATCATAAGTAATTATAACAACCGAACGAAGGCTAAATAGAATAAATAACTCTTATTTTTCCATCATGATTAATATTATTTTTCTGTACTTCTTCAATTCAGCTGAATATTATATTAAATAACAAATATCAATAGTTTTAACCAATATTTATAGTGTCCATGAATTAATAGTTTTAATTAAAAAAAATTATTGATATTTAAAAATCAAAATTTAAAATTTAATTTTATAAATTAAATCTAATATTGAAATAAAGAAACAAAGTGAAGGATGACAAAAGGGAAGAAGAATGATAAGTTTGAAATAATATCAGATTTAGTACATAACTGAAATAATATCAGATTTAAAATGTTAAAAGTGTAAAAAGACCAGATTGCCCAAACCCTCCAAAACCCCTCAAAAGGACATTTTCGTCTCGAAACAGTGCAAAAAGATCATTTTTGATATTAACCCTTAGTCCAGGGACTACTGGTGATATTTTTAAAGTCCATGGACTATTTTCAAGATACACCTATAGTCCAGGGACCATTTTTGAAGTTCACTAACATCTACATGTTTGACTCTATCATTAAAATTTTGATTTTCTGCAAACTGTGAAGGTCAATTAATTATCAAAATACATAATATAATAATTTTGAAAATCTATATATCTATCTATCTATCTATCCATATATAAAAGGCGAGTTTGGCCTTAATTTGAATATGTATAAGTTTTGGGAGAGATTTTAAATATTTATGAATCTTAGACAAAATTTTAAATATTTTTAAAAACATATAAATCATATTTGGAGCTAAGAACGTGTAGTAACTTTTATTAATACTTCCTTCGTCCCTAAAATATTGTCCCACTTTAACATGGCACGGGTTTTAAGAAATGTAATGACAAGTGAGTTGAAAAATTTAATGGAATGTGAGTCCTACTTTTATATATTAGTTTTATAATAAAATGTGAGTATGAGTGAGTTAATGTAATATGAGATCCACTACTAAAAATGATAAAAAGTGAACAAATTTTTGGGACGGACGGAAATGAAAAAATGGGACAAAGTTTCAGGGACGGAGGAAGTAGTTAATAGATGGATATTGTGCCATTAATAAAACAATGTAACAGCTGATTCTATATTAAATTACCTTAATTTTGCATCTAATTCAATTAACTTCCATTTTGGACCAATCAAAGTACTTTAATTTAGTGATAATTGTTAATAAAATCACCTTCCATTCATGAACTTAATGAACCATATGTTAATAACTGAAATTAGACCATTGTAAAATCAACTTAAACCTTTCCCTATGCAATTAGTTTCATGTACTTAATGGCAAACGTTAATATTGAGAAGACTTTTGGAACCTTTGGTTTTTATTTAAATTTGGTGAGGTTAAAAAGTTATATTAAATTTTATTTTTTTTCTTGGTCTATAAATATATGACATGTTGTAGTTATGATTGCATTCACTCAATATGTTATTTTCTATTTTTATTACATTTGTCGTTGAATTTCTATGGTTCCATCTTCTAAATAAACTCCATTCTATGATTTTTATAAACGTGATTGAATAGTTTTGATAATAGATGTCAATTGGGCCGGCCCATCGGGTTTTGGGCCAACTCTACTCTGATTGCGGGTCAATTGGGTGCAGGCTTGCCGGGTTGTGATTTCTTTCAGGTTGTAAAAGTTCGGCCCTAACCCTAAAAGCTCGGGTTTCGGGCTAGCCCGACGGGTTAATCGGGTTGCTACCGATAAGGTTAAGGCTCGAACAATCCAATAAATCATGATGAAAATTAGTTATATTTATAAAATATAAAATATTTAATTATGATAAATTTGATATATATGCTTAAACTCAATCATAAAATACTACTCCCTCCGTCCTAGAAAGATTGTCTCAGTTCATTTTCTGCACTTGTTTTGCCATAATAATAATGAATAGGTAAAGTTGAAAGAGATTAAAATAAAAGAAAGAATAATGTAGTTAAGACTATTCACTACATTATTCTTTCTTTTACTTTACTTTCTTTCTATTTTAACTATTTATTATTATTTTTGTGAAACGAGTGTGTAAAAGGAAATGAGACAATCTTTCTGGGACCGAGGGAGTAATATTTGTGATATTTCGTGAAATTTTAATGCATGTTAAAAATTTAAATATTCTTTTAGTGAGATTAATTTATTTAACAATTATTATATTAATAAAAATTCAATATATAATTTATATATTTACCATAAAATTGAAAGTTATCTTTTTTTAGTTATCTATGTCATAAAATTAGTCAACGAAGTGTCGAATTAGGAGTAAAAAATTGAAAAATATAAATTTTACCGGGTTATCGGGCCAGCCCATCGGGTTTTCGGGTCTGACCCTAACGGGTTGCGGGTTAATCGGGTGCGGGCTTATCGGGTTTTATTTTTATCGGACTAGAAATTTCTGACCCTAACCCTATAAATTTAGTGGCTATTCGGGCCAGCCCACGGATTGCGGGCTACATTAACATCCCTAGTTTTGATTAATTCTCATTGTTTATATAACTCTAGGAATTATATACATTACGTAAATTGTGGTGTTGGAAGCAATTATTTATGCATAAACATTTTATGTAAGTATGAGATTTGTGGTTTATTTCGGGAATTGATATTGAGTTGTTAATGTCTCCTTCATTTCTATTATAGATCTAAATATAAAAAAAAATAATATGTCTTCTGAGATAATGAAATTTGATGTCGAATCGTCAGTTGATCGAAAATAAGGAAGAAATGGATTGAGGTGTAGGCTGGGTGATGTGAATCAAATTGTAGTCCTTTATTGCATTAACTTAACGCACTTTTTAAGGTGAAAAACAGACTCATTTTGATATATTGTAAGACAAAAGACCAAGCTATAGGAAAAGGCGGAGAAAGAAAACATGGTCCGAATTTGAACAGTAATCAGCCCTTCAAGATCAATTTCAAATGCTTCTTAAAGACCATCATTGCATTCATCTTTGAAAGAGCTTCGCGTGGATACCTCGCACGCCTTAATTGGAGCCCGGTAGAAGAAGATACGGCTGTTTTACGAAGACTGCGCAATGCAGTGCAAAACGCGCGACTGTTTCGAGAGTTAGACAAAACGCCCCATCGGGCGTTTTGCACTGTGCAGATCGCCCGACCAGGCAAATGGTCCTGGGCCTGTTTTTAAGCCATAACTATTTAAATAGCTAGTGCACGAATTCCAAATCATCTTTTGGCGGCTGGAGACGATTTTTAGAGAGAGAAAGAGGCTTGGAGTCCATTTTTTGGAGTAAGAAGAAGAAACTTGAGGCTAATTCTTCCCCAATCTTGCCTATATGGTACCATTTACAAGTTTTCTTGTATTGTTGCCCACTATGAGTGGCTAGATTTTAGGGATTACTCCTAGTTAGTTAGGGAAGCTTGTAAATATGAATATATGATTGTGTTTTGATTGATTTCCGTATTTTGGCTCTTGTCTATGTGTTTATTTCTATCCGTGTTGGGTTTTCTAGCAAACTTAATCCGGTAAAGGCCTAAACTTCAATGTCTCTTTAACTTGGAGTAGGGAGCTAACATAGATAAGGAACCCTAGGCTAAAGCTGATCAGGGGATAGTCCGGGGTGGATCTTATGTGTTGAACATTCGTAGAAGTCAATCCCGAGCTTACTATGCGACTGTAGGAGTGAGGGGTTGGTGAGTAGAGCGCCTAGGCGACGTGATCAGCTTATCTTAGGTGTAAAATTCCACGATCAGTGATCAACTGCATGAGAGCGTAAAATCAACACGATCCCGTTAAATATTGGAAAGTAATTAGACTTTAGGATTCATGTGAACATGTAACAGCCCGCCCTCCTAGGGTACAATAAATGCGGCGGCTGCTACCCAAAACCGACTCCAAAGAAGTAAACATAGGCTAGGGTTTCATTTAATGAGTGCTGACCAGAAGAAATGAAGGAATATCAGAGTATTTTATGCGACAACTTAACCTAGAAGTTCAAAGGAAGATAGATATCATAAATGATGGTCAAAAACCTTAAGAGTACGACATAGTATCCAAGACAAAATCACAAGAAAAGGGCTAAGGCCACAACCGAAAGTAAGATGCAAATATTCCAAAAAGAAATTCTCTAGAGTATCAAAAATTCAGCAGAAAACGACCAAGAGAAAAACATAGCTATGTATGGTGACACAACTACACTTAGAGTTCAACACATCCATATTAATTAATTAAGCTGCTCAACACCCGCCACCGCTCGTCATCATTCAACCTGCACATAAGGAAAACACATGCATGGCTGAGTATTTTGAAATACTCAGTGAGCTTATTGCCAAAACATTTTATAAGTTATGCCACCCTTACCAAGTGAACTCGAGTTTTAAGCAATTATAAGAGAATATCACGAGTATCACAAAATATATTTTCCATAGACTGGCCAGTCAAAATAACTCCCCATTTTCCTCAACATAATCCACAATCACAATCATTCCATGGTGCGACGAAAGTGTGGCCACACTTTTCGCCCACGAGACCGGCCGACTAGCAAGGACGGCTCCCGATCCCCTCGTGTACACAGCCTGGTAGGGCTTGCGGCCCATACTCCGACCAGAATTCGTATAAACATATCCATAGCCATATAGCCCAATGGAGCGAACTCACAAACTAGGCATCAGGCACACAATATCACAATAAAACAGACATAGGCATGGCATAACAATTAAACCACCCTTATATCACTAATCAATACTTTTGACAAAATAAAAGAGAGTTTTAAGAGTAAAGCCCACCTCGATTGCTTAGTTTTCAAGTAGTTTCGCTTTTCCGTTATCCGGCTTCGCAACCAAAGTTTCACCTTTTAATCACATAGGCACATATCACAAATTAGGTTCATTACTAGTCTTACTCATGCATGTCTTATTACTTTTCCCTCCTCCCAACGATTCATCTTATCATTACTAATTAACCAAGATCATGTTTATCACACAAGATTATTTAGCCATCAAACACACACTACACAACACAACAACACCCACACACGGCACACACATACACACGCCTCACACACACACACGGCACACATACATACACATGTCCCCACATCCCTTTTTATCCCTCTTTCACTCAACCAAGATGCATGAGGGCTCAAGAAGACCGATTGATCGGTTAGAAGAAGAAAAAGAAGAAGTAGAAGAAGAATAAGAAGGACTCATAAACAAAATACCTTTTTAGCGAAAAACAATCGGTAGAAACAAAGTAGAGACTTGGTTCTTCAATATCCTCGGATTAAACTTCAATTTCTTCTCAAAAGATGAAGGATTAATGGAGTAAAGTAGAAGAAAATTGAGAGAGCATGGAAAAGATGAGAGGGGCGAAAATATGGTGTAGGGGGCGAAAATTATGATGGCTAGGGTTAGGTTTTTGGCTCCTTATTTATAGAGTCCAAATAGAATCTTTGGTAATTAAAATAGAATATTTGGTAAGATCTCATTCTACACAATAAAATAATATTGTGAAGTAGGGAAGAAGAATTAACAAAAATAGACTAGGTATCAAGCATGGCAATTTTCGAAAACTAGGCTTCTAGGATAGCCAAGATTTTGTTTTGATATATTTTACGGAGTAGAATAAAATATCACGGAGCAAAATAAAATAAAAATTCTCCCATTCTTGGAGTCAAAAGTGGCGCCTCTATGCCTTTTAAATAAGGCATGGATTTTTAATTATTGACTAGAATAGAGTAAGGCAAGATCTCTTGAGGTATGGAAAGATTTGGTAGACTAATTAAATTCTAGGTATGGAAGGAAATCAAGTAAGGAGTCAAATAAAATAAAATAATTCCTTCCTTCCCAAAAATGGTGATTTTCGAAAATCACTAGTAAAATGAGGGGGCTCGATTTTTCCATCTTTAAACAAGGAAATAATTGGCTCTTGGAATTTAGTTTGGATAAATATCCCAAGGATTAAATAAATTTCGGAAGAAATAGAATTCCTCTTCAAAGGGGGTCTAGGGTTCGAAAATTACAAGAATTAGGGTGACAAGTATTTATGGAAATTTTCTCTAA
Organism: Salvia hispanica; assembly: GCF_023119035.1. Lineage (NCBI taxonomy): Eukaryota > Viridiplantae > Streptophyta > Magnoliopsida > Lamiales > Lamiaceae > Salvia > Salvia hispanica. The sequence goes on along the minus strand of NC_062970.1, from coordinate 9,362,873 downwards.
TATTCTCACTCACCCTTAAACAAATAATTGCCACATAATCTCATAACTTAATATATCACATGCCACATCATTTAAATCAAATAGTTTGACTTTTCAAACTTTCAACACAAACCCTAAACTCAAATCGACCATAACATCTCATGAATGCATTCTCGATTCCACATCATCAACAATTAATTCTAGGGCTAAAAAATTAGGGTTCTAAATTCCGGGATGTTACAGAACAAGCAACCCAAAACAAGCTAGGAGTAGTCTTCCCTCTTTATCGTGATTCCCTTGTATTTTTCCTTCTCGTTTCGTCCTTCACTCGCCTCTAGATCAAAAAAACCCAAAATTAAACTATTTTACTGCTTTTTAGTTAGGTTTACTAGTTTTAGCAATTAATCTCCTCCCTGTGGGTTCGACACCTTTTATACTGCATTGCACGTCTGTATACTTGCAGAGGTAGTATTTTTTAGGGATTTATTACTTGCTTTGTGTACTTATATTGCACCCTAAAAATCACAACACTGGGGCGAAAGTAGCTACTGAGATAAAGAAATGAAGAGATAAATGAAGAAGCAAATGTGACAATGTGTTTATGTTTGGTTAAGGTTTCTTTTGTTTATTTAATTTGTAACTATTTTTATGCTTAGAGTTTTAAGTGTTGGGCTTTGTTTCATAATGAGTAATTTTCATCCATAATGATTGCAAGCAATATATTTTTTTTAAAAAAACATGAGAGAGATTGTGTGATGTTTTAAAAATATTGAATTTGTATATACGTGGTTTAATGGTACTTGTGATTGGACGGACTATCAATATTGCTTACAATTTTTTTTTTCAAAACATATCAACTACTTGTGATTGGACAGACTACCAATATTGCTTACAATTTTTTTTTTCAAAACATATGAACTATTGTCATCATATAAACTTAGGGTTAATTCTTTTTTGATTCTAGGGTGTTATTTATATTCTTTTTGAGTATTGCGTCTTTTTTTAAATTGCAAGTTTGAAGCAATGCATGTTGGTCATGCGTCGTCTGTTATTGAAACGCATTAGAGTCATGCGTTTTAGCGGAAGGCGCATAAAAGACATGCGTCTTTTAATTTTTTTACTCCCTCCGTCCCTGAAAATTTGTCACTTATTTCCTTTTTCGACCGTCCCTAAAAATTTGTCACCTTTCACTTTTACCATTTTTCGTAGTAGACGCCACATTCCACTAACTTATTCTCACTCACATTTTATTTTAAAACTAATATATAAAAGTAGGACCCGCATGCCACTAACTTTTTCAACCCACTTTCTATTATATTTCTTAAAATCCGTGTCGGGTCAAATGGTGCCAAATTTTAACGGACGGAGGGAGTATTTTTTTTATTGGAAGACGCATGACCCTCATATGTCTCTAGGTAAAACGCATGAGTGTCATGCGTCTCTATTTTAAACAAAATGACGAGAAGTAGAGGCAGAACCATTATGCGCGAGAGAAAGAGTGAAAAGGGGCAGCGGCGATTTTGAGCGATTTCTTCCGATTCTCGGCGATTTCAATCGATTTTCCACTATGTTACGGTTAGTTTTCCTCAATCTTTCAATTTCCCCCCTTCGTCATTGTTTATATGTATATTTTGTGTAGGCTTTTGGTCATTTTGTAAATTAGGGTTTATGAAGAAATTGTTCAATCATTCTGATGATTTGCTGTTTTGTTAATTGTAACAGATTTTTATTAATGATATGCAAACAATTGATTCTATATGTTTATGAAATTCATCCAATTATTGAAGTTGTGAAATTCATCTAATCAGTTAAAGATGATTGTTGAATCTTGAGAGTTTTTGTTCACTTTTCAAGAATCTCATGTTGTTTGTTAAGTCTTTTGTCTCCAACTTCTAAAGTGGAAAAAGAGGGGCTTTGATGTTGTTGTTTTCTTGTGAAATTATGGTTCGTAAGAATTATATAATTGTCATTTATTGTTAGAGTGCTTGTGAAATTTAAGGTTTTTGTAGGAATTATGCTAAAAAGATATTGTTCAGGTGCTTGTTTGAGTACAAATTGAGGGTATTGAAATTGATTGATTGGTTGTGTTATGTATATTATTGTGTTGGATTAACTTGAATATGATGTTTGTAATTATTGTTTTTGTGAATATCTTGTAGGATTAGATGACAACTTCAAGTTCTAGAGGACAATTGTTATATGGACCTGAAGATCCATCAGTTCTATATCTTTAGAAAAAACACATATCAAATAAACTACTGACGGATGACACAACACATCTTTTCAAAGTTCGCCGGATGGAAAGTAAGATATGGGATGTGGATATTCATGCCGATGTGAGGCATTGGCTTAACATGTTTGGTTTTCGAGGTGTGGGATATTCAAAGCTCATATGTTCAACCCTCGTAGATGATCTAACACCATAATCAACAACGGGGGGGATTTCTAAATTTCCCACAGGCGAATACTCAAGAAATAATTCAATATGACGAGTAGAATTTTTTAGCCTCATTGAACATAAACATCACACTTTCATCACTATCAACCCCAGTACATATATAACTCATATCGGTACCAAAGAGACAATGTCTCCATGATATTTCAATGGAGTGTGGATTCATATCTATTCTTATCTTATACATATCATTGCAACTAATTCAGAGAATGAAACACATGAATTCAATACGATGGAGCCTCTCGCACGATGTGGATATAACCAATACCTACTTGAGGAAGTTGAACTATTCTACCACCCCAATACAAACTCACAAATACTTGCATGATTTCTGCATAAAAATATATACAAAATAACAACAATTAGAGACAATTTTTTTCTATAATCCCTAATTTAGTAAATTTAATATAATTTTATTAGAAACCCTAATATTATGGCATAAACAACGAATAAGTGAGAAATGTTGAAAGATTGAACAAAACTTACCGAAAGAAAGGGGAAATCGCCGAGAAATCGCGTTGCCCCTTTTTCTCTCTTCTCACTTCACGCTGAAATGAGCTTCTGCCTCTGTTTCTCGTCGTAATGTTTAAACAAGAGACGTATGATAGTCATGCGTTTTACTTAGAGACGCATGAGGGTCATGCGTCTTTGAATAAAATAAAAAAAATTAGAGAGACGCATGAGAGTTACGCGTCTTAGGCTAAAACACATGTGTATCACGCGTTTCATTAATCGGCTACGCATGACCATCATACGTCTCTCCTAAAGATGAAATTTAAGAAAAGCCCAGAACACTTATGGAATGTAAATAATGCCCTAGAATAAAAAAAAAAAAATAACCCTATAAACTTATTTATGTCCTGCATATTTAGCTATTCTACATATATATTTTAAAGACTTTAATATTGATGATTATTTGTGCATTAATTTTTTGGTGTGAATGATATTGAAAGGTTTATGTTAGTAGTAGTATAAAGTTATGATAATTGTTTTATGGTAGAGATAAAGAAAGTGGTTATTAATAATTTTATAAATATATGTGTATGCACTTTGGTTGATTTATAAAGTTGTTTAATTTTATGCTTTGGGATTGTACTAAATTATTTGCATGTTGTGATTTCTAACTCTCGTATACTATAGTTGTATCTGATTTTAAATTAATTTCAAAATATTAAATTTATTCGTACATCGTACGAACGTGACACTAATGTTTTTAAAAACCAAGTTTAGAAGTAATATCTTTTAGCTAATTGACTTTAATGACTATATATTATGATTATATTGTAGACAAATTAACAATATATTGCAGCTGTGTTCCAACTAATACAAGAACCACACAAACAATTCCTTTTTGCCTCTGTCATTAGTATAATTTGATTAAACATATATAACCACACAAATCAATTCCACTTTTACGTATGTTTAATGTGGAACACAATATTGGACATATATCTACTTAGACAAGAAATTGTGTAAATTATAGCTAGTTTAGTACTAAGTAATAACCATAAAATAAATTACTGATCCCATGACATTGGAATATGGAACAATTTTAATTTTTGCACTTGAGTATCAGTTTTAGGACTTCGTTCTTTACTAAGAATAAAATGGGCCGATAGAGAATTGTGTAAAGTTGTTGAGGATTTTGTCGATATAGTCTTAGTTTTAGGACATTGTTCTTTCCTAAGAATGTCATGGAATAAACGTGATCCATGATATTGACATAATTAATTTATTTTAGAGTTCTAAAATGCAGTAACTTTGATTAAAAACAAAAAAAGGTGATTTAAGAGTGTAATGAAATGAAGAGATACAAACATGTCCATAAACAGAAAACTGCCGAGCGAAAACATCGGAGGTCTCTAGCTTTAGGAAAAGGAAAAAAAGGTTGGGTTATATATAATGGAAAAATAAACAAATCCTATATGAAAACGTAAAAGAATTTGTTGTAATTTCCGGTAGGAGGTTTTTTTCGGTGACGGAATAATCCGCTCTCGCGCTCTCCCGTTGCCGTTGCCGTTGCCGTTGCATCACCCTGAATGCCTCACAAGTGTTCAGGGTACATACACCATATTCTATGTTTTGCTTTCCTTTGTGTAATTGATTTTTTTGATAGATTTCCCATTTTTTGGAAAATTTGCTTGACTGTTTTGTTTGATCAATTGTCACCAATTTCGATGCGATGATCCTTTTTTATGTGACCAATTGTATTATTTTTGATTCATTATCATGTTGTGAGTGTAAATCTCCTTCTAGCTAATCCGTATATAACAATAACATTTTTGTTGGAAATAACATATTGTATCTGAATTTAATCACAGCTTTCTTCTTTTCTGGTTGCTTTTTGTTATATAAAAGCGATGTTTACACTTTGGTGAATGGAAGAAGATGAACATTCTAATAGCATGTATTTATTGAAGAAAGGATTGTTTCAGATTGTTTTTCATTTTCATAATGTGCAGTCCATTTGGCGAGTCTTGAGCAGAGGAGCGAGGGAGGGTCTAATGTATGTATCTATCTTGGATGCATTGCAATTAAGTTTTGTTTGTCATTAAAAGTTAGTGTTTGTTTATAATGAATGCTTTCAATTTATGTAGGTGTACGGAGATTAGCACCATGGTTCTAATTGTTGAACTTTGCAACTATTTCTGTGCAAATGTCAAGTAAGCTCCATCCCATAATGGTATCATACTAATCATCAATACCTAGAGATTAAGAAATTGATTCATTTTAGTCATACATAACTACAAGCATTGTATACCTATTGAAGTTGAATGTGATACTATTTCTTTATTTTCCAGAAATGTGATGCCTAATCTCCCAGGACAGACTAACGCAAAATAAATCACTTAAGAAGAAGCCCTTAGCATGTATAATAGCATACACACGTCTCTTCAAGATGGCTGTAGCCGTTGATCATGGTCATGGATTCAAGCCATTTACAAGAACACCAAGATGCAGACTCCAGTCTTTCACTCAACTTGACTACAAGATGCTCGACTTCAATAACGACCGATCCTTGGACTTGTCCAATATTCACAAGAGCTTCTCCACTCCGTGCCTATCTAATTCTTCGTCAGCTAGAGATGACCTGCATGACGCCAATTCAAAGATCGAGATCATCATAGGCCATGCTGCACCAAGGGTACGGGCTATGGTTGTGGAAGTTGCCATAGCCATGGCCTCTGGTGTCAAACCTGAGCCAACATCGAGTGGGCTTGGAGGCGCATACTTCCTACGCGCTCAAAATGGCGACACCATAGCTGTTGCAAAACCTATAGATGAGGAGCCTCTTGCATTCAACAACCCAAAAGGCTTGGGTGGCCGCTTGCTAGGCCAGCCTGGCATGAAAAGCTCCATTAGGATAGGTGAAACCGGCTTGCGTGAGTCAGCTGCTTATGTCCTTGACCACGACGGCTTTGCAGGTGTCCCACCAACAGCATTAGTAAAATTTTCCCATGTCAAGTTCAATATAAACAACCCTGCTTCAGACTCAACCCCAATTCACAAGATTGCATCCCTCCAACGTTATGTAAAGCACGATTCAGACGCAGGGGATTTGGGGCCTTCAAGCTTCTCGGTCACACGTGTGCACCACATAGGTATACTGGATGTGAGGCTCATGAATCTTGACAGGCACGCAGGGAACATCCTTGTAAGGAATGGACAAGCGAGGCCATCAGAGCTGATCCCCATAGATCATGGCTTCTGCTTACCCGAAGCACTTGATGATCCATATTTTGAGTGGCTGCACTGGCCACAAGCCTCCATACCTTTCTCCGAGGCTGAACTTGACTACATAACTAGGCTTGATCCCTACAAAGATGCTGAGACACTGAGAAGTGAGGTTCCTTCAATTGGGGAGTCATCCATTCGTGTTCTTGTGCTTTGCACCATTTTTTTGAAGCAAGCAGCTGCATACGGGCTGTGTCTTGCTGAAATAGGTGAGATGATGACCAGAGGCTTCAACGGAAGAGACGAAAATTGGAGCACACTAGAGAACCTATGCATAAATGCTAAGGCAAGATTGAACAAACCACTAATTGATGATAGAGTTATTTCCACACTCAAATGTGATGATCACAAGCAGCCTGAACAAGAACAAGTTGAAGAAAAAGATGGTGATAAAATGTTCCGTTTTGATGACAAGCTCAAGGGTTTCCTCGACCAAGCATCAAACATCCCTGAAACTTCCACAAAAGATAATCATCCATCAATGGTGGTAAAGTTTGCTAATCCGCCAGAGATGCCTCTAAGTAACACACTCTTGGACAACTGTGGCAAGAACAACGTTGATAGTAGTCCATCAACAACAGGAGGTAACTTGATGAGGAGTGTGAGTTGCTCGGTGCCAAACTACAACCGTGATGGACAATGCATCTGTATAGGAGAAATGGAGGATGAAGAGTGGCAGACGTTCTTGGGGATCTTTCAGAAGCTTTTGCCCAAGGCTTTCGAGGAGAGGAAGTCAATGGACCTGCCCAAGCACAGGGTGGGATTGTCATGTCAGTTTTGAGCCGCATTTTAACTACTATGTGTACAATGTACTAACGATGCCATGAGACCATACATTTATAGGACGTAGATAGGATATCAGTTAGGAGAGGGGAAGGAGATGACTGAGAACATGTCATCCTTTTTCCCTTTTGGACTATGTAGATGATATGTATTGTTTTCTCTTCATTTTCTACAATTTCCTACTCTCTGCTATTTGCTATCTTCCTTATAAACTTCATTTTTTTTGACACAAAGACTCTACTACTTTAAACTTCATCCTCTAAATTTCGAATTTTCTGTGATATTTTTTTCGTCGATTTAGAGTTTGATAGTTTATTGTGTACGCAATATTAAAAATTAGAGTATGGTTAATTAATTAGAATATCCAAGGTTCAAATTCGTAGTGGAGTGAGTAGAGTTGTAAAGCCTACATCTACAAAAAGAATATCTGAAATTAAGAGCTATATATTGATACTTAGTATACCATGCATAAGTAAATTTTGTTAATTATCCGATGATCATATCCTAGCAACTATAACATGCATTTCATCATCAAATAGTATATCTTAACACGTATTAGCATCATTTTCATCCTTAAACAAGCTTGGATCTAACATGCAATATCAAGATTTATATTCTTGCAGTTAGCCAAAACTAAATTTATACACACATTGCGGTAATGTATAAGTATGCAACACATTAACGAAAAGACTTGAATGATTAAGATTCAAGACTTTAAACTTGCTAACCTAAGATAGCTACTCTTTTTCTTCCTTTCTTCTTTGATACTCCCTCCGTCCCCTATTAAGAGTCACACTTTTCCATTTCGGTCCGTCCCCAATTAAGAGTCACACTTCATTTTTACCATAAATGGTAAGTAGGTCCCACATTCCACTAACTCAATTCACTCATATTTTATTATAAAACCAATATAAAAAATGGGTCTCACATTCCACTAACTTTTTCAACCAACTTTTCTTTACATTTCTTAAAACTCGTGCCCGGTCAAAGTGTGACTCCTAATGGGGGACGGAGGGAGTACATTTCTTGAAAATTTAGAGTGGAAATAGATGAAACTGTGGCGTGGAAGATGGGGGGAAAAAAATTTCTCCTATTTTTTTTTTTTTATCATAGCCATGTTGGGATAAGTTAGTAATTTGGTTATTTATTTTGGTTTGTATGGTTAGTGAAATTGTTCATCGGGAAAAATATCAGAGCATCTCATAGTACACACTCTTGCTCATTTTTCACCTTTTATGGTAATATACCAAGTTTGCCTCTCATCAACTCTAACTTAATCGGAATTATTTTTTGAAAGAGAAATAAATATACTCAAATTCTTATATTTAGATTTAGAAACAAAAATTTGAAGAGAAACAGGATATAAATAAGCACATTTGCATACAAACATGAAACAACCGTATAGAAAATTGTATTCTTGCCTTTCTTCTGTAGAACTTCTTTATACTGATGGTACTAAAATTGGAGCTAAATATAAAACTAATAAAAAAAAGTAATGAAATTAATTATACAAGCCAAATCTCCGGTAACTGAATATGAAATTTGAATTATTTTTAAAGGGGAAATATCAGTATACGACACTTGAACCCTAATTCTCAATTAGTACTCCCTATAAAAGAAAGCTATCGTCGCCATTCCAAATCCCCAAATCCAAAGCAAATCGAAAAAAGGAAGCTCCACATTCCAACAATGGCGGTCACCATCACAGCGAACACCATGCGCGTTAACACACACCAAACCTACAACGTCCGATTCTTCGAGGAGGAGATCTACACGACGGTCACCGCCAATTCCACGGTGGTCACCAACTGGATCGACGACATCAAGTACCTGTACCACCTCCCCGACGTGATCGTCGGGCTGGACGTGGAGTGGCGCCCAAGCTACTCCTCTCAGCAGAACCCCGCCGCCACGCTGCAGCTCTGCGTCCGCGATCGGTGCCTGGTGTACCAGATTCTGCACTCCGATTGCATCCCCGATTCGCTGGCGACGTTTCTGTCGGACGAGTACTGCTACATCGAATTCGTCGGCGTAGGAATCAAGCAGGATCTGGAGAAGCTGCAGAGAGAGTACGGGATCGGCGGCGGCGCGCGGTATGTGGATCTGCGGGGGCTGGCGGCGGAGGCGTACGGGAACAGGAGGCAGGGGCTGGAGAGAGCGAGCTTGAAGACGTTGGCGAGTGTTGTGATGGGGAAGGAGGCGGAGAAGCCGGATGCGGTGAGGATGAGCCGGTGGGACCAGCCGCGGCTCACGGCGGAGCAGGTCAAGTATGCGTGTGTGGATGCGTATTTGTCGTTTGAGATTGGGAGGCTTCTCGGTCTTGGTCACTTTGACCACTTTGGTTACTATTAACTCATCCTTCCTTCTTAATTACTACTGCTATTATCTCTGTTGCTTGCTTTTCTCAGTTCTTCAACATTGGTAGATCCAACGCTGCTAGTTCGTATTTCTAGGTTTTGATATGCAATTATCATATTTTGTGAAATTACGAGTATGTTTTAAGTTGTGAGATGCTTTTGTAATGGTTTGAATTTATAGATAGACATGATCTTGTTGAATTAAATAGGATGATCTCTGCGTAGAAAGTAGAAACGACTTTGAAAATCGAAATGCAGTTGAAAGGAATATACCAAAATGGAAAATCTTGCACTCAAATTTTCTGCAGTATTATTCGCTACAGACGCCAACTGTAGCACTGGCCACTTTAGCACCGTACAACTCAGCCATGCAGAGCCTTCACCATTTAGTTAATTACACTTTTATTTTGAAACACAAACATAGATACCAAAAATATCAATATATCTATAACGAGAAATGAGATACCAAATGTGTCTTATTTTTATCCAGTATATATATTCTCTCTATCCAAATGAAAATAATCCAGCTTTTTCTAGTTTTATTTCAACATAACACTGGAAACAACAAAGTGTTTTAAAAATTGTTCTAACACTAATGGAATAAAGAGGGTATAATAAAAGCGAAATAAAATATCTAACTATAGGCATGTAAAAAAAGAAATGTAGGAGTAGTATGAAACATTTAATAGTGAACGCTAAGAAGTATTTTCTATAAATATAATACAGTATATTATTCCGTACGTCAACGACAATAGTCACATTTTTCGATTTTAGACTGTAAACAAAAATTAGTGACTTTATATACAGTACTAATTTGGTAAATTTTTATCTATCATAAAATGAGCTTCGATTCATTCCCTTTTAAAAATATTTAAATCATTTCATCTCAATTTCTCTTTTTCATTTCACCGGTTTAGCATGTGCAAGCATAGAAACTAAGTACTTCCCTCTGTTCGGGAATAGAAGTTTCGTTTTCCATTTTAGTCCGTTCGCGAATAAGTGTTATGCTCCTACTAACCTTAATGGAGTAAGTATATATGTTAATCACTATATAAACAAATACTCCTATATTATTAGTTAATCTTGTAAAAAGACCTTGCCGATCACACCATTCCAACAAATAATTTATTCCCAGAAATGGCAGGTTCATATTTTTGGCACTAAACAGTACATACAATATAAATAAATGAAGTGAATATGCCAAAATAAAAAATCTGTGTCAATTATAGTCTGATATGAACTGTGTACTGTCAAACTTATCATGCAGAGTCTCCACCAAGAGTTCGTTACTATAGTTATTTAATGTTATGATTTTCCGCTTAACATTTGTATGAAAATACAAAAAAAAAAATATTTTCGTTCCATGGTAGTCGAGTCATTTCATTTTCTACACTTGTTTTAGAAAAATGATACTATCTCCGTCCCCAAAATTTTGACACATTTTGATTCGGCACGGGTTTTAAGAAATGTAATGGAAAGTGAGTTGAAAAGTTGGTGGGATGTGGGTCCTACTTTTAAAGTATTAGTTTTATAATAAAATGTGAGTGAGAATGAGTTAGTGGAATATGGGGTCCACTACAAAAAATGGTAAAAAGTGAAGTGTGTCAAATTTTCAGGGACGGACCAAAATAGTAAACTGTGTCAAAATTTGAGGGACGGAGGTAGTAATAAATAGTTAAAATGGAGAAAAAATAAAGTAAGAGAGAGAATAATGCAACGAACAGTCTTATCTACATTATCCTCTCTCTTACTGTACTATATCTTTACTTTAACTATTTATTATCATTTTATTAAAACGAGTGCGGAAAAAGAAATGACTCAACTACCGCGGAACAGAGGGAGTACCTCCGATCCCACAATAAAAGTCACATTTTACCATTTCAGGTGGTTCCCCAATAAAAGTCACGTTTTACTTTGACCATAAATAGTAAGTAGGCTCCACATTCTACTAACTTATTTTACTCATAATATACTAATTTCAATAACATTTTTTAACGTATTAGAATCAAATTAGTATATAAATTAAAACGAATAGCTTAATGTGTGTCAAACGAGACTGGTGCCCACAGAAGGTATGTAGCATATCATTTCTCTTTTCATAGGAGTATAATAGTATATCATTGGCTTTACTTAGTATTGCAATCAAATTTTATGGTATATTTATTGAAATAGTACTCTCTCCGTTTCTAAATAAATAAAGACATTTTGGAAAAACAGATGCTTCCTTAGGGCATTCACAATGGGGTGGAGGATGCGACACCCTAAGCCCCGCCCTATGCTCCGCCACATCAGCATTTTATCTTCCACCCCTTCCACCTGCAATGGAGCGGACTATAGCCCGCCCTAAGCATTATAATTATTTTGAATATTTAAACACTACAAAAATTGAAAGAAACAACTTCATTTCATTGAAAGTTCAAATTACAGTATATCAATTAAGTAGCAAGAATAAAAATATATTTTTTATGTTTGGAAATTCATTAATTCTATTTTTTTATATTTGCAAATATATCCATTAGCAAGAATAAAAATATAAAAACACCACAAATTAAAGGCATATCCTATTGTCGGTACTTATTTTTTATTTTTTATGTTTTATGATTGCAAATATGAAAATCTTCGAAATTCATTATTGAATTTAGAGAGAAATTGAGATGGGGAAGAGAGTGGAGTAAAAGGTGTAAAATAAAGTAAAAAAATGGTGATATATATAGAAGAAAATACCAAAAAAAATAAAAATAAAAAATGTGTGCATCGTCTGGCCTATCTTTCGTACCCCCCACAATGGGGTGGAGGATAGGCCGGACGATGCATCCTCCGTGCCATAGTCCGCGGACGATCTATCCTCCGTGGAGGATAATGTGTGCTTAGTCCGTGGTGCTGCAGTGGCGAACTAAGGGGCAGAAGATGCATCGTCCGTCGCATCCTCCGCCCCATTGTGGATGCTCTTAGAGAAGGGGACCGGCCGTGCATATGGGGGAGGACTTTTCCGTGATGTTTCTGGACAGTGGAGAGAAGGGTTTGTCACAAACATCGGAGTATGTTCTATTCTTCTCGCTGAAATTTGATATATTTTTCATGGTTTAGAAATTGCAAAAACGTTGGGAATAAGAATGTTGGAGGTAGAGAACGATAATCTTGTAGCTGTCGCTATGATTACAGGGAAATTTGAGGTGAATGTCAGCTGTCGTGCGATAGTAGGAAAGATTAGTAGCTTATTGCTAGAGTTTGATTCGGCATCAGTGAGACATGTGCATTGAGAAGGAAATTTTGCTGCAGATTTCTTGTCACACCATGCTTACAATTTCGAGAGAGGAGTGTCTGTTCTTGAACAGCCGCCTAAAGGCCTTGCTATTTGGTTATTACATGATAGGTTAGGAATTTCTTATGATCGGTAATATGTAGCCTCGTTCGGGCATTGCCTGCTTTCATGACAAAAAAAAATACTTACATCCACTTTTTATCTCTTCAACTGAACACATTAAACCAACAATTCCTAAAATCTTATGCCGACTAAGAAATACTCCTCCGTCCCATTAGAAATGAAATGTTTTCCTTTTTTCGTTTGTCCCATTAAAAATGAAACGTTTCTAAAAATTGAATTTTTCATCTAGCTTACTTTACTCTTTTTTCATTAACCCACGAAACAACACTACATAAAATCACGTGTCGAAAATCAAATATTGCATATTTAATGGGACGGAGGGAGTATTACATTTGCACAAAAATGGAAAAATAATTCTACTCCTATTTTTATAGAATTAATTAACTAGGTATCAAATGAAACATAAGATACATTTATAATTTCATATTAGTACTACTAGTCTACTACCACTATTGATCACTCAAACAAATTTGCAAATTATAATTTCTACTAATAATTCTTGAGTAGATTTATCAGTAACGAAGCGCCGAAATTGTTCCTACCATAAATCAATTCAGATGGCCATCCACTGCCACTGCGAGCAGCCCTCCGCCTCTTATAATGTCGCCTTCTCCGGCGACGTCGTTTATACCACCGTCACGCGCGACCCCGCCGCCGTCTCCCAGTGGATCCGCGACGTGAGCTCCCTCTACGGCCATCGCCTCACCGTCGGCCTCGACATCGAGTGGCGCCCAAACTACAACCGCGGCGAACAGAACCCCGCCGCCACACTCCAGCTTTGCGTCGGCCGCTGCTGCCTCATCTACCAGCTCATCCACTCGCCCTACTTCCCCGTCCACCTCATTCAATTTCTCTCCTACTCCGACCACAATTTCGCCGGAATTGGAGTCAAATCCGATGTCAGAAAACTAGAGCGGGATCACAGAATCGGATACGGTGCGAAGACGGTTGATTTGGGGAAATTGGCGGCGGAGGTGTATAAAATGAAGGAGCTGAAGAACGCCGGATTGAAGAATATGGCGCGATTTGTGCTTGGGAAAGAGATGGAGAAGCCGAAATCAGTGACCAGAAGCCGATGGGATAACCGGCGCCTCACGGCGGATCAAGTCCACTATGCTTGCATTGACGCCTATGTAAGTTTTGAGATTGGTAGGGTTTTGACTGCTGCTCTTGTTAGGTCATGATTTCAATTCAAGCCTTGTGATTTGAATTTTATAATAATGCAAAATCTAAATCATTTTGGAGCCAAATTTATAATGTGATTGAGATATGGTTAATGGAAATGAGACAATTATTCAAGGGTGACCAAAAATGGCAAATTGAGACCATTAATGACGGACAACTGGAGTTATTTACAATGCGACATAGCTAGACAGCAACGGCACAGCTTTCCCACTTGCCGTAGGTCGAACTGAAGCTACCTCCTCCGGTATGGTCCGCGAGCTCGTGAAATACTTCCCGAGCACATAAGTGCCAGGCTTCAGCCACGTCTTTAACCGACATGGGCTGAGGGAGATTTCTGAGGGATAAAATCAAATTCGACTTCGCCTTCATCCACATATATCTGCCTTCTTCTCCATCACTGCAAACCAAAATCAATAGAGGCATCAATTTATCAATCTTATCTTATCTCATCTCCTATCTTCCAACTTTACATAGATTGGATCAGTATCTCACCAGGAGCCAGAAGGATCCTTCTCCATTACACAAGGAGACGAAGTCGGATAATCAGCAGAAACAAGCATATCAAGAAGCAGGGTAGGAAACTGTCAAATTGAATAAGAAAATCAGCACACAGTAGTTTGGGTGAAGAGTTTGAGAAATTTTTAAATCATTACCATAAATTTTGAGGTATTCGAGATCTTCATGTTCCCTGATAATCCAACCGGTATATACGAGCATCTGATGAGTGTACCTTCATCTGATCCTAGCCTAGAAACACCCTCTGGAATCATCACATCCACCACCACCTCAATAAGCTTCTTGTTAATCTCTTTGATCTCTTCCAGTAACTGATAGTTAGTCTGTCACAATCATCAAAAATATTGATGTGAAAGAGGGCTGTGTTATGATATACATACAGCAGCATAGGTTATTAGTTACCTCGGTTTTCAGTCTCTTTATACTACCCATTGCATAGAGCTCGGTGTCCATTCTAAAATCATCCGAAGCCAGGGCGTCCAGTTCACGCTTCATCCCTGACTTCATGTCACCTTCGTCACAACAGCTGACTATGTCATCAGCCAAGTCGTAGAATATTATTTTTTTAGCTTTACCTCGGGCAAAGTTTCCCGCCACCCTATCAGTTAAAGTGGTGACGGCATTGATATCCCTGACAGTAGCATTCAGCGCTTTGGATGACACCGACTTCACCTTCAATGTATAAGCGACGCAAATTTTAGTAACGTAATTTGACAGTGATCAAACATACTTATACTATACGAATTTAAGACAGATTGAACTCACCACTTCAATCAAGCGCTTCAGCGGATCTCCTTTAGCCTTTAATGGCTGCTTGGCACCGGAAGAAAGAGATTCCCTGTGCAAGCAAGACTTTGTTGATTTTTGTGTGTCCGTCACAAGTTGGTTACGGTTTGTGTCTTGCAAAGGGGGCTGAGATGCCGCAACGGGATTCTTGGCTAATTTGCTACTTTCTTCAAGCAATGGACTCATCACACAATCTGCCGGCACAGAAGACGGAGTCAAGGGGGTCATCGGAGTCAAGGGAGACGGAAGAGCAGATGGAGAGGCAGAAGATAATGATGGTGTTGCTGATTTGGAAAACTTGGAAGATAATTCCTTAATCTCAAACTGTGGGGAAGATTGTTGTGAATTTTGGGGAGACATTGCATACGGAGAGGAACTTGGTGGTAGTACAGAAGACCATTTTTGGTTGAATCCTACAAAACGTCTCAATTTTGTATCCTCGTTTCTTTTTTGTAGCATCTGCGGCTTATTTTTCTCATTAATCAACTGCTGCAGAGGCTGCTTCATTTTCTGCCTCTTCATAGCTTGATCTTGTTGGTTATTCTGCAGAGGAGGCATCGTGAGAGGCACCTGAGCCATAGGACTCATGGAGTAGTCCAATGAGTTAAACATATTCCTTGTTGAGGTGACAGGCTGATGCTGTGAAGCACCCAAATTATTGTATTGAGAAACTCCACTCGATGGATGGAGCAACATTCTAAGAGCCCTCGCATCGAATGCTGCTTGAGAGGCTCCTTTCCTTGCGGTTGGAGCCACGCTTCCCTGTGGGGCCCATGGCTGCATAGGTCTCATGAGATTATACTGGTAGGAGTTCATGTTCGATGAAGCATCTACCTTGTGTACTCCTGCTGATGAGCCTACGTTTAATGAACTCAACGAGCTTTGTGGCAAGCATGGAGTCCCTCCTGGCCTTATCAGAGACTGGTGTAAACTATTGAAATGAAGTGGGTTTTCTCTTTGCTGAATCTGAGGTGCTTCCATATGATTACCAGATGGCTCGACATGATGAGTCTGCTTCGAGTACAGAGGATTCCTCGGTTGAAGCTGAGAAACATATCTCATTACCTCATTCAGCATCTGAGTTATTCTTTCCCTCTTCATGTGTAAGAGATCTGGTTTAGAAATGTTGAGAAGTCTGATTTTCCTTTCAATAACACATCTGTTCTTTTCCCATTTGTTTACCATCTCAGCATCGGTTGCCTAACAAAGAAGTCATTTGAGGCGACATCAGTAAACATTCTCGAATGAAAAAAATGTAAAGTTAGCATTGACATTTTACCGCGGTTTATAAAGTGGATACCTGACGTTTCAGTTCTTGCATTTTGTGGTGTAACATGAGAAATTGAGATAGATACATGTCCTTGAGCTGAATAATCTGTGGAAGATTTCAAAGCAGTTACTGATAATGTAGAATTCAACAAAGTCGAAGTAAGTTTGTATATGTTATGAAATTACCTTCTGATATGCAGAATTAAACCATTCCATGTCGACTTGAGAAGTTGATTCTGATGCTGAATAAGGAGACAACTTCATCTCATTAGACAGATACATTCAAATGATGCAGAAATGCACCTTGTACCTTAAATCAATGACACAAACCATGCTAGGGCCTTTTTTTTATTACAGAGTTTTTTTTTTTGGAAGAACGCTATATTGAACTGAAAGAAAACACCCCAAAAACAGGAAAGTTAATGAAATTGCAATAGCTGTTAGAATTAAATGTAAAGACCAAAGAAAGCATCCCCATTAGTTTAACATAAGTCATATGTCGCTTTCTTTCATGAATCACAACCTATATTATATACACAATCAACCATGTCCTTACAACAAGATTCAGACATACCATGCAAAGCACCAAGAGGTGTCTGATTTTGCGGCTTAAGTTGATCTGCCATGGGCATTGTTAGATTCTGAGACATGTAAAGAGAAGGCATCTGTAATCTGGAATGTGCACGTTCAAGAACCATGCCACTTTTTGGTTCCAAGAACTTGTGCAATGGCTCCTGTTCGCTTTTTTCCATCAGGTGAGTTGAATTGAATCCAGCTGATGTATGCTGAAATAGAACAGCTGTAAATACATATTAAAATACTTTTGAACAAAATAGAGAGCTACATTGTACCAAAAAAAAAGACCTGCATTAGCTGATGTTGTTGATTCAGATTTCTCGGGTAAGCTTGAGAATCCACAGATAATTGAGAAGTATTTGGTCTCTCAGCTTTGACTGATGCAGCAGAAACCTATTAGTGGTTTCGAATTGAAGCTCGGAAAGAAAGTGAACGAAAAATCAAACTGGATATGACAAACAACAAAGTGAACGAATTGACTTGGTGTTAGCTATCAACAAATTTGTGTATTTTCGATGACAAACAACAAAGCAATAAATGACAATTAAATTTTCATGTATTTTCGATGTTACCTGATGTGTGCTCCTGTTGCTGCCACATGCTGCTGGTAATGGCAAAACGAAAACGAAATTAAAACATAGTCAACCTTTATAAAAATATGTTTAACTGAATCATCAAACGCAATCTCTCTCGCCCTCTCCCACATAGAACCATTAATGGTTTCGTGTCTTCACCGACAAAAATTCTCAACCCGAATTCCTTCATTACTCATTACATGACAGAAAAGGAGTTCACTAAATTAGTCATCAAGATTAGTCCAACTTTATTCAAAGCTATTACTAAAAGAATGGTAGCTTCATTTGGAAAAACAACTAACTCAGAACCACACCAGACCTTAATTCAACAAATCATCGTATATATATCACGAGTTATGACTCGATCGACAGAGAGAGAAACATGAGACAAATCATTTGGTGTGATTAACAATCGTGAAACGAGGAAAATATATAGAATTAAATATAGATTTAAGATTAAAAAACCCTAAAAAAAGAAAAAGAAAAAAAAAGATTCATCAACGGAGACGTAATTGCAACTCAGACGAGCGCGATTCAATTGTAAAATCATGATCGTCGACTCAATTTCTAGATTAGATAAGAAATCAACATGTATTAATTCAAAAGAAATATACAGAAAAAAAGAGGTAATTATGCATGCAAAAGGAAACCCTTTTTTTTCAATCAAACAGCGCTCACCCAATTTCAGGTGCGGCATCGGGCAAGAGCTCTTTCACCCATTCATCAAATCCATCTGATTTCGGTATGATTTCATCCATCGTTTCAAACTAATTCCGATCCAATCAAACAAAAATTTGCGTCCAAGGCTAAAAAACAATGATTATTCGAGGTTTTTTGTACAGAAAATCGAAGATCATAATGTAAGCGGCAAGATAAATGGGGAATCAAAAGAGAGAAATAACGGATGCGTTACACTTACATCAATCAGGACGCGTTTTAAATCCTACTGTAATCCAATTTATTAAGAAATTGACGGTAAATAAGGTGAAATTAAGGCAATGTTATTTATACTGGGCTTTGTAGTTAACTAAATATGGTGAAATTAAGGCAATGTTATTCATACTGGGCTTAGTTAGTAGTTAACTAATATACAATTTAAGCTAATTAAGACACCTAATTGTTATCACGGTACAAGGAGAATTAACTTGTTCAACTCTTTTTTTACTTTTTGTGTTGAACAAATTCAAGTAGTATGAATTATAGTAGTACTAGTATTGAAAGTCCAAAAAAATCACTGAAAATATTAAATTATACTACATTTAAAATATATTTTCTCGAACAACTACTGATCATTAAAATTTAGAACTACAAGAATACTTTATTTGTTATAAAAAGAAATTATGTGAATATATTGTATTGTTTGGAATACCATGATTAAATTAAATTGGATGTATTTATGTTAAAAAATATATACACGCACAATTATATTACATATGCTTTGAATATGTAGGAAATTAAGCTCGATATACTAAAGTCGATTATGCATTAGTCAAACATTAAATTTGACAATACTTGGATCTTCAGTATTGAATTATATACATAAACTACTACATATATGTACACACACAAACCTTAATGAGCATTAAGCGTGTAACGGTGACTATTGGATGAGGTTTTAATGTAAATAAATTTGTCATATCAACCCTCACTGCATGAGGTTGTGCATCCAACCTTAAAGAAAGTGAGGGGCTTTTCTGATTTTACCTTTTTTTTATATTGATTATCAATTTGATGATGCATTTTTTTCATTTTTTATATTTTACCTTTGTTCCCGGGAAACTCCAATTCCCGAAGCATGCTCCTGCAAATGAAAAGACCGTCAACACGTGGTAATTTGTAAACGGTAAAAAGATACAGACAAATAGTGTCGTGAATAGTATGCATAGTGCCGTGAATCGTGTGAAATAGTGAGTAGAATAGTTTGTGTCGTATAGTTCAGAAATGTTTTCAAAAGTTTTTATGATGAAGAACGATTTACAAAGACCATACTTAAAAGATCTGGCAAATTTTTGAATAATGCTCTAATTAGCTCTCTCCTCCCACCCCTGCAAATTAACCCTTGAGACCTACAACTAACAGGAGTTATTTTTTTTTCAAAATCTCAAATGATGCCATATCCCAAAAATCAAGCCATGCGAGTTTTCAACAACGAGGTTATTAAATTTCAACATGTATGCTGTCGGAAAAGAAGGAGAATAAAGAGAGAGTGGTTTTCATCCCTCGATTGCTCAAACAGACTCAAACAAATAGGAGGTTTGGAGTCGGTACAAGTACAACAAATCTATAATCAATTCTTCCGAGGTAAGATTTTATCAAACGATTCTTTTCTAGCATGCCTTCTAGAAAAGAAAACTTGTAGCATTGTTGAATTTTCTCAAGAATTTACATCAAAGCCAAGCATGCTCACTTCATCATCAAACCATCAAACCTTCGTTCTTTCAAGTTCAATGTAAAAACTATCTTTTTGCACTACATTCGGAAATAATCGTAAACAATTCATGAAATCAAGAAAGTAGAAAAATACTTTTTGTTAAATCAAGAAAGTAGAAAAATACTTTTTGTTTAAATTTAAAAATAAGCATCTTGAACTGGCACTCACTTCGGAAATTAATAACTATAAATCTAACGGTTCAACTTTAATTTACTTCGGTCGAAATGAAGTTGGATGATTTGTTTACCTTCCTTTAAAATTTCAAAACAATCAGACAACGTTTGACCCCTGGTCATGTAGAAAACCCACGCTGCTACCGTTGAAAATGGCAGCCACTTCGAAAATTAATAACGGAAAATCTAACCATTAAAATTTGATTTCCTTAGGTCATAATGATACATGACCAATAATCTACCTTCTGTTAAAATTTCATGACGGCCGTATATTGTTTAGACCTCCGATCGTGAAGCAACCAGAGACAATCACTCCTCCGGAGAGAGAGAGAGTAGGAAATGAAGAGTGTAGAGAAGGCATAATCCTTTAATTAGTGGGATTGGATTAGTTTTGGACTCCTTTTTTTAAATCAAGTTGTGGGCCTTAAAGATCTTATTTTGGGCTTTAGACTTTAATTTGTGGTTTGGACTAACATATACTCCTTTCGTCCCACAAGAATATACACTCTTTCCTTTTTAGTCCACCCCACAAGAATATGCACTTTTCAATTTTGAAAAGTCTTTTCTCTCGAATGAGGTGGGATCCATTCTTCACTAACAATATTTTAATTACTTTTTCTCTCTACCTCTCTCTTATTTTACTAATTTTACATTAAAACTTGTGCCGAACCCAAAGTACATTTTCTTTGAGACGGAGAGAGTAGTAGTTTATTTTGAGCTAAAAAATTTGATAGTCCTCTTTTAATTCATTGACCTACAATTAGTTAATTCTTGAGTTGAGATTAATTAATTGTTAAGCTCAGATTAAATTAATTACTTAGTCTTAAATTTTAATAAATGAGCTTGTATGATTTTGTTTCAAGTAAATCTTCTAATGTATTTTAGTTAATTAATCTCTCGATTAATAAATGTCAATAACTGAATCTCTCGATTTATATTGTGGAACACATTATCTCACGAAGCATTTGATTGCATTGAATTCCTATCAGATGCAGTACTATTCATTCACATGCACACGCCCTATTCTCCTACTCCACTTATTTTTCTATCATCTCATTAACATGCACATGTCTCTATCATCTCATTCACGTACAAGTGTCTCTTCTTATCTTTTCAATAAGCATTTATAGGAATTGGATTCCTATCACATGCAATACTATTCATTTACATGCACATGTCCCCACTGACGGATCCATCATAGGGGCAAGCTACCCGCTCCAACAGGGGCTTAGCTGGTGCCGGACCCGTATCTCACACCAATGCTGCGCCTTCCCATACCTACTTTGTGTGGAGTGGTTATGTGTTTTTTCAAGTTATGAGAGAGGGCGAGGAAGCTGAAGTAGAAAGAAAGGGGATTCAACCCACTATATTTATTTTTTATTTTTTTTATTTTTTGGGTGTTTGAATAAGTAAAATTAAAATGCGAAGAAATGGGGGTACAAGAAGACACATGAGGGCAGTGGCCTCACGGTTGGGTCCGCACACACCTAATCCTATACATGGGATCTAGGTGCGGGAAATGCCATGGACAAGCCCATGGTTGACTAGCCTAACATCTAGTCTAGCTATTACAAAACACTCCATATCGGAGTTGGATCATGCCCTAATTCCTAACTTAAGCAAAACCAAGCAAAGTTGGTTGCGGTTGGTACTCTTAACGGGGAATCCCACGAGTGGGCCTTAAACTTCGCTGCGGTGTGTGTAGGGAAGCATTTTGTCGACCTCAGGCAGGGGTGTCGTCTAACACATGGCCCCGTCCATATGACCGTGTATACACCGAGGGATTAGGTGGAATCCTCAAGGCGTCCAAGGACCCTTGATTTGTTGGAACATTGGCCAAGCCATTTTCGCATCATGATCGGGCCAGCAGGCCAGCTTGGAAAGGAAAAGCCACGCGGTCTGCCACTCGCGTGACTAGGACTAGGCGCGTGCTCACACTGCCTAGCATGTTCTTGGCGCGTGGACTAGGGCAGATGTGGTCCCCATACCCACTTTACATTTGGCGTATGGGGGGGGGCACTTTTAATTTCCTCTTCTTTTGTGTGTTTAAGAGATATAATATGGAGATTGGAGAATGGGTTTTTAATTTCTATCCCAATTCGAGGGCTTTTTATATGTGAAAAATATTGTATACTAATTTCTTGTATTTATAATTTATTATTAAATATATTCAAATTAGTATTTTAATAGTTTATTTTCCATATTTTTAGAATTTCATTGTTTGTGTACCTTTGTTAATATAAACATTAAACCATAGTCAATTTCATAAAATTTGAAATTAAAATATTGATTATTAAATTTTAATTTTAATTATCTAATTTATTTACAAAATGTCATTTTTTGGTGGTTTTCATAATGATGTGTTTCATTTGTTCTTTTATTTTTTCTTTTTTCAAATTTTAAGGATATAAGTCAATTTAAACATCATCAAAAGTCGACATTTTATATACTATGTTCTATCAATGAGGCATTTGAGAAAAATTGAAACTTCACAATTTAATACCTTGATTTCAAAGCTAAAATTCAATATAAATAACTATTATACCATATAAAATATACTAATGTTTGAAGTTCGTGTTTTTATAACTTTTATAAATTTATAAAATAACTAAAAAATGTAATATTTGTATATGTGTTGTGTGCTATTGTATATAGCGAAAATATCTAATTCTATACTCCCTCCGTCCCACAATAAGAGTCCTATTTTGCTATTTTATCCGTCCCACAATAAGAGTCATATTTCACTTTTAACATAAATGGTAAGTAGACCTCATATTCCACCAATTTATTTCACTCACAATTTATTATAGAACTAATATATATAAGTGAGACTCATATTTCACTGACTTATTCAACCCACTTTTATTTGCATTTCTTAAAATCTGTGCCATAACCAAATAGGACTCCTATTGCGAGATGAAGAGTGTAACTATTTAGAATAGAATAGGAGAACTTTTTAAAATATCAGTGATATATTTAGAAACAATAATTAGTGTTTCATTGAATAAAAACTCTTCTTTTGCTATTCTTTTTTATGGTTTTTGACAAATTATAGTAGAACGAGTGTTTGAAACCTCGATCCCCTCCTCAACAGATATTCTATGTTCTAATAACGGAGATCAAATAGAATCCATATAAAAAGATGTTTGATTTATTACCCACAAAAAGCATCTAATAATACATGAATCATATCAATAATGAATTAAATAAAATATATCGGAATAAATAGAGTAGTTGAAAGTTGGAAGCTAGAAAATCCTCTCTGCGGTAGAAACTGGACGCAGGAACACCAGAATAACTGTGATGTTATCTTTGCTACCTCGTTCAGCAGCTTCAGTGGCCAGCCTCTTTGCACACATCCCGCCCTCTTTCACCGTGTCCTTGATTATGCTAACAACGTCTGCGTTGCTCACCACGTCCCACAATCCATCGCTTGCCATTACCTGCCAAAACCACAACTCTCATTTTTTTCTCAAGGTGATCAATCACTTCATGCTGATAGAAGGAAACTTACTATGTATTCATCTTCAGCTGATAGAAGTGTTTCAGTTATCTCGGGTTCAGCAGTCACAAATGGCTTTAGATCATCGTCACCGATAGATCTTGTAACCTATGGAGGAACATATATAGATCAGAGTGCATAATGATCATAAATAGGTTTCAGACGTTCAATCAACGCAGAATTAAACAAGAGGAAGTTGACAAGAAATTAACCTGCAGAGCAGCAGGGCCAATCCTCCACGTATCGACTTGCCATTTGACTTGGCCACCTGCACCTATGACACGCTCTCTCTCCTCAAGACAGCTCGCCACATGATCCTACTATAATGAGCTCGTTCAGTTGGTTAAAGGTGTGATTCATACAAAATAGAGAGTATAAAAAGCATCTTCATAGCACCTAAACACACACGAACACGCACATATCGATATAGATCTTTGACGCACCCTGCTTAAAGGGTAAGGCTTTCCTGCTCGGCATATAATTGTTCTGCAGTCGCCAGCATTTGCAACAAATAGCTTGTCTTTAACTATCAGAGCGGTTATTGCAGTACAGCCAGGGTGTGAGTCCTTCTGAATGAGTCCCTTGGATTTTCGACGATAATTTAGTTCATTCCTAAAGGCAACATCAGTCTTAACGAATGCTTCAAGTAGGGCTTGAGATGGACTGCATTTAGGAAAAGGTATTTATTAAAGACATAATTAGTATTCCGTGATTCACATACGTGAGTCTTTATGTAGAGCCTGTAACAACCATCATTTGGGCATACCTGCTCATCGGAATCAGAGTTTTCAAATATGCAGGAAGAGCCCCAGCTGAAAATTCAGCAGCCGCCCCACCTGCATCATGATATAAGATTTTGTGTTTGTAACATCACAATTACGACCATGAGAGCTGATTACAGACACAGACATAAAATCGTGGGCAACAAACTATTTGCATGGAAGTAAATTGAAAATCTTGGAACTAACATTCTACTCAAAGGAATTCACAAACTTTGTTTTTTCTCTTTGAAAACCATTTTCTATCCCTCATCTATAATTGATAATTCACAGCAAGAGCAATGATTCCCGAAAAAGGATTCCAGTTCCACATACCTCGATGACCATCGAAGATTCCAAAGAAATGAATACTGTTTTCGTTGCAAAAACGAGGCAATATAAAGTGAGTGTCTTCCATGGTTTCCCTTCTCCCACAAGTAGAAAAGGAACCCCAAGATAGCACTGGGCAATAAACTGTAACATCATCAGTAGAGAGCCAAGCGGCGACACTCTCAGAAGGAACATAACTGCTTTTTTCAATATCCTGTCCCTGGGAAAACCAATTCAGGGCCTCTTGATAGCTCAGACTATTAGTTGTATCCACATGGTCACGTGGTGTAACAGATCTTGCAGAAGTATCAGCCTTTTCATCTGTTCTATGTTCACTTCTCGACATCACATCGAGTTCCAAAACTATATCACTGAAAGAAGGTCTGTTTTGAGGATCTGCATCCCAACATCTTTTTATTAAAGAGAGCAAAGTGGGTGATGCGCCGGACTGTGGACCAGCTAGAACTGGTCGCAATCCTTCAGACACCACAGCTGCCGTGAGTTGCTGTTCTGTGTAATTCATTTCCAAGACTGTATGGGCCTAGGAAAGAGGCATAAATGGAAAAGAATGCTGTTAAATAAGACAAACAGGGTAGCTGTAATTAACTTATTCTTTACAGACTACAATTATAGTCTACTTTCCTTGAAAATTTGGAAGCCCTTTGTTCCTTTTTTGTCACAATTATAGTCTACTTTCCTTTTAGAGGTGCAATAATTTTGTTTGTCCTTAATATACCCCTTAGATTCTTGTAAATCAAAATAATTTATTTTGGATAACTAAATAGGGATACAAAAGAGGAAAGGAAAAAAGCAAATGAAGAAACGGAACCTGTGCCTCTGCTCGAAGATCAGTATATGGAACAACACCAGTTAGTAGCTCACTGCAAAATGAGAATATGAGAAACACAAAAATTCAACAATATAGTAAACCTAAACTATTTATAAATGCAAAAATGGGAATGTTTTAGAATGAAGTCCTATACAAATTAAATATACATGATAGAAATATCAATAGACCAAAGACAAAGCACTTTGCATGATGTACTCAAGATTTATTCAATTAGTAATAAAACAATGACTTCTTTTTTCTTCTGCGCAATGATAAGAATCTAGTTTCAATAGTGAAAGAAGCAGGAGCCAAGCAACAGTGAATCAATGGAATTGCCATGTTTGGAACTTCATCTAAATGAACGCTTCTATATAAGATCTAACATTATTGTGTCTAGAGACCGTTTTTCAACAGTTCATGTTATGCAATATATGAGCCACGAGGCAAGTCCTTACTTAACCGTCACGCCAAAACTATAGACATCTGATTTTTCAGTCTGAACCTCTTTCCTCAGTACTTCAGGCGCCATGTATATAAGTGTGCCAACCATATTCTTTTTATGGAAACCACCAGTTGGTTTTCCAGAAGATTTCCAGTTCTTTATGGAGACTTGTTCAAGATCTTTCATGTATTCTGCCAAACCAAAGTCTGCTAGATGTGGTTGAAGATTCTCATTGAGCTGCATCAAATCGGTGACTAAACTATCAGATGTGTCCTGGCTAAGAAAATCAGATGCATATACATGTCCTGGCTAAGAAAGACATTACTAGAATATTTGCTGGTTTGACATCCCTATGTACAATCCCAAGGCTATGCAGATACATCAGAGCGTTTGCTGCAAACAGAAAGCATGAGAAACGTAGTTATAAATATCTGAATTTGAGCTCTAGAACCATATCAAATACAAAGATCAAAAAGTAAATCTGAACCAAACAAACTGTTTTTCCATTACCAATTGATAAAGAATAGAAAGTGTTTTGTATGATTAAAAAAGAATGTAAAAGCAGCCAAACTTTGCATTCGAAATATAATAGGCTGGTTTTAAGAACAAGACAAGATATAGATAAAAATCAATCACATCCATGAGATATATAATCTCTGCCAAAGCATGAAGCTATAATCTATTCATGCCAAGAACAAGCATACATTAATCTTAACTAGTTTAAAAGCCTTTGAAGTACCACAAATTCAACAACCAGCATTTAACATATTCAGATTCTTAGAAGTGTCAATGCACATACCTAACAGTGTAGTGATTTCCATAGCTTGGCCTATGCTCAGACTATATTCTTCCACGTGCAGTTTCAGCGAGAGGGCTCCCGCCTCGTATAATTCAAAGAAAAACATGTAGTTTGGCGGCCTAGCATGCGCTGCGACCAGCTTCATTATTCCCGGATGATCCAACTTGCTTAAGACACAAAATGAGAAAACTTTAAAACATACTCGAGGGAAAAGGAAAAAAAAAAGGGAAAACCAGTTGCATATACAAACTAAAAAGTGACTCAAGCAGAAAATTTTATGCAATAAATTCAAAATTACAGCCAACCAACAAAATCTTTCAAACCACCCTGCATCAATTAATAGTGCAAAAATCCCAAAATCCTTTTACAATCACAGAAAAAGATTAAATTTTTTACTCCACCCATCAACAAAAACTATGATTGGAGGCAAGAGAAATTTGACCTAAGCAATTGCAGCTCTTTGTGGAACTTATCGAGATCATCGGAAGTAGATAGAATTGGCTTCTTAGCCGCCACTCTTTTACCGTCGAGTACGGCTTCATACACCACGCTCTCTGCACCTGCATTGACACACACGGTAAAACAGGTGGAACCAAAGAAAGGTGAAATCGGAGCAGAATATACCTCTGGCGATGGGGGAAAGAAGGGAATAGGAAGAAGGGCGGAGATGGAGAGGGATTGATTGGCTGTGGCAACAACCCCTGATACAAGTGTTTGGCTCCATCATATCCAAAACCATTTTCTTGCAACTTCTGTGTTTAGAGCTGTTGCAATTGGTTTGCACTTTGCAGTTTGCACAGACTGCCGGCTATGTCGTCTCAGCAAATTAGTACTTTCTCCATCCCACAAAAGATGTCACATTTGTGAGACTGGAACAGAATTTTAGAAGATTTTGTTTTCTGTGTTAAATGGAGAGAGAAAATATAATTTTTATATTCACGTGAGAGAATTTTTTCTAAAAAGGAAAATGTGACATCTTTTATTAGACAAATTAAAAAGAAAAGTGTGACATTTTTTATAGAACGGATGGAGTATCAAACTAACTCCAACGAGTAAATATCAAAAATCGGCGTAACTCGGGGTTGACTCGGAAACGAACTCTTCAACTGCTGCCGCACTTCTTAACCGCCAAGTAGGGATGTCAATCGGCCCAGCCCAGCAGGTTTCGGGCCAACCCTATCGGGTTGCGGGTCGATCGGGTTGTATTTTTTTTCGCGTTATGAGAGTTCGACCCTAACTCTAAAAGCTCGGGTTTCGAGCTAGCCCAACAGGTTAATCGAGTTGGACCGATAAAATTAACATGCGATCAATCTAATAAATAATGATGAAAATTAGTTATATTTATGAAATGTAAAACATTTAATTATGATAAATTCGATAATTTGAGATATATGCTTAACATGATCAAATATTAATATTTGAGATTTGTGCAAAATGAAATATAAACATATTTCAAGAAAATTTAAAGCATGTTTTAGAAATTTAAATAAGTATTTTTTAGTGAATTTGAAGTTACTAATTTATTTATATATTATTATATTAATGAAAATTTAATATATAATTTGTATATTTAATATAAAGTTGAAAGTTATTTTTGTTGTTATCTATTTTATAAAAATAATCAATGAAGTGATGAATTAGGAGTTATAAATAGAATAATAGAAATTTTATCGGGTTTTCGGGTTAGCCTAGCAAATTTTCGGGTTTGGCCCTAACGGGTTGCGGGTTAATCAGGTGCGGGCTTATCGGGTTGTAATTTTATCGGGCTATATATCTTCAACCCTAACCCTATTAAATTTGGCGAGCTATTTGGGCCAGCCCACGGATTGCGGGTTGCACTGACATCCCTACTCGTAGTAATGTGGTTTCTGTGTGTTGTTATTTTTTTAGGTATGTAATTCGTGAATAACTAAATCTGGTATGTAATTAGGGATGTCAATGTAACCCAAAACCCGCGGGCCGGCCCGAATAACCCGAAAAAAATACCGAGTTAGGGTTGCAAATTCGCAGCCCAAATTTAAAATCGGGCCATTTGGGTCACCGGTTTATGCGGGCTGATCCGATCGGGTTACGGGTCAACCCATCGGGTTGAAGATTATAATTAAAAAATAATATTAATACTAATAATTAATAATCAGAGTAATATTAAGTTCATTTACAGCTGGCGCTACTAGGGTTTGTTAATTCTTACTCAGAAATTATAATTTTGGGTTTGTTAATTCTTACTCAGAAATTATAATTTTTCAATTCAAGCGCAGCTTTCTTCTCTTTCCTTAAGCCTAAGCCTCACGGCCCTCCTTCTCATTCCCTCCTGAATTCGTTCCCTAAGGCAAAAATAGAAGGATTTTCACGTTGCCGCCATCGTCAGGTCTCGGATCGGCCAACCAGAACTCGTCCCTCTCTCCCATCTCTCGATTTTCACGCCGCCGCCAGTCTCCACTCCACCGTCGGTCAGTTCATCTTTCTGAGTCTTGTTTTTAAAATCTTTTTAATTTTGCTTGACTGCAAAATAGGTAGAAGTGTAGAACCATAGATGACACAAACACAATATTTTGATTTTTGAAATCAAAATTAAATCTTTCTAGATAAAAGAGGAATACTTACATATGCATGATTCATGATTAAATGAAAATACTTTAATGCGAGCATCCCAATTTATCTTTTAACTGCCGGAGGTGAATTTACACAACTTGAGCTTTTAGTGTTAAAATCATTGGGTCTTTTTTTTAATACTCAAAACATAACCAAAAGATCTTTTGTACATTTTTTCCTTTTAAGGATTACCTTTTCTTTGAAGATTAGGATCAGAAAATTTATTTTTTCTTGATTCATTCCACCATGAAAATCAATTAAACAAATTTTCATTTACTATTTGTGGTTTATTCTTGCTTTTCCAAATGGGAGTGTGGTTTTCCTATTCGAACGACTATATAACAATTAATATTATATTGATCATCTTGTCATCTTTTTTTTATTTAAAGTGTACAATTGATATTATATTGATCTTGTTCTCTACTTTTATGTTGTAGTTGATCGACATGGAAGACTCATCTCCAAATTTTGTTGAGGGAAGTGATGATGATATACAGATTCTATATAATTCTAAAAGTAAGAAGATGAAAACATCTGACGTTTGAAATCACTTTACAAAGGAAAAACAGCCCAATAAAGATGGAAAGCTATCGGCCAAGAGTAATCATTGTGATCAAGCATATACATATGAAGGTACAAAACATGGCACTTCAACTTTTAGTCATCATTTGAAGGTGTGTAAGAAAAAACCAATGTTTGGAAATGTGAATTTTATGTAACGTTAAAGGCTAGGTCTAAAGTAATAGACCCAAAAATTTGTCTGGAGTGGATGACTAAGATAACAGTTGCATATGATCTTCCATTGAATTGGGTTGAATTTGAAAATGTGAGAGGTTATCACTCTTATTTGAACTCAGATGCAAAATCTATCTCGAGAGATACTCTTGCCTCTGATGTGATGAATATGTATAAAATTGAAAAGGAGAAACTGAGGATTGGACTGAATAGTATTTCAGGGTTGTTGTGCTTAACTTCTGATGGTTGGATTGCATGCACTAATTCGGGTTACATTTGTTTAACTACGCATTATGTGGACGATGAATGGAAATTGGATAGCAAAATACTTGCCTTTTGTTCTATGCCTCCTTCGCATTCTGGACCCACTCAGAAGATTTTTGATATATTGGTAGATTGGAAGATAGAGAAGAAAGTTTTTTCTTTAACTTTGGATAATGCGTCTGTCAATAATGTTGTGGTTCAAATTTTGAAGACAAGACTTCAAATACAAAATTCATTATTGAGTAAGGGTGAATATTTTAATGTTAGATGTTGTGCACATATCTTGAACCTTATAGTTCAAGAAATATTAAAAGTTGCTAGTGCACTTTTTATTTGCACTATAAATACCTGCAAGTATACAGAGTAGGTATAGTATAGCAAAAGGTTAGTACCGGGTATCGAACACGGGGAAGATGTACACAAAGTGTCTATCTTCTACTAGAACTCAATTACTATCTGGAGAAACAAGAATTTTTGGAAACTTTTGAAAACAGTAAATATTAAAAACAGTAAACAACTAAATGCAAGCAAATCACGGAGAGAAAAGTATAGAGATAAGGGGAATTCCAGGGATGTGCTTTCACTTTTATGGTTATACAAATTCCAAACTACAATACCCTAGCACAGTTAATACTTTGAAAGGACGAGTCACCTAGCTTATGCTCATGCGATACAAACGTTGATTACTAACATTAGGGTTGTCAATCCTAACACGTAACTCCAAAAAGCTCCTAAGACCCTTGAAAAGTCCTCACTCTCAATTAACAGTGCCGTTTTAAAGGAAGCTAACTGTAGTGTCTACTAAGTGGATCTAACTCGCTAGAACTCTGTCACAGTTATGAAGCAAGTTGTATTGAATCATACATAATTGTGTCACTCAATTATGAAGCATCATGATTAACTTAGGGAAGAAACAAAGTAAAAACAAAACGGATATTAAATAGAAAACGGAATTGTATAACCAAAGTTGCTACTAACACATCCCTAGAATCCTATGAGTTTAGTTACACATGACTGAATAAACTAAAAACATAGATTGAAGGGAAAACAATTTGAACATAAAACTAAAGCAAATAAAACCCGTAGGTTGAATCCTTGTCGTTCTTGATGTTCTTGAAATCCTTCTCCAACTCCTTGCACAATTGAAGTACTCTAGCTTTTGATCTCTATGAATGTTGCAAGTAGTCACTCTCTTTCTCTATGAATGTGTTCTTGTTGTGTGAAAAAAACTCTTTTTGATGAAGCTTGAGGTCCTATTTATAGGGGAAGATTATTCCTCATCATAGAAGGAAAAGATCTTCAAAATTTGGTAAATCTTGGAGCAAATCTAGGGCTGGTCGGATTCGCCGCCTTTCTCCGGCGGGCCGCCGCACCTTGGCCGGCGGTCGCCGCGTTGGAGTCCAGAGACTCTGACCCTTCGGTGGCGGACCGCCACATGTCCTCCGGCGGTCGCCGGGCGAGACTCTTCTCCTAGCGTAAATTTCCGAGGCGGGCCGCCACATAGCTCTGACCGCCGGGCGCCGGCGGTCGCCGTACAACTTCGCGGCGGTCGCTGGTCGCCGTCTGACTCCAGATTTCCAGACTATGCGTTTTTACTCCCCTTTTCGGCTCAAATATGCACATTTCTCACAAAACACGTCAAAATACCAAAATGTATAGAATATGCAAATAATGGACATGTAGAGTGATTTTGATAACAAAAACGGACCAAATAATGGCCTTAAAACAGTGCAAAATCCGGGCGTATCAACTCCCCCAAACTTACATTTTTGTTTGTCCTCGAACAAAACACTAAAGACACAAGAATAGACGCACGGAATGCACAAGGACTAGACGTCATAATTGCCTCAAAAGATGAAAGAATAGATTAAGCATGGATTAACACAATCAAATCAAGCAAGGCTTAATAGTGCACTTTCATTACTAACTCGTGGAACACCTTGAATTCAAGCACTCACATGTGGCAAACTTCCAAAGATGGGAAGTGTTCTTTCTCTCACTCTCAAAGTGTATAAAGGTAAAGTGTAAATCACTCAAATCATGCATCATGCAAAGTTTACCATAGGCTTGCTCAAAGTCTAATCCCTCCTCTACTCAATGTGATTAAGCATCAAAAGTCCGAAAGGTCTTTCTTTTCGGTTGTAACGTAGGCTCTTTGGTAGGTGAGGAATATTTGGCTAAAAAGTGACTCAAATATAAAAATATCCCAAGTAGAGTTAAGATGACTCCACTTTTCTAAAACTTAAGGCACTTCTAACACTTTATTTTTCTCCTTCAATTTACTTTCAATCCTTTGATTTTATTTTCTTTTCACAACCTTTCACACATTTTTTTTTTTTTTTTTTTTTTTTTTTTTTTTTTTTTTTTCCTTTCTTTTTTTTTTTCTAAGATCAAGCACATATTTGGAATTTTTCTCAATTTCACAACTTGTACTTTCTTAATATTAAGCACACTACTTTTTATACTTTCCTCCTTATCTCTCCAATTCCTTTACAAAAGAAGATAACAAAAACTATACTAACCCAAGGAATTGTCCCCCCATTTATTTTGGCTTCCAAAGAAAAGGCTTAAAGGCTCAAAATTGGCTCCAAAGGAAAAATTTGAGAGGGTCGAAAATTTTGGATATAAAAGTAGCTAAGAAAAGACGGCCTAACATCCTCCTAAATCAACTTAAACACTATGTAAACTTAGGCAGACTAGGAGCAAGTTCTAGAAACATATACATGCATACAGATAAATCACACAAGAAAGAATTTAAGGCTCAAATCTCACAAGGTAAAAGCACGATTCAAGGCGAACAAGCAATTCACTAATTATGCACCTTTTCACCCAACCATCATATCAAAACGTTAAGCCACACTTAAACATAGATGGAATATAATATCATTGGCAACTCGGTCTAATGTGTCCCTAAGCATGCGTGTTTCTAAGTTCTTCATGTTATGTTCATGACATGGATTCAAGAAAACATTTTTAGAACACAAAAATCTCCTACGGGTTTTTGGAAAATTAAAGCAAAACTTGCATTCAACCAAGTAAAAATCAAGAGATAAGAACTTATATGCAAGCTTGGGTAAAATAGCATCCTAATTTTTAGCATAATAACATTTTAAGCAAAAACAACCAAATTAGGACACAAAAAATCATCCCCCAACGTGAATTCATCCCCCATGCAGAGACGTATCAACCAAATATCCATAAAAACCAACAATCTCTACAAAATCACAAATATTGCAATTCATGGAAGTAATAATAGCCTCACAATGCTATGAACATGATTGCTACTTTTAAACTCTAAAAACCAAGAGAGAATCATCATTCACAACTTAATAATCACCAACCAAGCAAATTTTAAACCATAGAATTCAAAAATTCATACACATAATCATCCCCCATCATGAATTAAGAGATTCTACCGAACAATTCACCCAAAATAAAGCACAATCCATGGAAGAAGTAAAGAAAAACCCAGAAATTGAGTTAGGATTCATACCTTTTTGTGGAGAGAATTTGTAGAAGAAGAGCTCTAGACTTTGAGAGAATTGAGAGAATGATAGTGTGGGTGTGTGAATTTGGTGATTTATATAGGTGGGGGTTGTGTGCAAGGAAGGAATTTGAGAAGGAATGTGAAAAGGAATGGAAAACATACCTTTTATGGTGGAAATCCCGTCTCTGGACTGCGTGTGGCGACCGCCGCGTCTCTCGTGGCGGGCCGCCACACGGGCCTTCGTAAACAGCAATCCTGGCGGGCCGCCGCGGCCCGTGCAGCGGTTACTCTGGCCCGCCCTAAGCCTGCCCTAGGCCCGATCCTTCCTGCACATGTTAACACACGTGTGGCGACCGCCGTGCTTTAAGTGCGGCGACCGCCACCAATTTTTTTTTTTTTTTTTTTTTTTTTTTTTTTTAACAGAACATAAAAAAAAAAAAATAGAAAATAAAAAAAAAAAAAAAGAAAATTGGGTTGCCTCCCAATAAGCGCTTTTGTTAAAGTCGTTAGCTCGACTTGAAGTGGCCCACTAGTTGGGCGGATCAATAACTCGAGTGTTGAAAATTGGCATAGGGAGCAATTTGGTCCCTAGCTTCTTCCACCACTTGTACTTCCCCTCTTTCGTTTTGATGACGTATATCTCGGGGTCCTCTTTGGGTGTTTTCTTTCTCTTCTGTTTCTTCTTCTGTGGAGCAGATGTAGAAGAATTAGCATCACCCTTTTTAGAAGAGTGTCTTACCTCTTTGACAATGTAGATAGTGGAGGTAGAAGGATCCTCCGCTTCAAAGGGATCTTTGGACTTGGTCAAGTCGGTAGCCATGACTGCTCTGCACTGTTGTTCCATTTTTGCCCGCTTTGCCTCCTCAAACTTTAGCATCTCGCTCTCGATCTTATAGGTGGATTGACCATGATTATCACTGATTGTGATCTCGCCACGACCTACATCAATCAAAGCTTTGCAAGTGGCAAGAAAATCTCTCCCTAAGATTAGAGGGACGTTCTTGTCTACTTTCATGTCAAGCACAATAAAGTCGGCAGGAAAAATAAAATCATCAACTTTAACTAAGACATCCTCAATCATACCTACAGTCTTGATGGACGAGTTATCGGCCAACCTGAGTGTTACATCTGAAGATTTGAGTGGCCCGATGTTGAGCTTTTCGTAGTACTTCAGTGGCATGAGATTGATGGACGATCCTAAGTCGCACAGTGCTTTGTCAACCTTCCCTTCTCCAATTCGGCACCTAATGATGAACTGGCCCGGATCTCTTTGCTTCACTGCCCTTTCCTTTTGGATGATCTCGCTGCAATGATGCGGTAGCTTAAGGTCGGCTTTAGTCGGCTTTTTTTTCCTCATTACCGCCTCCCTTAGTAGCTTCGCATACTTTGGTATCTCCTGCAACGATTCAACAAGTGGAATGTTAGTATGGACTTTGCAAAACATGTTAAGGAATTGCTTGAACT
>NC_062970.1:9290070-9327366 GCF_023119035.1 Salvia hispanica | reverse complement strand
TTTAATGGTTATACAAATTCCAAACTACAATACCCTAGCACAGTTAATACTTTGAAAGGACGAGTCACCTAGCTTATGCTCATGCGATACAAACGTTGATTACTAACATTAGGGTTGTCAATCCTAACACGTAACTCCAAAAAGCTCCTAAGACCCTTGAAAAGTCCTCACTCTCAATTAACGGTGCCGTTTTAAAGGAAGCTAACTGTAGTGTCTACTAAGTGGATCTAACTCGCTAGAACTCTGTCACAGTTATGAAGCAAGTTGTATTGAATCATACATAATTGTGTCACTCAATTATGAAGCATCATGATTAACTTAGGGAAGAAACAAAGTAAAAACAAAACGGATATTAAATAGAAAACGGAATTGTATAACCAAAGTTGCTACTAACACATCCCTAGAATCCTATGAGTTTAGTTACACATGACTGAATAAACTAAAAACATAGATTGAAGGGAAAGCAATTTGAACATAAAACTAAAGCAAATAAAACCCGTAGGTTGAATCCTTGTCGTTCTTGATGTTCTTGAAATCCTTCTTCAACTCCTTGCACAATTGAAGTACTTTAGCTTTTGATCTCTATGAATGTGTTCTTGTTGTGTGTCGGAAAAAAAAACTCTTTTCTTGATGAAGCTTGAGGTCCTATTTATAGGGGAAGATTATTCCTCATCATAGAAGGAAAAGATCTTCAAAATTTGGTAAATCTTGGAGCAAATCTAGGGCTGGTCGGATTCGCCGCCTTTCTCCGGCGGGCCGCCGCACCTTGGCCGGCGGTCGCCGCGTTGGAGTCCAGAGACTCGACCCTTCGGTGGCGGACCGCCACATGTCCTCCGGCGGTCGCCGGGCGAGACTCTTCTCCTAGCGTAAATTTCCGAGGCGGGCCGCCACATAGCTCTGACCGCCGGGCGCCGGCGGTCGCCGTACAACTTTCGCGGCGGTCGCCGGTCGCCGTTTGACTCCAGATTTCCGGACTATGCGTTTTTACTCCCCTTTTCGGCTCAAATATGCACATTTCTCACAAAACACGTCAAAATACCAAAATGTATAGAATATGCAAATAATGGACATGTAGAGTGATTTTGATGACAAAAACGGACCAAATAATGGCCTTAAAACAGTGCAAAATCCGGGCGTATCACTTACACACACTGCACACACACTTCATATAAATTCTTTCAAATTCAATTCCATCTATCATTTTACCAAACAAATGATTTGGAATTGAATTACAATTCCTTCAAATTCAATTTCGTAGAATTCTAATTCCAAATCCATGTACCGAACGGATCCCATAATAAATCATTATAAAAAACTCAACAAAAATTCTATAACAAATCATTATAAACAAACTCAATTCTACAATAAATCTCCAAGGCATCACAACCAATCAGTTTAAACAGTCTCAAATCAATCATTTTAACTAATTTTACCATCAATTCCTATCGAAAGACTATCTTAGAATAAGGAACAATGTGATCGTAATCATGGCAGAGGCAGCCTGGGCAGCCGGCGAGTTAGAGAATTTAAATTAATGGATAAGAAGAAGTAAGACGAGAAGGAATGAATCATGCATTGAATTGGGATGAAGGCGACCTTGTTGTTTGTTATTTTTCATTCAAATATTACATGTATTTATAGATGTGCTTATTTTATTTATGATTTTGACTATTTTCTAATATTAATGTTGTAGATATATAAGAAACTAATGGGTGCAACTTCTGAAGAAAAGTCACCGCTAGATATTTATTTGGAGGAAGGTCTAATGGATGAAAATGTTGAGCTTGATTTACTCAAGTATTGGAGAGAAAATGCATCCCGCTTTGGAGAACTCTCTAGAATGGCATGTGATGTGCTTAGCATTCCTATAAAAACAGTAGCATCAGAATCTTCATTCAGTATTGGAGTACATGTTTTGAATAAATACAGAAATAGGCTCCTTCTTGAAACAGTTCAAGCTCGTATTTGTCTACGTAATTGGTTGCATGGATATTCTAAGGGTAAGTTTTTCTTTCTGTTTGCAATCTTAAATTATCAAAAACTTTATTAATGTATTTTTTTTGAATATATGATGAAGACTATGAGCTCGATGCCAATGATCCGGTTGATGCTTCGAACGTTATTGATGTGGAAGAACGTCATTCAAATGCTTAGATTATATTTCAATTGTACTTCTTTATTTATCTGGATTCTTAAACATGTAATGAGTTAAATAATGGTGGTATTTGACTATTTGTAGTACTTTAATATCTTGGTTTAAGTTTGAATAAAGATTGGCATGGAAGTAATGCATATGAGGCTCACTTAGTAATTTTGACTATGCGAGTTTTTTGAAAGCATCTTGGCCTGAATAACCCGATGGGTTAGCCCGAAATCCGAAGGATTAAGGTTAGGGTTGAATTTTCTCAACCCGGAAAAATCATAACCCAAATGGTCCGACTCCCAACGGGTTGACCTGATTGACATCCCTACCACCAAGAATAAGAATATGTTTTTAAAATACCAAAGAATACAAGTACATGGATTAATTGGGATTGTAAAATGTAAATGTATATTCATTCGAGTATTTTATTTTTTAATACATATTCATCTAGTCTTAATCTTTTCATTATTAATACAGTACTAAATCTCCTTATTATACCACAAACAACAAATATGCAAATTTAAATACATATCCTTATGTGGATCATAGTTCTCTGATAGTACAAATGGAAATCTCTATCTTCCAATTCAAAAACTTGATCTAGCGACAAATTAGGTCACAATTTTTTATTCGTTTGATGAGTTTCAGAACTTTTAAAATTGGAATATAAAATTATGACAATGTAATCAAATGATATGACATTTTTTGAGGTCACACACCAAATAATATTGGATAAATCAACTATACTATATACTCCACTTTAAATTAAATAGATTTCATTATTGGATTGGTATGTGGCACTTTTAAAAAAGTGTTAGTACTACTAGTTTATAGGCCTGGCCCATATGTCTTGGTCTTGGAGGTCTCTACCCTACTAGATTTCATTATTGGTTTGCTGCCTTGTACTTTAATAAGTGTTAGTTTATTGGGCCTGGCCCAAATATGATGAAGAATTAATTTAAATAATAATTGGTGAGGCTAAGCTTCATGAATATAGAATATACATTTTGTCGAGATAAGATGGCGAGGGACTATACGTGAGCACCATATGAGCGGCTCATCATGTGTCAAGTTAATTTTTATAAATCTCTTCCTTTTATTAAGATAATTGGAAAATCTGAATATATTCTCCTTTGATATTTTTGTGTGACTTATAAAAATTTGGTTTTTATTTTTTAACTTCTCGACTTCTCATTCTAATCTAAAAACTCTCCTTTCTTGGAAAAATGTTGAAAACAATTTATTCTCCATCTCTTTTGGTTTAAATTGATTACCGTGGACTGCTATTTTCATGAATAAGATTGCAAGTTTTGAAATTAGTTATTGGCTTATTGCATAAAATGAAAAGGATTTCAAAATGAGTTCAAATGTGTTGACTATCAATGTTTATCTGCAAAGACCAATTTTTTCAAAACTAAATTTGCAAAAGCTATTTAAATTTTATGAAATTTTTGTAGAAACTCATTTGATGAATAATTTAACTGCAAAATTCCGTTAACGTGTGCAGAACTAAATCCAATTGAATTGAGTGAATAAATTGACATTCATTAAATTATGAGAAGCTATGCTTTTATGGTGAAAAAACACACTCATGAGAGGTTGAAGAAATAAGGATAAAAAGGAGGCTGAAGAAATAAGCGGCAAGGAGGAAGAAGAAGAAGAAGAAGCAGCTTACAAGTAAAAGAGAGAGAAGCTAGAGAAGCAGAGAAGTGAAGTGCCCACCACAACTAATTTGTGCTAAAGAAAGTAAAATAATCTATACATATATAAAGGGGGAGTTTTGGGGGTGTTTATGAAATTACCAAGGGGAGTTTTAGGGGTATTTATGTAATCACAATTCTTGACACGGGAATGAAATTCTCACGAAAATTAATTAGCTTCCGCCACATGAAAAGGTGCTATAATTTCTTATATTCTTTGACATAAATGACATTTTTTAATTCTTAATTTGCTTAGTTTCGTTCAGAATGTGTAGTACTAATAGTTCGCACTTTTTAATTATTATTTCATTTTTTATTTGTGGTCATTATTAATTTTAATGGTTAATTCTGATTTATTGTAATAAGCAACACATTTTTATTAAATTTGTGGTAATTCATGTATTTTGTTTAAATAATACACTTCTATCTATTTATACACATAAAAGGGAAGTTTTGAAAATATTTACAAAAACTGTCTAATTAATTTTAAAAGGTTTACTTAACAAAGTTGTTTAAATCCGAAAATATCCATTCCCTTGAATTTATCATGTCACACTAATAATATTGTCATTTTATAATTTATTCTTAAAACATATTATTATATACCCAAACTTTGGATGAATCAATCTCAATAATTAATAACTAATCCGAATTTAAAAATTTTAAAACAATGGTTTATAATAAAAAAAAATGCAAATGAGACACCAAATTAAATGACATTAAATACTAATTAAAATTATACAAAATAAATAACAGAAATATTTGAAAAAAAAAATGAGACAACAAAATATATGTGCATGTAGTTTGAACCTAGCCAAAGAATCCCACTTTGGATTTTTTCCTCTATTTGTTGAGCTATTGTTATGTTTATGCACGAATCATTTATTTTCTTCACACACTTATTTTATACTGTAAAATAATTTTACAAAACAATAAACAATATCATCTTATAAATTCAAAAACCATAAATATATATAATAAAAATGTATTAAATTCCCTTAATTTAATATTATGATCCATCCTAATGTTATGTCTCAACAAATAGATGAAAATTTTCATAATATTATAATTTAGATACTAATGTTTATAGTTAAAAATAAATGTTAATTAAAATAAGTATTCAAAACATTATAAACAATAACAATTTTACATTCGACCTGTATTTCTCTCATCCACTCTAAATGAAATATTTCACATTCGACAAACAATTTTACACATTTTTATTTCCGATATGAGTAGAGTAAAATATAATAAAACATAGGACAAATAGGAGATAATGATGCTTATATTTAAGAATATGCATGTATTAATCAAAATAAGATACACAAATAAAGGCAAATGTGTGACTAAGAATCAAAGAGGAAATATACAATGAAACTTTATTACATATAATATAAATTAACATATTTGAAGAGTTTTAAAATAAAAAATAAATCGTACCAAGTCTAATATTTTTTAAATTTCAAATAAAAGTAAAAAACTCATAGTTAGGAAACATGTATATGATACGAAAAAAATAAGAAAATAAAAAGTATAGTTAATAAGAATAAAAACTATAGTATAGACGTTGCCTTCCGTTGAACAATTCTTTTATTTCATAAACATACATGTTCATAAATTGTGGCGGTTACAGTTATAATATATTATTACATTTATATACATTATGGCGTTTCCAAATCATCATTAGGATAATTGTATTAGTTTCATATATAATGACAGCAGTTACACTTCTCTATTAATTTAAAATCATTTATTCAATTCAGCCGTTTTTAATTATAACAATAAATATGAAAATAAAGAGTTGAGAATTTGAAACAAAGAGTCTTTTACTTAAATTCATTCATAACATCACCCAATCATATATAAACGAGCATGTATATACTCATTCTTCATTCTCTCTTCTCTCAGCCACCTCCGCTACCGCCGCTATGCACCAAAATTCCTGACGATTTGACAGTGAATATTCTATAAAGCGTCGCTGGAGAACAAAGAATATGGACGCTACTCCGAAGAAGATGGAGTGCTTACCAAAAATTTCAGAAGATAAAGCATGAAGAGGATGGAGGCGCCCCGACAACATCCAAATAACTAACTACTAGCCGAAAAATGTAACAACCCAAAACTTTGAAAGGATTTTACCACACTAAATAA
Organism: Salvia hispanica; assembly: GCF_023119035.1. NCBI lineage: Eukaryota > Viridiplantae > Streptophyta > Magnoliopsida > Lamiales > Lamiaceae > Salvia > Salvia hispanica. The sequence goes on along the minus strand of NC_062970.1, from coordinate 9,321,372 downwards.
AAGCACGATATAGCAAATATTAGATATTTCAAAGCGGCACTAAAATTTAAAAGAATCTTACATTGACTTAAGAAAATATAGACGAGACAGCTAATAAACTTTTGTGCTATTTAGCAATTATTGTCATTAACTATCCAAAGAATAAATTCAAAGAAAGTTGTAATATCCGATACATGACTCAAGTCCAATATTACAAAATAATCAAAGCCTAGCCTATTACAATCGGAAGCGAAAGATGTGCAAGTCTCGGACAGCCCATTTGACGACACTGCTCACATCCCAACAAAGTCCAACACATCACCGACATCTGCAAATGAATGTTCCTCCGTAAAATGGGAAAAATTAGTAGAAATCATATAAGATCTTGGACTTAATGCCAAGATCAAAATATACAGTAGCAATATGGATTTGAGGATTTTCTCAAAGATTTACCTAGGCATTCATTTATGAAGATTCACGTATTATATCGAATAAGATATGATGAGATATAAGTAGGAATTTGCAAGTGGGTTGTGTGCATTTAATGCATATAACCTTTGAAGATTTCATCACAAGATTAGACGGAGTAGATTATGCCATGTAAACAAATAAGATATCAAATCCAATAGTAGATTGAGTAGAATTGATTTACCCCAAATCCAAACACAATCTTTGAAAAGATTTTTGGCAGCAAAACTCCCCAAGGTAAAACCTCCCCCATGTTAAAACCTTCCCCAAGTTTAAGCTCCCCCATTTGCATAGCAACTTGCAAAGGAACATCAAGTATATAAACCCCAAGTCTTTGCACTTTCAAGCACACATCACTATCAAACATTCTAAAATTCTCTTCACACACACATACCAACACAACAAAGAATAGAGGAGTACGAGGATGGAGGATGGAGGATGGAGATTTGCACACAATTGTAGAGTCAAGTCCAACGATACAACAACACTTTTTCACACCAAAAGGTAAATCCCAAGCCTTTCTTTTCTTTCATATATGTACAAGCATATGCATATATAGTTTGAAAATAGAATCTGCCCAAATAACACTAACAATACACAACAAGCTTAACAACATATTTCACCATTGAGTCTTCCAAATAGCAAGGCATATACTCACTAAGTCACCAAATTCAGTAAGTAGAACCAAAGTAGAATCCTTCTGCCTTAATAACTAGAAAGAATGAGAAAGCTTATCTCATGAGTACGAATCTGTCGGGTTTCCGGCAACGGCTCTTCGGAGACGACAGTGGCAGCCCCCACCCCGATAAGTCACTGATTCCACCACCATCACAATTCTACAAGTTAAAATCACCAAACTTTTAAATCAAAGATTAAATCTTTAGAAATAAAACCAAAAAGGAAATAGAATAGAATTTTCCTAACTTACCTCTCGGGAGTCGGTGAGAAGGCAGCGGCCGGGGCTGGAGTGGCGCCGGGAAGCTGCTCCGGCAGCGTGAGGCGCGGAGAAGAAGCGGCGAAGCCGCTGCCTGTGCATGCACAGCAGCGGGCAGATCGGGAGAGAGAGGGGGCAGCGGCGGCGTGAGCAGGGCCGAGAAAGGAAGAGGGAGTGGGGAGAGAAAGAGAGAGAGGAAGAGTCGGGGGGGGAGAGAGACGCCGCCGGAGGCGGCGACGGCGGACGGTGGCGCTGAGGATGGCGGCGGCGGTAGCAGCAAGTGAAAGGGGGGAGTCTCTCTCATTTTAGGCTTATGGTAAATTAAGGAGGAAGATGAAATGGTATTTATATATGGGTTTTATTTTATTGTTGTTGGACTAATGAATTAGTTACTTGGGTTAAGGGAGTGGAATAATTTAAATTTGAGCCCAACTCCCTTTAACAATTGTGGCTGCAATAAACAAATGAAGAGAAGCCCAATTCCCAAATTAAATTATCATTTGGACTGAAAATGATAGGGACTTAGCCCAATTTCGGAAATAATATCTTTTGGAGGAAATTTAATATTAAATTTTAGTCTATATTTTAAATTAAAGTTCAATTAATATATTTTACGTTGTTTCTTGTAATGGTGTAACTAAGCTAAATAATTGATCTTTTGATATTTTAATATGTTGCTTAAGAGTAAATTTTCAAAGTAAAAGAGGCATAGATCCAAATTCCGTCGAAGCCCGAGAATAGTGGAAGAAGAGCATCAAATAAAATATGGATTTTAGTGAAATAAGAAAAATGGAAGTAATTGTGAGGCATGCACTCTAATTTAAGTAGATTTCTCCTTGAGTCTAATTAGTGTATTATTATATTGTGATGTTTTAGAAAGGGTTATCTCCGCAAGTTAACGTCGGAGCAAGAAATTCAAGTTGAGGAAAATTAAACGGACGAGGTGAACTTTTCTATCCTACATACTAATGTGGATAAAAATACAAATTATTTTTGAAGTGATATTTTGTGAAAACTCGAACTTATGTTCGTTGCTCATTTTCAAATGATGTTGTCTTGCCATAAATGTTTTGTGTATGATGCCTATCTGTTTTGGCGTGATGCCAAGTGAGTTATGAATGATGATATGTGAATCGAATTCGGGTCCAAGTGAGGGTGGTGTCCCTACTCGGACTAGTGTGCACAGAAGACCTATGGTCTGGTGACCGAGGAAGGTGGCCACCTTCCCGGCACAAAATGTTGATGTGACCGTGAGAGAATACCATCTCTACGGCACAAGAATGTTGATGTGACCGTGAGAGAACACCATCTCTACGGCACAAGATGATCAGATATGGAAAAATACAGAAAGAAAATGGACTGCAGTCGAAAAATAATTTTTAGTAAGCTCAGGTCTTTTTAATAAAACCCCTGAGTGTTACTGTGATAATGGCTTGACAATATTTTCAAATGTATATTTGTATTTTTCGGCAATGTGTTCACTGAGTACTTTTGTACTCAGCCCTGCATATATTTCTAAATGTGCAGGTTGAGCAGCGAAGTGGTGGAGGAAGTGCTATTGAGACAATACATTTTATTCGGTCAGATTAGGACTCTCGGAGGTTCATGTCTCCGTACATGGAACCGCGTTCTTTTCCTTCCGCTATGCATCTTAAAAGACTCAATTCTATTTTGTTGAAAACTCTGGTATTTTGAAAACTTTTACAAATAATTACTCGAGTTTTCATAAACGAGTATCTTTTCCTCTATGTATCAGCACTTGATTAGTCATGTCTCCAACCAATGTTTGATTTTATTCTCCCTTACTTCTTTCCCCGCTTCTTATATCCCCGCCCCTAGTCACGGTTCCCCGACTGTGCTATCCTTAGCAAGTTCGGTCGTGACAAAAAATCTCCATTGAAAATCAACAACGAAAAAAGCACACGATTGTATGGTGAGAAGCAACGGTAATCTTCCATGAATGAGTGAAGAGGGCGGTGTAAAAGGGGAGTGAAGACCACAGATACGAGATAAGAATAATAATCAGCGCATTATGGTAAATATTAGTAACACAATGTTTATTTAAACTTTACTAGATTAAAGTGGGCCTTTAAAATGAGCCACCTTGATAATTACGATTTACGGTACACGTTTTTACCATATTTTTCTTCCTTTTTAATATTTAAATTTATGTATTTATTTAAAAACACAATACTTAAAATGGAATATAATAGTTGTAAATCGTAATATGAAATCATAATTACTCAAATCTATTGTTTTTAATGAAATTATACTTATTTTAACTCAAAAATGGAATATAATAATTGTTTTTAATTTAGCATACTTTTTTCTTTTATCTATCCTTAAGAGAATCTATTACTATATAATTAAAAATTATTTATAAACTTGAATGTGTTTACAAGTTCAAGAATGATCGACAAAAAACTAAAAATAATAAAATGTTATACAATGTATATTAAATAAGCAATCTTTGAAATAATATCTCGAGTCTTGATTTGCTACGCGAGCGCAAGGATGAGTTCGATATTGTGTATTTTCATTATATTGTTTACTATACATGTTTACAGCCTCTTATTTATAGAAACAAGTAAGGCATACAAATAAAGCTCTATAGAACTATTTTTGGTTGCAATATAAATCTAATATTGAATTATTTCCTTTCCTTTTTTTCTGTGAATTGTTTCCTACTTTGACATATTCTTGACTAAAAAATCTATGTCAATATCACAATGATCAACAAATCATCATTTTTCTTTTATCTATCCTTATTTTTTGCATGTTCTTTATTTTTTTTTGTGTATTTTAAACAATATACGAATCTATTACTATATAGTTAAAAATTATTTATAAACTTGATTATTTGAATGTGTTTACAAATTCAAGAATGATTGACAAAAAACTAAAATAATAAAATGTTAATGTGTATTAAATAAGCAATCTTTGAATTGAAATAATTTTCACTCAAATAAAAATTAACTAACGGGTACTGATAAATTTTAGTTATAACGAGCAATAATTTTAGAAAATTTATTGAAAGTCTTGGTTGAGTTTTTAACAACACAATATAGTTTTTGTATTTTTATTTTTTCATGAATTAATTAAAACGTTAGAGAAATATAATCTAGATGATGGTCACTTTTTATTTTTTAACATTATGAGTTAGTAAAAATTGAAAAAAAAAACAAAAAGTTTTTAAAGCAAAATAACATAGATGATATTGGCTTATCAAATCTTAAACATTAAAATTGATGATGGTCATTTATTTAAGACAATTCTTTAGTTACAGATTTACAGCCAAGCTTTAGTAAAAAAAACTCTACTATCAGTAAGAACTATCAAGTAGGCCGATCAAGTGTAAGATATCGAATATCGAATATAGATCTAAAACCCCCAAAATAGAATAAGTGATCAACAGAGTAAAGTTGAAGTGGGACAGAGGGAGAATTTTATTGATATTTGGCTCATTTGTTGGTCATGATGAGTATATTTTAAAGTTAAGGGTTTATGATTTAGGTTTCAGGGTTTGGGTTTTTAGTGTATAGAGTCACTATATTGCAATGAAATGAAGCTCGACTAAAAAGTGTCTCACCGGTGCAATCTTAAATTATAGCTTTTGATAAACAATATCTTAAATTAATTTTACATTTCATATGCTACAAAGTTGGGGATTTTCAGTTTTTTGGTATTATATTTTAGTCATTTACAAAAAAATGTTATTATTTTTGAAATAATTTTATAAAATAATTATTATTGTTGGATATTTAGAATATATCTATATTTACATATATAAAATGGTAGTTTTGGAAAATTTTAAAATAATATTGTTTTAATTAAAATTATCTATGAATTAAAATTATTTTTATTATTTGAAAGGTCAAATAATTATAACTCCATATATAAAAGGAGAGTTAAATTTTTTTTAAACAATGTCATTTTAATTACAAATTTATATATCAATTAAAATTATTTTTATTATTTGAAAGGTCAAATAATTATAACGAGCAATACTTTTAGAACACTTATTAAAAGTCTTGGTTGAGTTTTTAACAACACAATATAGTTTTTGTATTTTTTTTTTCATGAATTAATTAACACGTTAGAGAAATATAATCTAGATGATGGTCACTTTTCAACATTATGAGTTAGTAAAAATTGAAGAAAAAAAAAACAAAAAGTTTTTAAAGCAAAATAACATAGATGATATTGGCTTATCAAGTCTTAAACATTAAAATTGATGATGGTCATTTATTTAAGACAATTCTTTAGTTACAGATTTACAGCCAAGTTTTAGGTAAAAAAACTCTACTATCAGTAAGGACTATCAAGTAGGCCGACCAAGTGTAAGATATTGAATATCGAATACAGATTTAAAACCCCCAAAATAGAATAAGTGATCAACATAGTAAAATTGAAGTGGGACAAAGAGAGAATTTTATTGATATTTGTTCCATTTGTTGGTCATGATGAGAATATTTTAAAGTTAAGGGTTTATGATTTAGGTTTCAGGGTTTGGGTTTTTAGTGTACAGAGTCACTATATTGCAATGAAATGAAGCTCGACTAAGAAGTGTCTCACCGGGGCAATCTTAAATTATAGCTTTTGATAAACAATATCTTAAATTAATTTTACATTTCATATGCTACAAAGTTGGGGATTTTCAAGCTTTTGGTAGTATATTTTAGTCATTTACAAAAAATTGTTCATATTTTTGAAATAATTTTATAAAATAAGTATTATTGTTGGATATTTAGAATATATCTATATATACATATATAAAAGGGTAGTTTTGGAAAATTTTAAAATAATGTTGTTTTAATTAAAAATTATCTATCACTTCAAATTATTTTTATGATTTGAAAGGTCAAATAATTATAACTCCATATATAAAAGGAGAGTTAAATTTTTTTTAAACAATGTCATTTTAATTACAAATTTATATATCAATTAAAATTATTTTTATTATTTGAAAGGTCAAATAATTATAACAATGTATGATTTTAACCCATATAATAATTTTTTTTTTGTTCAAATCAATATTTTATATTTTGAAGAAAATAAAATGGACCGTGCATAGCACGGGTGTGATACTAGTACTAATAGAGAGAGAGATATTTGGTATTAAATGTTGGTAATATGAGAAATTTATGGAAATTAACTTGACACATCATCAGTCGCTCATATGGTGCTCACATATATATGTAGTTCCCGGTATATCATCTCTCACATTTTATATATCCTAACAAAATAATGGGAGAAGAGTTTTTGACAAAATAATAAGCTACTATTCCAAGAAAGATTCCAAATATAAAATCATTAGGATGCATTTGATGAATTTGTATTTATAGAAGGATAAGAAAGTATCAATTCTAGTAGCTAAAATAGGTGCTAAAAGACGATTAACTTGAGCCAATTATTTTATTGTATATCATTTTGGAAATTAAATTATATTTTTAAACAATAAAAATAAAATCTTTATAAAAGAATTCACACGGCTATCAAACAAATAAAAGGTGTTACATGATTATTTATATCAAAATCATGATATCCAATAAATAACAGTACATGCTCTTTATACACATGCTCTTATATTGTCACGGAAGTCTAGTTTATATGTGTATCCAGTATCCAAATTAGATACAATTACCCTGATCAGAAGTCATGTCAATTTCCATATTTTACATGGGCACCTTTTCCTTTTGATCAATTTGACTACGTAATGTGCGAAGAATATGACCTTAACTTCCATAAGTTTAAAATCTACTACTGTACAAATTTATATTTGTAGATCTATAGAATATTTTATTCATAAAGTTTGAAAAATTTATAATCTACTACTGTACAAATTTATATTTGTAGATCTATAGAATATTTTATTCATAAAGTTTGAAAAATAAATTGATTGTTCTATAGTATATATACATACATATATAGAAAAATAAATTGATTGTTCTATAGTATATATACATAGAGAGGAGTGATCAAGGTCTAACTAATTTTAAGCGTATAACTAGAGAATAAATCTCAACCATACATCTTGTTACTCCAATTTAATCTTGTAGGTTAAACAAATTTCCAGATTTTTGTTAAAAATAATAGCCTAAGGGCATTTTTGGAATTAGTATATCAACATGAATTCAATATCTCAAACTCAACGTGATTTCTCCCAAATTCAAATTGCAATTTCTTCCAAAATTCAAGCGCCGATTTCTTCTGAATTCAAGCGCATATTTCTTCCAAAATTCAAGCGCCGATTTCTTCTGAATTCAAGCGCCGATTTCTTCCAAAATTCAAGCGCTGATTTCTTCTTAATTCAAGCGCCGATTTCTTCCAAATTCAACCAAATTTGTTCACAGAATCGACGTGAATTGTGTTGTGCGATTTCTGAACCAAATTCATCCAAATTCGTTCACGTTTGATTGCAACGTCGCTTCCCCGTCAAATTGCAACGTCTGGATTCCTTATCACATGGATTCAATTCCGATACATTCGTTGGAAGATTATTTCGATTTTGATTCATCTTGAGAGGAATGAGAAACTGGATCTAAAGGTAATTATCAATTATTATCAATTAAATATTGTTGCTCAGCATGATTAGATTGTGATGATGTGAAAAGACGCTAGAGTGAAGTATATGCGACGAACAGTGAAGTAAATATGCTCAATATGTGTTGTAGTGTACTAAATATGTTTTATAGTGAGTAAATATGCTCTATCGTGTATTAAATATACTTTATACTGAAGTAAATATTGTTTGTAGTGAAGTAAATATGATGTTTATACTGATATTTGATATTTCAGTAAACAATATTGTTTAATTTACTGTTTTTCATTTTAGTGAAGTATATTGTGCATATAGTGAACTATTATATGCTTACAGTGAAGTATATTGAGCATTTAGTGAACTACAATATGCTTACAGTGAAGTGTATTGAGTATGATGTACTCTTTTTTTCAATTCAGTGAAGAATATTGAGCATATAGTGATGTATATTGCGCATTTAGTGAACTAGTATTTGTTTACAGTGATGTATATTTCTGCATGCTTATAGTGTATTGTTTTTTCATTTCAGTGAAGTATATTGAGCATTCAGTGAACTACAATATGCTTACAGTGAAGTATATTGAGCATGTCTTATAGTGTACTGTTTTTATTATTTCAGTGAATTATATTGAGCATGTAGTGAACTTAGTATATGCTTACAGTGATGTATATTGAGCATGCTTTATAGTATATTGTTTTTTTCATTTCAGTGAAGCATATTGTTCATATAGTGAAGTATATTGAGCATAAATTGAAGTATATTTCGTATGCTTTATAGTGATTTTAATATGGCTCACAAGTTTCGAACTTTATTGAAGTTCATCCTCCTTCTCAGTACAAAGGGAAGTGTAAGTAGGAAGAAATTGAAGGAGTTAACAATGAAGTTATCAATGAAACCAGGTCAAAAATGTGGAAACTGTCTTGAGATTGGACACCATGATTCGAGGAATTGCAAAAAGGGGAATGAGAAGGCAAAACAGAGGCAGTGAGGATTTGGATAAAAATAGTTCGCTTTGTAGAGCACTTATGACTCATTTTTAGTACACTTTTCAGTGATTTTTATTTCAATTACATGTTTTGGTTCATTTATTGTGAACATATACTTATAGTGAAGTTGAAATATTATATAGTGTAGTAACTCTTGTGTACAATGATGTAAAACTGCTATATAGTGAAGCAAATATGCTCTGCAGTAAAGTAAATAGTCAACATAATATTGAATTTAATTGAAACGAATGAGCTTTATATTGAACTAAATGACAAATATTATGAACTATATCAGTTTCATACAAATTGTCATGAACGCTTGAAGCTTACAATCATTTTTCCACATCTATCTCCATGTTGTTGCTACATTCTTGATAATGCTTTGATGTTGTTGCCAAGTTATTCAATGATTCATGGTTTGTTTCCGACAACATTAACGCTCTGCAATACTTTGCTCTTAGACTTTGGAGTATTCCCTTGCTGCTTCTTTTAGCCAATACATTTCCAATCTTGTTCCCGCTCACCATAGTAACAGTCATCATATACTTCACTCTAAGGTCTATACACTCTTAGCATTTTACTTCACTGAAATGGATCACAAAACACTTCAATTTATGCATGGAATACTTCACTCTATGCACATTTTACTTCACTATAATGATAAAATAGTGCACTATAAGCATAGATCACAAACACTTCACTCTAAGCATAAAATACTTCACTCTACGCACGTTTTACTTCATTGAAATGATAAAATAGTGCACTATAAGCATGGATCACAAACACTTCACTCTAAGCATGTTTTACTTCACTGAAATGAAAAGCGGTGCACTATAAGAATGAATCACAAACACTTCACTCTATGCATAGAATACTTCACTCTAAGCAAGTTTTACTTCACTGAAATGATAAAATAGTGCACTATAAACATGGATCACAAACACTTCACTCTATGCATGGAATACTTCACTACAAGCACATTTTACTTCACTGAAATGATAAAATAGTGCACTATAAGCATGCATCACAAACACTTCACTCTAAGCACGGAATACTTTACTCTAAGCACGTTTTACTTCATGAAATGAAAAGCAGTGCACTATAAGAATGGATCATAAACACTTCACTCTAACTATGAAATACTTCACTCTAAGCACATTTTACTTCATTGAGATGAAAAAATAGTGTTTTATAAGCATGGATCACAAACATTTCACTCTAACCATGGAATAATTCATTCTAAGCACGTTTTACTTCAATAAAATGAAAAAAGGGTGCACTCTAAGCATGCATCACAAACACTTCACTCTAACCATGGAATACTTCAATCTAAGCACATTTTACTTCACTGAGATGAAAGAATAGTGCATTATAAGCATGGATCATAAAAATTTTACTCTAAGCATGGAATACTTCACTCTAAACACATTTTACTTCACTGAGATGAAAAAACCGTGCACTATAAGAATGGATCACAAACACTTCACTCTATGCATGAAATACTTCACTCTAAACACGTTTTACTTTACTGAAATGATAAAATAGTGCACTATAAGCATGGATCACAAACACTTCACTCTATGCATGGAATACTTCACTATAAGCACATTTTACTTCACTGAAATGATAAAATAGTGCACTATAAGCATGCATCACAAACACTTCACTCTAAGCACGGAATACTTCACTCTAAGCACGTTTTAATTCACTGAAATGATAAAATAGTGCACTATAAGCATGGATCACAAACACTTCACTCTCTGCATAGAATACTTCACTATAAGCACATTTTACTTCACTGAAATGATAAAATAGTGCACTATAAGCATGCATCACAAACACTTCACTCTAAGCACGGAATACTTCACTCTAAGCACGTTTTACTTCACTGAAATGAAAAGCAGTGCACTATAAGAATGGATCATAAACACTTCACTCTAACTATGGAATACTTCACTCTAAGCACATTTTACTTCATTTAGATGAAAAAATAGTGTATTATAAGCATGGATCACAACATTTCACTCTAACCATGGAATACTTCACTCTAAGCACGTTTTGCTTCAATGAAATGAAAAAACAGTGTACTCTAAGCATGCATCACAAACACTTCACTCTAACCATGGAATACTTCAATCTAAGCACATTTTACTTCACTGAGATGAAAAAATAGTGCATTATAAACATGGATCATAAACACTTCACTCTAAGCATGGAATACTTCACTCTAAACACGTTTTACTTCACTGAAATGATAAAATAGTGCACTCTAAGCATGGATCACAAACACTTCACTCTAGGCATGGAATACTTCACTCTAAGCATCGTATACTTCACGATAAATTGCATATACATCACGGTAAACAACATATACATCACTACAACCATAAATTACTTCACTCAAAGGCAAAATAGTGAGTGTAAGACCAAAACCGTACAATCACTGTAAGCACAATAGTATAGTTCACTATAAGTATTATATACATCACTATAATCATAATATGATTCTATGTAGAGTTAATATACTTTACTCATATGTCAAAAGAGTAAACTTACATTTCTACATTCTAGTTCATTGTAAACTGAAATGAATAGTCATAGTGCGACTCCATTGTTAACTAACTACATCACTATAAGCATAACATGACTCCATCGTTAAAGTGAAATGCAAAGAAAATCGGTTAAATGAATCGTTCCTTGAATAGATGAGCGGACGAACTTACGTTTATGAATTGAAGGCATTAGGTATGTTGAATCGAAGGCGGCGACAAAATGAGCAACCCGAGGAGGCGACGACAGAATGAGCAACCAATGGAAGTGACGACGGAGTGAATCAAATGAATTTTAGGCCCGCTGAAGAAGGCGACGACGACGGTAGAGAATCATTGTTTATGAGTGAGAATTGGTAGAGAATTCGAGCAGAAAAGGAAAACCGGTAGAGAATCGATGAAGAATTCGAGCGGAAGAGGAGAATCGATGGAGAATTTGAGTAGAAGAGATGACGGGCTGAAGAAAAATTATCTAAATGAGAGAAATTCATGTTTTACCCAGCTTTGTTTGTTAAATGACTATTTTACCCCTGCCTACTTATAGTGAACCAATTCTTGTGTATAGTGAAGTAATTTTCTATATCAATTTTGAAATCCTAAGCTGAATTTCAGCCCTTGATTTCTTAATCTTGTGGTTGAAATTTGTTCTCTAGTTATATACTTAAGGAGTACTTGCCCTATATCACTACTCTATACATACATATATAGAAAAATAAATTGATTGTTCTATAGTATATATACATGTATAGTGTATTCAGGTCATTACAAGTGAGGGAGATGTGAGAGATGAAAGAGAGTGGAATGAGAGAGAGAGAGTAGTATGTGCATCGTCTCTCATAATATCCTGTGGAATTATTTGACCTAGTGTTTTAAAACAGATTCAATATAATAAGTACCGTTTTTACAATTCTACCTATATAGTGTATATTATGAGTAAAATAATGTAGCTCGGGTAATTTAAATCACATCCATCCAATCCATAGGAATTAAGAAATTTAATGATCAATAATTTAAGGGTTTGTTAGCTATATATATAACACATCCCTATGTGTAGATGTATAATTTTAGATATAAAAAAAATAAAATTACCTTCTATGCAGATTCTATCTTGAATACTGATAATAAATCAAATTTGTATACTCATATCATATTAACTACACTGCATTCAATATTGTTAGAACTTAACATCAATAGTGCCCGCAGGGGCTTAGCGCAGTTGGTTCTGGGGGAGCAGATATTGCTACAAGGAGCTAGGTTCGAATCCCACTACTGGCGTGTGGGAGCTTCCATCTCTCAGGCACAAGTGTGAGGCCTTGGGAGATGGGCTCCTGTCAGGACAGTGGGTTGAAGGCCTCCTCTCTAACGGGCTGCTGTGTACCCTGATTGAACCCTCTCACAAACTGTCAGGCCGGGGTGTGGGGACGGCCAGGGTGACCGCATCACCTTATTGCTACAAGAACTTAACATCAATAGGTTTTTTTAATAAATACTTACCAAATTGTAGTTCTTATATCAAATTAGTTAGTTATGGATACTTAGTCTTTAAAATCACAAACTTTAACTGAAATTTAGTACTTTCCAAAAACTTTAAAATTTGTTGCATAAATTATAAACTTAATGTTTTGCAGTGAATTTTCCACGATGCTTTTACCCTATTAATGGGAAATTCACTACAAGCAATAAGTTCATGATTCTTTCTGATCAAATTTTATACGCTCCATCCGTTCTAACATAGTTGAGTCGTATTCCTTTTTGGATTGTTACAAGATAGTTGGGTCATTTTTTTTTTGGCAAAAACTTAATCCTCTCTCATACTATATTTCTCTCATTCTCATCTCTTACTTTACACTCTCTACTCTAAATTCTACTCCACATATCTTAAATCTCATGCCCAAAAAAAGTGCATCAACTACCTTGGATATAGGGAGTATATGGAAAATACAAAAAGTCTATGATTCTAGGCCGCCTTACTTAGAATTTTAATTCTTTATAATTTCTCACACAAATTTTTTATATTTTCTAATTAATAGTTTGCAATGGTATCCAGAAACTAAATATCGTGGGGTCGAATTAGATAATAAATAATTAAAATAATTATTTTCAATTAATTTTTTTATAAATATATATTTCAATTTAAATAATTTATATGAGTATTGATATTCTAAAAACATCATACTTCCTTCGTCCCGCTATAAGTGAAACGTTTTTTTTAATGGAATTAAAGTAAAATGATATATAGAGAGTTAAATGGAGAAAAAATAAAATATGTGATGAAACAAAAAACAAATAGATAATAAAGTACGATAGAGTAATTGTGTTATATTTTACTAAAAAAGTGACTTGAATTTATTAGGACGTCCCAAAAAGAAATACACAACCCTTATGGTGAGACTAAAAGAGTATACCTTTTCTGTAGCATCCCAAATTTTTAAAAATAAAAAATACTATTGGAATATATATGAATGATAAGGTTGGAAATTTAAATTATAAAACTAAAATTTGAAGAAATTATGAAATATTTCCTATGTAGATGTTGTTTATTTTAGATAAGTTTATTTATTGATCTATAAAAAAATATACTCCATTTAACACTAATGAAAATTATTAGAATAGAATATGTTTTTAATGGACTTATGAGAATTAATACAAATAAATAGAGAAAATAAAACTCAAAACCCATTTTACAATTATAAGCTAAGATATTTAATCTTTCACAAATTGTGCAGGCATCGAGTATCTTTTTTGATGCATTGTACTTCCTTTCCTTCTTTCCTTCTTCATTCTCGATAGCGCCTCCCCTGCCGTGATATGATGGGAGATTCCGGACTCTCTCTTGCTCACTTCCTTCTTTTATCTCTGCTCAGTCTCATCTCACACTGCGTGAGGCGGGGACGGGACGCAAACGCCGTAGGGTCGGAGCCTGATGAAATGAACTTTCCGGCGACACTCCGTGTCCGATGGTGGGGTCGGCTGACCCCGCTCGACCCCACCTGGATCCGCCGCTGATAACGTCACACCCTCGCAGGGCCGCGAATGGGCATTACCCCCTAGTAGCAGCGCACCACGTGGGGGTGGTGCGCAGTCTCGCTCCCCACCTCCCCACACCGCCACACTGAGAACCTTCGTGCAATGAGCCACCCGCAATGGGGTTTCGCCACCGTCTCATCTTGGCTAGACGAGACCGAACCATTTTTGCTTGCCCATTGCATGTGTTCTAAGTTCTTGATTTTTCCGACCAATTTTTAAGTTCATGGAAAATATCAAATGAAGCCAAAGTCTATAGTAATTTTAGAGACCGATAACCTTATTTAGAATTAATTCTTTTACAATTTCTCTCACAAAATTTCTTATTTTAAATCATATTACCTCCGTCCACGAAAATTCGTCCCGGTTTGACCGGACACGAGTTTTAAGAAATGTAATGGAAAATGAGTTGAAAAAGTTAGTGGATTGTGGGATCTACTTTTAAAGTATTAGTTTTATTCTCCTCCGTCCGCGAATAGGAGCCCCGGTTGGCCATTTTCATCCGTCCGCCATTAGGAGTTCCGGTTAGACATTTTATCTTGGGAGTATAAAAAATGACCCCACTTTTCCCTTAATTTAGAAGCTGCAATTAATTTTAATCCACTTTGATTGCAAATAATAATATAAATGGGTCCCACATTCCACTATCACACACTTAAATTATTACACTCAAACTTTTCTTAAAACTCACACCCAACTCAATTGGGACTCCTATTCGCGGACGGAGGGAGTAATAAATTGTTAGTAGGAATGAGTTAATGGAATATGGAGTCCACTACCAAAAATGGTAAAAGTGAAATGGGACAAATTTTGGGGGACGTACGGAAATGAAAAAATGGAATAAATTTTCGTGGACGGAGGTAGTAGTATTTATTACACATTTAATTTTCTTATTACGTCAAATGCATGTAATCAAATATTCAATGTGCTTTATTTTAAGAAATATCCAAATGACCATATTCATTTATCTAATTAATATACATTTATTATATGCAATGAATATTTTAAATAGGAAATTTAATAAAATTAATTGGTTCACAAAATCACAAACCTTGATCTAAAAAATCTAGCCTGACTTTACTCAATTATTTTATTTGACTTTTACTCCAAATCAAATATACACAAATTTAAAACTTTGCAAAAATAGATTAGGGAAATAATGAGATGAAGATAATTTATTTATTTTGAAATTATACCACATCCAACCAACACCACTATATCCCTAAACCCTCTCTATCTTACCCAAAAACTCTGCAACTAAAAACCAACAATGGCGATCATCTCTCTTCTACCCATCCTTCTCCTCTCTCTCCTTTCTCTCCACCTCTTCCTCCGTCGCAAATCCAACAAAACCGCCCCTCACGGCTACAAGCTCTACCCCCTCGTCGGAACCCTCCCGGATTTCATCCTCAACCGCCACCGCTTCTACGACTGGAACGCCGAAACCCTAGCCCGCTGCCCCACCAACACCTCCGTCTTCCGCCGCCCTGGCAAGGTCCACGGCGTCATCACCGCCAACCCCCAAATCGTCGAGCACATGCTCAGAACCAACTTCGACAACTATCCAAAAGGCCCCCGCTTCATCTCCCTCCTCCAGGACTTCCTCGGCGCCGGCATCTTCAACGCCGACGACCACCTCTGGATAATGCAGCGCAAGACCGCCAGCTACGAATTCAACACCAAATCCCTCCGCAACTTCGCCATGGACAACGTCGCCGCCGAGCTCCACAATCGCCTCATTCCAATCCTCAAATCCGCCGCCGAAACTAACGCGACGATAGATTTGCAAGACGTTCTCGAGCGATTCGCCTTCGATAACGTCTGCAAGCTCGCCTTCAACACCGATCCCGCCTGCCTCGGCGGAGACGCCACCGCCGGCGCCGAATTCATGCGCGCGTTCGAGACCGCCGCGAATCTCAGCTCCGGCAGATTCCTCTACGCCGTGCCGCGATCCTACCTAATCAAAAAATTCCTCAATCTCGGATCGGAGAAGAAGCTGCGAGAAGCAATCGCAACAGTGCACGAATTCGCCGATCAAATAATCGAAGCGAGGATTAAAAAGAGAAACGAGGAGAAAATCGAAGACGAAGACCTGCTATCGAGATTCATAGACAAGAGCGACAACATCTCCGGCGAGTTTCTGCGAGACGTCGTGATAAGCTTCATCCTCGCCGGCCGCGACACGACTTCAGCGGCTCTGTCATGGCTCTTCTGGCTGCTGTCGTCGCGGCCAGACGTGGAGGCGAAGATTCTGAACGAATTGGAGAGCATCCGCCGCGAGAGCGGGAAATCGATCGGAGACGTGTACAGCTACGAGGAGCTGCGGCGGATGCATTATCTGCAGGCGGCGATATCGGAGTCGATGAGGCTGTACCCGCCGGTGCCGATCGACACGAGGAACTGCAAAAACGAGGACGTATTGCCGGACGGGACGTTGATCGGGAAGGATTGGTTCATGTCGTATTCGGCTTATGCGATGGGGAGAATGGAGAGCATTTGGGGGAAGGATTGTTTGGAGTATCGGCCGGAGCGGTGGATGGAAAACGGAGTTTGCAAGCAGGAAAGCCCGTTTAAGTACCCGGTGTTTCACGGGGGCCCGAGAATATGCCTCGGCAGAGAATTGGCCTACATTCAGATGAAATCCATTGCTGCTTCTGTTTTGGAGAGGTTTCAAATAAGAGTGTTGTTGGAGAAGGGGACTTGTTCCCCTCAGTATTTGCTCTCTTTGACGCTCAAGATGAATGGCGGATTGCAAGCCAAGATTAACCACAGACTTCCTTAATTATCAGCAATTCTTATGCATTGTTTAGTTTGAAATACAAAATAATTAGCCATACTACTTGTATTTCTGTATATATATAATCATAAATTGATTCGAATATAACAATATTGGGTCGACTCATGAGTTCCATTACACCATCTACATCAAATCACAAGACAATTTTGTATTTATTTGTATCAATTGGGATGAATATGCATTGTTAAACATGGCTAGGAGGAGTTGGAGTTGGGAATGGCTTGTTATCATCAGCAGATTCAACATCTAGTTGTTGCCCTTCATCAGTGAGCTGTTGCAAGGGTTTATACTTATAGAAGTAAGCACATGTTACAAAGTATATGATGTTTATGACTTGAATTCCGGTGGCAAGCCAGTAATAGTAGTCTAGCTTCCCACGGTTGAGATTCCTATCAGGCAGCCAGTTCCCCGATTCCGCGGTGTATTTGTGCACCAGCGACACCATGAGGGTGCCCGTGTAGCTCCCGATCGCGATGGCGATCCAAAACAGGGCTGCTGCAGAGCTCCTCATGCTCTCGGGTGACTGGTCGTAGAGAAACTCCATGTGGGCAACGGACATGAACACCTCGGCCAATCCGTGCAGGCAATACTGCGGGACTAGCCAGAAAACTGTGATGGGGATTATTGCAGTTGGTTTGTCTAAGAGGTTGTGATCTGCTGCTGCTGCTTTTCTCTTCATTTCTATCAGTGCAGAGACGATGGTGGCGAGGATGTTGATCCCGAAGCCCACCCCCATCCGCTGCAGGCAGGTTAGGCCGGTGGGGTTGGCTGTGAAACGTCGGGCCAGGGGCACAAAGAGGCGCTCGTAGAGGGGGAGGCAGGAGAGGACTGTGAGGGTGCTGAAGATGGACATGCTTGCTGGTGGGATTTCGAATGAGGGTGACAGATGGCGGTTCATGCTTCGAGCTTGCACGATTGTGAAGCTTCCAAGATGGGAATGCGAGGCCACGTGTAGTATCCCTGCACCCCAGATTGGGAGGAGCCTGATCATGCTTTTCACCTCTTCAACTCTGTGGACTGTTGCTAGCCTCCATAGGTTTGGTTTTGATGTTGATTCTGATTCTGATCCCACCACTACGGCCGCGCGATCTAGCCATCTTCGGAATGATCAAATGTGTTAGTTAATATAACAATCACACATTGTGGAAAAAACTTGAGTGTTTGAGGTCTTACTTGAGTTGATTGGAGTGGAGGAGCCTCCCATCGGTGGAGATGGGAGCGTCGAGGTGTCTGTTCTCGTAGAGGGTGGTTGGGGGAGGGACAGGGACGCGTCGTTTCTTGATGGCTGCTGTGATGACTTGTACCACTCGGACATAGGGGCTCCCTCCTGGCTTGATTTTCCTGTACATTGAGGAGCCTAATAGGAATGCTATGAGGGATATTGCCATTGCTGCTGTTGGGATTCCGAGCCCCCAGCCCCAGCTGACGTGTTCTTGGATGTAGACGACGACTGTTGCAGCGAGCAGAGAGGCCGTTGCCATGCAGAAATAGTACCAGTTGAAGAAGTTCCAGCTTCTAGACTCTGTTTTCTCTTTGCTCATCTCCAGCTGATCTGCTGCAAATGTCATCACACACGGCCTAATGCCACCCGTCCCTAGCGATGTTAGGAGTAGCGCGAGGTAGAGGATCGAGAGCTGTTTGCTTGAGGCTTCCTGGCAATTCTCCTGGCTTGGACATGGTGGTGGTCTGAGCTGAGGCATCACTGCTGATACTGTAATTGCAACCATTCCCTATCACACACACACAAAAAAAGGGTTAGTTTTGAATCAGAATAGTATGCTTTTTTGTGATTGATTGAAGGCAGAGCAGACCAGCAAGTAGATGATGGAGCCGACGATGATGGTCCAAAAGCGGCCTGCGAAGGAGTCGGCTATGAAAGCGCCCACGAGGGGCGTGAAGCTCGACGTGCCGCTGAAATTGGTGAGGGTGTTGGAAGCCTTGACAAGAGGCAGGTTGAGCACCTGAGTTAGGTAAGTGATCATATTGGCATGAAAGCCAGCAGCAGCAAATTTGTCACATATTTCATTTGCTGTACCAACACAAGATGCATTTTGTTACTTTCTTTTGCATCTATCAACTTGTTATTACTACTAGTAAATTTGTGAAGATATATTACTAGCAAAGACCACCCTTTTGATTGAAAAACTAACATTCCTATTAAGTAGTAGTGTTAATTACACAAAGCAATCTCACCTAGGATGAATGGCATTGTCCTAATGCCTCCGAGCTGCTTCTTCTTCTTGCCATTGAAATCTGGGCTGTCTTCATTTTTGTGCTTCTCCACCTCAAACTTCTCCATCTCCAACAACTATGAGCTTAAGCCTACAAACGGTGAGAAGTATTTATAACCAGAATGTGGGCATATTTTGGAAGAATTACATGTGAACAGAAAGTAGTGATTGGTAGGGACAGAAGTGGTGGGCATGTGATAAGCCTACCTCTAATAAAATACTAGGTGTACTCTCATGCCAAGCTTGTCTTTATATGAATACTTCTACAAATGTAGTGACAAACATAAGGTGGTGACGTTTGCTTTTCCAGATCGAGCTCACAGCTTTTTTCATGATTGCAATAATGAATAGGTAGGATTGTGTCTATCAATAGCTCATTAATTCACGGTGAATTTTTTAATTAAATTTCCAATGGATAGCTACTATAGTTCATACTGTTACCTCGATCTTATAAGTTATAACTAATAATTCCTCCGTTCTACAATAGGATTCATATTTAGTATAGGCACGAATTTTAAAAAACGAAAACAATAATGGATTAAAAAAGTTAGTGGAATATGTGATCTATTTTTTTATTAGTTTTATAATAGAATGCGAGTAAAATGAGTTAATAGAATGTAGAACCTACTTACCATTTGTGGTGAAAATGAAATATACTGTAACTCATTTTGTAGGACGGATCGCAAAAGATAAAATGTGACTCATGTGGTGGGACGGAGGGAATAATTACTACCACGTGCTTATTTTACAGTCCAAAAACTGACTGATTTCTTAGAGCATGAAGAACCCTGGCCCGGATTTGGGCCGCAAGTCCCCTCTACGTCATCATTCCCTCAAATTAGGGGTTCCAGGCCACAACTCCATTAATACCGCAGGCCACAACTCGGGCCACAACTCAGGCCACAACTATTCATCTGCACTATTCACAACATATTTTAATCGTAAAATAGAATACGTTGAACAATTAAAACCGGGAAAATTTATTGTTCAGTCAGAAAATAAGAAAAGAAAATTACAAATCCTAGAAAAAAAAATTTACCAATCCTAGAGAAAGAAAATTACCAAACCTAGAAACAAGAAAATTACAAATCCTAGAAAAATGAACTACTTTTTCTTCATTTGTGCGCGAAGGTATTCGATCATCTCACGGTGCAATTCGAGCTCGTACTCCGACATTCTCGAGGTATCCCTCGATGTCAACTCCGTCAGCTGGCCCATACGCAACGTAATACTCATATCCGACATAAAGTCTGATATCTTGTCCAAGGAAGGATTGGGTGGCGGCGGCGGCATAGCGGAGTAGCTCGCAGTTGCCTTCCCCTTTGCTTTCCTCTTTGCCGCCTTTGTGCCCATCGGACGGCTTTCAGTACCAGGAGATGAGAGGAAGAAGTCATCGTCTGTCACGTTGAGGTCGATTGGCGGACCTCCTTCGCTTGAAGTGTAGTGTCCGGCGGCGACTTTGGTTCTCTTCGCCGCCGCTTCAGCCCCACCAGTGTACTTCGGGCTCTTTTCGACAAGCTTCCAAACGTCGAATTAGTTGAAGTGCTTCTTCCCGTCAGCGAAGAAATCTGCCTTGGCCTTGTCCACAAGGTCCATCTCGTTGTGCCCGCTCGGCCACATCCGGACTACGTTAGTCCACTTGCCATTCCACTTGTTAATCTCCTTCTGCACCCGACCCCAATGCTTGCGTAGCTTCACGTAGGTACGCTCGAACGAGCCTTCGGGTCGACCAGCGTTGTACTTATCCGCAATCCGCTGCCAGAACGCTTTGCCGCTTTGCTGGTTGCCGATCACAGCGTCCTCGGAAACGTCGACGTAGTTCTTGGCCAGCCACATTGTCTCCTGCGGACTGTACTTCTTCGGCCCATCCTCATCGGCAACCTTGCCCTTGCCCCTCCGTGGAGCTGGCTCCATATCGCTGATATCGTACTCATCAGTGCTAACCGGCGATTCCATGTCTACATTGGTAGGCGGCCCGGGACTAGGTGTTGCATCTGGATCGGGTGTCGGTGGCACTTGCCAGTTCTGGGAGTTCACGAAATCGTCCATTTGGCGTTGGTCGCTGTTAAACCAATCCATAGAACTCAAGAAGTCTTGAAATGCTAGAGGATTGAGAGAGAAGTGAGAGTTTGTGTGAAAGAGTTACAAAAAATGAGCAAATATAGTGTATAAATAGAAAACCAAAAAAAAAAAAAAAAAAAAAAAAAAAATTCGGTGGGGACTTGCGGCCCGGCCCGAACACAATTAACGCCGGGACGGGCCGCAACCGATGCGGCCCGGGCATGGATAACGCCGGCCGGGACGTGACGGAGGGAGAGGCCCCGGGACGCAACTGCGTCCTCGGGACCGGCCCGGGCCGAGCCGCAACACCATCCAACGCTGAACACGGCCCGGGACTCGCGAGTTGCGGCCCGGCCCCTATGCGTTATTCATGCTCTTAAGACTCAAGATAGATATTCAATACCAAATAAGTTAAATCCAGAGCTCGTCTAGGGAAACTCTTAACTCTGAGTCCATATCAACTTTATTCATTTTAGGGTTCATAACAACTAAATTGATGTAGTACAGTAATTTTTTTTGCAAAAGTTCTTTTATACTCCCTCCGTCCCGCTTTAGCAGTCCCATTGACTTTTCTATCCTCTTTTGTAAAAATGATAAAAAATAGTTAAAGACGAGAGATGGTAAATTAAGAGAGAGAATAATATAGAGAATAGTCTTATCTACATTATTGTCTCTCTTACTTTATCATTTCTCCACTTTAACTATTTTTTATTATTTTTATAAAAAGAGGTCGGAAAAGTCAATGAGACTGCTAAAGCGGGACGGAAAGAGTACTCTATTTCCTCTTTATTACAAACACTTTTTAAAATCGTGCCTAGAAAGGAGTGGTGGGACAGAGGGAGTATATTACTATGATTGGAATTTGAAATTACAAGCTTCCGATGTTCATATTTTGGGAAAGCATTTTCTTGATGCAGTTCATGTTTCGATTCAATGCAATTGCAATCTACTAATCTCTTTGCCTGTCTAGGGTGGTATAAAAAGCAGGGGCGATATAGTAATTTTGAGGAAGAAGGTGCTAATTTTGTGACATCTTGGCTTACGTAAAATGCGTCTACTGATTGAATAGGAATTGATCTGTTTCAAGACTCATAACTGCATAACAACAAAACTGCCTTCTCCTAATCATCACCGCATAAACTAAAAAATGAAACGTGTCTGTGCTCACAGATAGTCATCTCTATCCCCACCACTTCCATCTTCTTCTTTCCGCCAAAATCTGTGGGGCTGATTTTCAACATACATTGACTCTTCTTTCTCCACAGAAAAAAAAAATCTCCTCCTAAAACTTGACTATGAATTGGAGTATAAGTCATGATGTGCAGAAATTAAGGGAGAAAACAAGGGCGATTCATATCATGGTCACCGACTCAATAAATTAACAAGTTTGTTCTTCCATTTCCATATTTAACATTTCTGGACAAATGCTAATTATTATAAGCCCAAATATGAAAAAAATTAAGAGAAGGTAACAAGAGATGACAGACACCATCAAATTAAAAGGAACTTGCACGTATATTAGTATAAGATCCATGGTACATCACCAAACATCAGTCTACCTCTTCTCAATCTCCAAAGTTCCACTTACATAAGCAGTTAACAAAGTTATATAGTGATCTTCTCTCTAACCAAGGTTGCGCCTTACACTATCTACAAAACTGGTGATATCCTCGTATTTTTCACGCAGTTACAAGATGAGGGGCAGCCTTGAACGGAAGCATGCATGAGTAAGTGACGTACCTGACGCTGTCCATTAGTACAACAACAAAGATTCGTGACAGGGACTTCGTCCCCATCACGCCATCCACCTCAGCATCGGATACCTCTCTCGGATCAAAGAGCACAGAGACCACCATTGAAGATGAGTTTTTCTTTATGTTCAAGTCCTCTTTCTCTGATGTATGTTGTCCAGAGATGTTGTGAAATGGGATTGGATGGAGGATCCTCCTGTTTCTTGCCTTGCTTGGGTGCGTGGAATTCTTGCTCTCTGCTTCAGATATGTTTCTTGAAGTACTTGCTGGTACTATGGCTCCAGATGCAGAAGAAGCGGACACATCAAACTGGAATACTTCTGTGCACATACCAGCATTCAACATCGGCCCTAAGGACAGTAACAAAGGACAGTATTATGCTTTCTGGATAACGACAATTAGCATGAGCTCACGAGTAAGTTCACTAAGAAGTTCCTCAAAATGCATGGTCATATCTTTACTTGCGATTCAAGTTTTCAAATACGGAGTATTGAAGAACATAGAGGATAAAAGCAATGATTTGCAATCAAGACAGCATACATATAGGAGAACATGAAAAAAACATGCAAAAGAGCATTTAGTTTTTTACAAATACAAAGTCAAAGGTCTTGCCGTCTTGCACAGAAACCAGGATGGACATGAACAATAGCATATGCAAACCATATTGTGAACACAACTATTGTCCAATAGGACCTACAAAAGTAGTTCTACAACATGAGCTGGGAAGTTGTTCAAAAATTCAGGCAACCATCAAAATTCAAATAAAAAGGGAAAGATTGCAACTATATTTTGCTCTTGACAATTTTAGCAACAACATAAATTAGTGAAGTTGTTCAAAGATTCAGGCAACCATCAAGATTCAATAAATAGGAAAGATTGCAACAATATTCTGCTCTTGACAATTTTAGCAACAACATAAATTAGTTTTGAAAAAGTCACATATAAAGAGTCATAATTACCGGCCAGGCCTTCACGGAACCACTGCTGAAGCCTGCCATCAGCTGCTGTTGACTTTGTACCATCCTGATCGGCCGCACCAAGAGCTCTTAAAAGGGGATGTCTAGCACCATTTCTTCCAACATCCTGACCAGGAATTGCAGGAGCTAAATCTGGAACTGCCAGACCAGTCTCACCACTTCCATGCTGGTTAGATGCCATAGCTTTTTCACTTGCCAAAATGGAATGGATGATTAAGTTCCCGTCAATCTTGACAAGCTTATCGTTCCTGGGAACATACAACGATGCTGCAAGAGGTTCACTTCCATTTCTCAAGCGAACAGATTCATCTGCACTTGGATCCCCTGGACTCCCCTGACCTCTTTGACCATAATGTACACTACTATTACTACTATACTCTCTTCTACCACCATCTTTCTCATCAAACTCAGTACCATTTACCATCAACACTCTCCCACTATGTTTCTCACTAAACCCACCTGCCTTATAACTTTCTCCTCCGGCGAATGCTTCCCTAGCCCCTCCATATCGAACATTAATCATTGGAGCCAAGCCTCCGAACAACATTATGAAAAACAGCAAACCAAGAAAACTAACACCAGCAACCTTCTTGGTCTTAGGCCCATCGTTCTTCTTGCTTTCCGTCCTCTTGCTCGTCTTTGATCCCTGCACTGGCTGCTGCGGTTTCAACCTAGGGATTGGTACCAAGGGCACTTGAGAGCCCTGCGACTTCATCATATAAGGTTGAGGATATGGCATCCATGGGTACATCATGGCTGGATGTGTGTACATCCCAGGAGGAGGAGCCGCCATAGGGGGAGGCGCAGCAACAGCAGGGGGA
The DNA here is from genome assembly GCF_023119035.1 of Salvia hispanica. NCBI lineage: Eukaryota > Viridiplantae > Streptophyta > Magnoliopsida > Lamiales > Lamiaceae > Salvia > Salvia hispanica. The sequence continues at coordinate 9,296,252 of NC_062970.1, read as the reverse complement.
GCGGTGGTGCCGCTGCCACCACCCATTTGTTGCCTCAGAGTAGCATTTTCTGCCATGAAGTACGAAATCTTCGAATTTAGATCTTGAATTGTTGAATGCATGCTCCTCACTTTGTCTTCCAACTCCTCTACGTAATGTTTCTTCCTCTGTCTAGACAATTGAGCACTCTCCCGATTCCTCAACAACCTTGCCTTTCTTCTCTCATCCTCCTCACTCAACCCCTCGTTACTATTGCTACTATTGTTATTCTCTGCATTACAGTTAGATTTCCTAAACTTAATCCTTGAGTCACTATGCGTCAAATCCTCACCTTCTTTTTTCCTTTTCAGCAAAGAAATGCTGCTAATCTTACTAGCCGGCTCCTCTAACTTAATCTTCTCATCAACAACACTATTTCTAACCGAACTATTACTCGAATTAGGCGAAGAAATTACCGATCTGACGACACAATTATTTGAATCATCCGACACATGTGACTCAAAATTCCCGGAACCCTGCGAGTCCGGCGAGGGGCAATTCAAATCCTTCCCGTCACCATCGCAATTATCAGCGCCGCCGCGATTCGATCCGTTCGATTCCGGCGAGGGCATGTTGAGATAGCCAGAAATCTGATGCGACTCTGTATCTGGAGAAGCGGAATTCATAAGCCCCGATCCATCGCAGCTCCGAATGCCAGATACATCCCCATCTCCGGAAATGTGGCGCAGCTCCGACGACGACGATTTGAAAACATAATGCATTTGATCGTAATTGGACTCAAATTGGGCGAAACTTGGATCCACTCCGAATTGGGAATGAAACTGGCGCATCTGCGCGGGATTAAGGAGGTGATCGAGATCTTCGGCAGATGGAAGGCCGAGATCATCGAAGGAGAAATTGAAATCGAGATCCTCGAGCACGACAGCGTCGTCTCTATCGTTTTCCCCAGACACACCGTCGGCTAGAGGCGCAATTTGCAGGCCAGAGACGAAATCATCGAATTCCGGCGGAGGATCCGTCGGTATATCCAAGGCAACCACCGTAGCTTCAGCCATTTCGTCGGAGTGTGTGCGAAATTGGAGAAATGGGGGAAATTTTGCAGGTTTTAGGAAAGGGAAGACTCTAAACTCCTAACGACTGACTTATACTTATATCATACGCGCTCGTTGGTCGGTGAATTGCACGCATCTCTCATTTTCCACAAATAAGTAAATGAATGTTGAAATAATTATACTAGTAGATTTCATGAGTTAATTTATGATAAAGGATTTACCATACTTAAAATTATGTGTGCATACCTAAAAATTTAATTTTCATACCTTTTACGATATTATTTACCCAAATTAATTCCAAGGTAAAATTCAATTACGTTTTTTATGACCATGTTAAGTGGGATTTACGCCTATTATTCGTTGTAATTTAACAACCATGCTATTTTTATCATTTTTTCCTTAAACCACGCAATGGAGAATATGTCAAAAACTAGTGATACTTTTGTTAAAAAGGTAATTAACGATTCTTATAAACTCTATTTATGATTTTTTTTTTTTTTGTGTAATATTCTGACAAAATCTGGTTCACTAAGACAATTTATGATCTATACGACTTTTTTTCTCTACCATTTGTTTTTACTACAATAATTTTGCCTGCTTTAAATTATAAGATTCCTTTTCTTCAAAGTCATTTAATGAGAGTATATCTACTAATACTGTGTATCCTTTGACCTGTGGTTGAAAATTCGGACCATATTAAATTTGCTAATTTGATTTCATCGATTGTAGATTGTGATAGTGATCTATAGGCTGTGGTGCGAAATCATTAGTAATTAACTTTTTCTATTAAAAGATAATTCATTTTTCCATAAACAACAATTGGAAGTATTCATTTATTTTACTTGCGAACAATTGCAAATAATAAATGATCATTAATGCATAAATTAATCCCTTGTGTTAACCGACCTAGTCCGTTGAGACGTAATTCATCATCTTAAGTTGGGTCTTTGGTGTTTAATTTGGGGATACAATTAATAATGATCCATACGAATTTTATTATTCCTTAGTTAATTTCAATAGTGATGCTAACAGCTTCAGTATAGTGATACACATAAAACTTTAAGAATTATTTTTAAAATATTTTAATAAAATTATAGTAGTAAGTTATAAGCTATTGATAACATTTAAATGCTAATTATTAATTTTTATACTCCATTTACTAACTTATTTTTTTGTAGGATCTCATATATGACTGCGCAGTTTTATTGTATCATCTTTTGTAAATGAAAATTAACATTTTACAATGTAACGTAAACATTTTTAAATTAATAAAATAAGATCAAGATCATAGAGAAAAATTAAATGAGATAGAGATATAAAAATATAAAATAAGAGAGATATAAATCGAGATAGAGAAAAATAAAATAAGATAGAGATATAAATCGATATCGAGATCGATAAAAAGATGTTAAAATATCATCAATAAATAATAAGATTCATTTTATTAAAAATGGAAATGTATTATAAATATATAGAGATTAAATATGATAGATATATCAAAATGCAAGAAAGCATAATTATTGTCATATCTAATATAAACGCAACCTACAAAATAGTACTATATGCTAAATGTTCAATTTTGTTTTATCATTTATGGGATTTATTTAAAAATATCTTAATATCTAGATAATTATTATTTAGAGATTATCATTTTCTTTTTAGAATAATTAAATGTTCTGCAAAAGAAAGTCTGGCGATTGAAATATTCATATGACAGCAGAAGTTAATTACACATCACTCATCTATGTGGTATTTTTTCTTACTTAATTTGTCCACTAATTTAGAATTTTTACTCTATAGATAAATGACCCGGAATTTCATTTGCCACCAATGATTCAATCGCCTGAATTTTTACATAACGTTTTGTTCTCAAAATGATGCGACAAACTTGACCAACCACGTCGCATGCAAATCGTAATTCCCGCAAAAGCATACCACAATATTAACTATCTAAAAACATTTCAAAGAAAACTAGTACTTATATCATATTTACATTTATAAATTAGATAATTTTGTAACTAACCTATCTGCTAAAAAACATTCCACGGTATTTGGTTCCATTTTCATTTTCAAAGGCCATATGACACATAACATCAATTAAATTATCTAATACAAACCCAATGTGTACAATATAGACAATATTAGTATCATATTTTTCGAATGATCATATAGTCACGACTCACGTATACGATAAGATTGAAGATCAACTTATTACTAGTATTTTGTATTCCTCCTGTAATAGATCTTAATAATAATTGTAATTATTATATGTTTTGTTATTATATTTCATTGTACCTCCGTCCGTCATTAGAAGTCTCATCTCTTGGAGGCAAGGATTTTAAGAAATGTTAAGAAAAGTAGGTAGAAAAAAGTTGATGGAATATTAGTCTCACTTGTATATATTACTTTTAAATAAAATGTGAGTGGGTGAGTTATTGGAATGTGGGACTCTATTACTATCATTTGTTTATGATAAAAGTGAACTGGTGGACTAAAATGAAAAAGAAAATGAGAATATCACTTGTAGACGGAGACGTACGAAATTGGGGGCAAAGAAGAAAACGTGAGCGCGTGGGGGAGCGTTTTGGAAAGTGTGATGGTGGTGGAAAGAGAGAAGGCATGGGTTGTTGGTAGGGTTTAAGAGCGCCACATGTATTGCGTAACTTCCTCGTTACTTACTTAAACGTGTGAGATATGATGAGGTGTTGGTTTTGTTTTTTTTTTTATCACAAGCAAAACTACAATCATCAAAAATCAATAATTCGCGGCTCTATTTTTTTGACGTCACATTATTAACTTCAATTTCATCCACAATTTCTAGAAATAAGAAAGGAGTAATAAAAACAAGAGCACTTAATTTTTATTTTTCGACGGCATTGGTCTGGTCCTTCTTATATAGTTCGACCGTTAACAAGTTTTTAATGCTCCTAGTTCAGCTCAGACTCAATACTGAATAGTATGCACCTTCCTCTTTTGATGAAATCCGCACACTTGAATCTTCATTTATCCTCTTTAAACTTGAATCCATTTAAGTAGACAACTCTTTTTAGTAGAATTCAGATCCATTTTACAAGCTGCGTTAGTGGTTAGCGGTAGGTGACCTAAGTGCTAAACCCACTCACTTTACTTCTCTGATCAAATTTCTAAAATTCAACTAGTATTCACCATTTTTGTAAGTATTTTCTATAGTATGTTGTACTCCCTCCCTCCTCCCGTCTGTGCATATGAGTTCCGTTTTTACATTTTGGTCCGTACGCGAATAGGATTCCCGGTCATAATTACTATAAATGCAGAGGTCACACATTCCATTAACCTAATCCACTCACATATTATTTAAAATTAATACTATATACAAGTGAGATCCATATTCCACTAACTTTCTTCTACCGACTTTTTTTAATATTTCTTAAAACTCGTGCTGAAAATAAATGGGATCCTATTCGCGGCATAACCATTAGCTAAGCATGAAACTCTTTAGCAACCATTTCCAGACTTTGGTTTTTCGGAGTATTAGCATTTATGTCTAATTAGGTCACGTGAAGGAAGGAAGTATTATAAGATCCATACACGGTCTAGGTTCAAACTGTTATCTATAAATTTGGTTAAAATATAATATGATCAAATGTGATTAGGTATCCACACTCGTACAAAAGTATTACAACCACGTTATTGCGTATTACTCTCTTAATCCCATAATAGATGTCACACTTTCCTTTTTAGTTTGTCTCACAAAAGATGTTACATTTCCTTTAATGGAAAGCTCTTTCTCACATTTATATAAATATATTATTTTCTCTCTCCACCTAACACTAAAAAAAACATCACCTAAAATTCCGTGTCAATCCCCAAATGTGCCATCTATTATGGGACGGAGGGAGTAATTAATCACCTCAAAAACGTAAAGTTCATCATCTGAAAATTTTAGGATATCTGTGACTATGAGCATCGTTCTTGTTTAGTCCATCTTAGTGTACTCCCTCCGTCCCAAGATAAGCGATTCGCTTCTTTTTTGCACTCGTTTTGAAAAAATAATATAAAATAGTTAAAGTGGAGAAAGTGTAAAGTAAGAGTAAGAATTATGTAGAGAAGAGTTCAAAAATAATTTTGTTAAACTTCATTGATTCAAAATTGTTATATTGCCTGAAAACATACTTTAGGGCCTTCAAGTTATTAACTTAAAGGTTCGTGTGCCAAATTTTCTTATATGCTGGGACAAATGGGTAGGAATTTGACTGAAGTGAGAAGATGATGGAGAAGGAATCACAAAATCTATCCTACAATCTGCAGTCGATGATTAGATGCTAGCATGATGAGCGTGACTTCACGAATATGTTCCTCTTTCTTTTCGCCTAGGGAATGTGTTCTTACACTCGGATTGGTTTGTTGGTTGGGATTTTTGTTTGTTGTAATTTTTTGGTTTGCTTTGTGAAGTAGATTGATTTTTTTAGTTCACACAAGTGTTTTTGGTTTGATCGGATATCCCTTGACTTGGTTAGGACTTGTATGGATTTGTCTTCGTTGTTGGTTTTTTTTTTATTGTACCAGGTCCTTACCGACTGCTTTATTGAACTCGTGATCGAACTCACGATCACTATCTTTGGTGATTTATAACTATAGAGCGGTAGTATTTTAAATAATCATGTGGATGAATCAGATTAAATATCATGATATTTAATTTCCCGAATTTTTGGTTCATCTGTGGTACTTTTTGTCATGAAAATGAAATTTTAGGAATGCAAATACACTTGGTTACGTAATTAGGATTGCGATAATACCTCATGAACTCTTTCCAATCGTCACTCCCACTCTTTATTATCATTGTACGTACTATGATTTTAACTAGTGGGGCAACTCATTTTAGATGTGATTAGTCACTAGTAGCACTATTTTTCTTACTAAAAGGAAAATTAATACAACAACGTTAAGGCTGCCATATCATTGAAATTAACAAGATGGCAAAATAGATATCTATTAATGCAAAGCATTATTTGATCGACTAATTCAATTAAGAGATAAGTTCCCTAAGCGCAACTTCTTAATTATAGTACTATGAATTATCAACTTCAATTACACAATGGATATAATTGATATGATCATTAGATAATTATTGTTTGGGCGATTTATGATATATATATATATATATATATATAT
>NC_062970.1:9241884-9289970 GCF_023119035.1 Salvia hispanica | reverse complement strand
TGAGAGAATCAAAATGGAGAAAAAAAACCCAAAGAAGAGCGTGAAATCTGATCGGAGCAAATTAAAAAAATTAAAATTGGGAAATGAAATTTACCCTCGAGCATTTTTATTAATAAATTGTTCAAACCAACCACAAGATTTAAAAATGTGGGTAGTTTTAGAAGAGTTATCATGTGATTTGAGGTTTGAATGATCATTCTATATATATATATATATATATATTTTTAAAAAAGCTATTCTCGGTTTTAATCGATGTAGTCTAAAAGCACCCCAGGGGAAAATCTCGAAAAAAAGCGAAGGAAATTCTCTATCTTAAACATTGATCCAAACCGTCACGTTTTTAACCCAAACCCGTTTTTATATCATTATATTATATCAAACTCATGGGGTTTCAAACAAATGGGCCCAAACCATGCATTACTCTTTTTGAAATCTTCATTCCCAAGTAAAGTTTGGGGCAACTTTCCCCCTTCCATTTTCCCCACCCCCATCTCCCTTGTTTTAAAAAGATTTTTGGAAGTTTGACCCCCCAATCTTGATCGGGATAATCAATTTGGGTTTTTCCCCCTGCATCGAAAAAAACCCCCAAACAACCAAGAATAGGATTCTCACCTTCACTTGAAAAATTAAAAAAATTTTCCCAAAAGGGGGGCCCAAATACCTTCGAATATAACATAAAAATGAATTATATTTATATATGAGTATCTTTTTATCCCCATATCTTTTTCCCCAAGATATCTTTTTTAACAAAAATTTTTTCCCCAAAATGAGTATCATTTCAAAAAAAAGTATCATTTTATTAGTAAGAAGTATCATTTTATCGAATGAGTATCATTTTATCCCCAAAAATATCATTTTATCTGAAAAGAGTATCTTTTTCCCCTTTTTCATTTTATGAAATATATCTTTTTAAAAAAGTATCATTTTATCGCAATGGTATTTTTATCAAAAAAAGTATCATTTTATAAAAATTATATTTTATCGCTATTAAGAAGGGTATAAAAGTATCATTTTATCATTTTATTATGCAAAAGCACAATTTCTATCATTTTATCATGCAAAAGTATCATTTTATTAGTAAGAACTATCATTTTATCTACTGCAAGTATCATTTTATCAGCAATGAGTATCATATTATCAGATATGAGTATCATTTTATCAGATATGAGTATCATTTTATCAGCAAAAAGTATCATTTTATGTCTATTAGCAACAAAAGTAATATACCTGTTAGTGTTGTATGTTGAATCAAATGAAATTACATCTCCAAACATATGATAATTTCGTCTTGAAATAGCATCAGCCCAAAAGAGTCTAGTTAACTTTCCATGAGATCCTATCTCAATTTCATAATAGAAGGCATCAGATGATTCCTTTTGAGAACGCATATAATCAAAAATCATTTGAGCATCTGAACCATCAATATTGGACATAATATCACGATAACCATTTCTAATATCAATAATATCACATCCAACATTTTCAGGTCCACCCATTATCTCCTTCAAAAGTTTGAATGTGAGAGTGGGACCAATATTACACCTGCCACAATCCTCCATAAACCTCCGATGAATAGGATCCAGATTGCGATTGGCCATCATAAAATGCCTATGCTCATCCGCAACCATTAAGTGATTATGATACTCAACAAACTGATAAACCTCATATCCTCTGCTCTTGCCATCTGAATAATATCTCAAATTGAGCTTAGCAAGACATTCACACCTAAATGACCGACACCTACGCTTCTTAAAAGACACTTCAGTTGATTGGGATGCATGACCAGGTATAAAATTCTTAGAGCCTTGTCTGTTGCAAGCCAAATACTGCCACTTAGTAATACCTTGAACTGATTTGTTACCCATTTTACGAATGCCAAAACCAACTGAACGAGAATAATGTTCATAGAAACCAACTGCTTCTACTAATGTATTGAATTTCATACCAATCATTGGCTTCAAAGCATCATCACAAACAGGAATGTACATACCTACAAATCAGTAAAAGTGTCATTTTATCATAGTATCATTTTATCATAATATCATTTTATGCACTAAAAGTATCATTTTATGCAGTAAAAATATCATGTTATGCAATAAACCTATCATCACAAACAGGAATGTAAATACCTACAAATCAGTAATAGAATCATTTTATCATAGTATCATTTTATCATAGTATCATTTTATCCGACAAAACTATCATGTTATGCAGTAAACCTATCATCACAAACAGGAATGTACATACCTACAAATCAGTAATAGTATCATTTTATCATAGTATCATTTTATCATAATATCATTTTATCCGACAAAACTATCATGTTATGCAGTAAACCTAACATTTATAAGCCAAAAGTATCATTTTAACACATAATCGACAATACATAATATAATCAAATAAGAATTTCAGTACATCAGAAACATAAACCAATCAACAACTAATATTAATCTAAAATCAAATTCAATACATGAATATGAACACAATCAATAAGCTAAATAATAGATAATGATTGTTACCTTCGTTATTTGCTACAGATTCCATCGAAGCAAATTTTCACAGCAATTGAAGAGGTAATCAATGAAAATAAGAATGCAAAATTGAAAACATCTTCCCGATCACAATTATGGAAACAAAATCTGAAGACTATGGAAAATGAATCAAATCTGGAGCCTATGGAAACAAAATAAGCGAAAAAGTATGGAAACAAAATCGCAGAGAAGAGGAGAGAATCAAATTGAGTGATCTGGATCAAAATGGAAACAAAATCACAGAGAAGATGAGAGAATCGAAAATCGCTGAGAAGAAACCGATGAGAAGAGCGTGAAATCTGGAGTGAATCTGGAGCGAAATTCAAAAATTAAATTAGCGAAATGACATATTTACCCTCTGAGCCTATTTTTATTAAGTAAATCTAAGTTTGAATCTCAACCACAAGATTATAAAATATGTGTGGTCCAGATTTAGTTATAGAGTTATCATGTGATTTGAGAGTTATGATATGATCGCATCTCTATATATATATATATATATATATATATATATATATATATATATAGAGATGTGATCAAATGAAAACTCTAAATATTGTACAAATTCAAAACTATGATCTGGACCATTGAAAAATGTCAAGCGAGATAAAAAAAAAACATCAACAGAAAAATGTCAACAGAATTTCAACGGTAGTCAATGATTGATGTTGTGTTGATATTTTGTTGCTACTGTGTTGACATTAAAATCTTGAAATTTTACACTCTGTGTTGATATTGTATTGAAATTGTGTTGAAGTTGTGTTGAGGAATTTTGAGTTTGTACAATATATAAGTTTGCATTTTATCACTACCCTATATATATATATATATATATATATATATATATAGGGATGTACTAAGATGACAACCCTCTTTATTCTAACACCATAACACCATTTTAGGCCATTGGATCTGAAAATCGTGTGCTTGTCATGCTGCCACGTGTAAAAACATGGAGGGGTAAAATAGGAAATTTCTAATTTTACGATTACAGATTGCAGTCTTTGTTCATTGAATAATGCAGTCTTACCACAACAATATTGCAGGTTTACCATGATTTGCAATATCTAATGCGATGAAGTTGCAATATCTATCTGATGAAGCGCAAACCGTGTTTTTTCACGAAACTTAATCATAAAGGCGTCCATAGATGAGATCTAACGGACTATATTGGTGGTATGGTGTTATCCTATCTATGGTGGCACCAATATAGTCCGTTAGATCCTAGGATTAAGTTTCGTGAAAAAACACGGGTTTGCAGTCTACATGTATTAGATATTGCAGTCTACTGCATTAGATATTGCAATCGTGGTAAACTGCAATATTGTTGTGGTAAGATCTGCAATATTCAATGAACAACACTGCAATCTGGTAACGTAAAATTAGAAATTTCCTATTTTACCCCTCCGTGTTTTTACACGTGGCAGCATGACAAGCACACGATTTTCAGATCCAATGGCCTAAAATGGTGGTATGGTGTTACAATAAAGAGGGTTGTCATCTTAGTACATCCCTATATATATATATATATATATATATATGGATGTATTCAAATCCTTTTCATATCTTTTGTCCTTTTTCCTTCTTAATCCTAGCCCCACGATTTTGTCATCTGACGGTTAGATTAATGCCACGTGTCATTTAATAATGCACATTTTCATTCTAATAATGCACAGCGGCTAATAATGCAACATTATAGACTAATAATGCACATTTTCATTCTAATAATGCACAACGACTAATAATGCAACATTATAGACTAATAATGCATTGATCACAACCATCTAATTCAAGGATCCAAGGGCTGAGATTAAGAAGGAAATAGGACATTTAGGGTGCAAAGGAGCCTAACGCATATATATATATATATATATATATATATATATATATATATATATATATAGGGATGTGATCAAATGAAAACCATATATATAATGAAAACTCAAAACTTTAATCCTAGCCACTAATTTTTACAGATCTGTGTTTAATATTGCGTTGTTTTTTAATCTCAACAAAAGTATGTATTTTATCAACAAGGGGTATTTTTGTGAGATTATTTTTGAACGGTTTGTCATCCTGATTTCTCTCCCACTTTCCAAAACCAAAAATTTTCAGATCTTAACACATAACTGACGTCAAAAATTAAACTTGGTTGAAAAAAAGCACAAAATTCAAGTTGATACAACCAAAACCCTAGTTCAAACAAGAAGTGAAATTTTTTTCCGCAACAAAATGCTTGAATTTTGTGTTGAAATTGTGTTGCTCATGTGTTGATGTTGAATTTTGGGTTGAAATCATGTTGATTCAATATTGATTCTTACGTTTAAATTGCTTGATTGTTTTGGTCTAATTTTGAAATCGAATTTTGGTTGGTAATAGGCTATGCAGTAGAATTCTGATAGTCTTTGCAGTTGAAATGGCTTGAATTATGCGTTGAAATTGCGTTGATCCTGTGTTGATCATGTATTGATGTTGAATTTTGGGTTGAAATCGTGTTGATTCTATATTGATTCTATATTGATTCTTACGTTTAAATTGCTTGAATATTTTGGTCTGATTTTGAAATCGAATTTTGGTTGGTAATAGACTGTGCAGTAGAATTCTAATAGTCTCTGCAGTTGAAATGGCTTGAATTATGCGTTGAAATTGCGTTGATCCTGTGTTGATGTTGAATTTTTGGTTGAAATCGTGTTGATTATATATTGATTTTTACGTTTAAATTGCTTGATTATTTTGTTCTGCTTTTGAAATCGTATTTTGGTTGGTAATAGTCTCTGCAGTAGAATTCTGATAGTCTCTGCAGTTGAAATCGTATTTTTGTTGGTAATAGTCTCTGCTATTGAATTCTGATATCTGTTGGTAATAGTCTCTGCTGTTGAATTTGGTCTGCTGAGTTTGTGCTGAATTTGTATTGATTGCGCGTTGATTTGTGTTGATCTTGTGCTATGATTTTAGGTGTATTCCGTACAGAAACTTACATTGCTTTTTTGTTGATTTTGTGAGTAATTGAAACTGATTAATTAACGTGAATAGTGGAAGGAGAGAGAACGACGAAATCGGGATTGCATAATTATTCCATAAATAAATGATTCACTTTATTATGAAAATGTCTAATATGTCCTCTGTTGCCAGATTCATAGAGGTTATTGAAATTAATAATCTGGAAACATAATAAGCGTTGATAACTAATAATTAGTGGCTAGGATTAAAGTTTTGAGTTTTCATTATATATATGGTTTTCATTATATCACTACCCTATATATATATATATATATTTCTCTGCAATCACACCACCCGTGCAATCGCTTTTTGTGCTCTCTGCAATTCACTCCACAAATTCGTTCGAATATGGGTGAATCGATTGTCAACTTTGATTTGGATGATTTTCCAGAATGTGAGCTTTGTCAGATTATCAATTCTCCATCAATATTTTCTGTGTTGTTGCGATATGGATTATTTAGATTCAATGATGGATTGTTTGCCGATTTTGTCAGATTGAAGAGTAGGTTGTGATTTTGATTTTGATTGACGAGAAGTTTTTGATTGAGTATTGCTCTGTTTTTTATTTTGTTTAGTAGTTTGTACGAATTGATGTTTTAAGTATTACATCTTGCTGTTTATGTAATTATATATTGCAGTCAGTACTATCTGAACTAATTCGGCTTATGTTTTGTCATATGGTTGCGTAGTGTTCTATTTCATAAGGCTTAAGGCAGAATATTGACCTATGATTTTTTGGCAGTGCTTTGTTTCTGTATTTCATATTTTGTATGCAATAATTGCTGATTTATGTATTACATGTTGTTGTTCTACTTATTATTGTATATTGCAGGTAATTGTATCTGAACTAATTCAGCTCATGTTTTCTCAGTGATCCAGTTGTATTTGTATGTGTTTCAGCATGCCCCAGCGAACTCTGGCCATATGTTGGTAAGAAAGTCCTTACATTAGATGAGGGCTTTGGCTTTTATAAAGGTTAGCCGATGTTGTTCGTGGACCAGCTTGAAGTTTGGGAGAAACTGAAATTCCATCAGATCCAAAGCAGGACTCAAAGAATAAAGCTGCTGACATTTTTTTTCAGTTACATGAAAAAATTTGATGGTGATAGTGCGATCATTGATTTTTTTTTTTTCAGCTGGAATTGATGAGCTTGGAAAGAGTCTTTTGACAAGAATCCCTTAACTATCTTCAACAGATAAGGATAACACAGTTGAAGATTTCTATTTTATTGAAAAGCTGGTTGTGGTTGATGTACAACCACCATCAGTTGTGTCGACCAAAGGTTCGCCAAGTGATTCTAAAAGCCGTTTGGTGTCCGCGAAGGAGAAGGTTATAAAGTTGAACAACAAACCATTGCGTCGGTATAAAAAATGTGGACAATTAGGTCACCATGACTCAAGGAACTGAGGCCGACAAAAGAGAAAATAAAATTGTTAGTTCATTTTTTCATTACCAGATTGCAGTCTTATACATTGTATATTGCAATATTAGTATCACCATATTGCAGTCTTATACATTGTACATTGCAGTATTAGTATCGTCATATTGCAGTCAATGTTACGATTGCAGACCACACTATTTGCTTCAATCTATTATTTCTAGAAGGATTAATTATTAATTTTATACTATTGTTTCCAGGTTGTCTTCCATTTCAGCAATAAGTGTAACTTCAATCCTTTTAAATTACAAATTTTTACATTATTATATTGTTGTGTTGTTCAATGAATGTTGCAGTTTTGTTTAATGAATGTTGCAGTATATGACTATATGAGTTGGAGTGCACCTAATAAAAATATTCTGTATAATGTAGAGACACGTTATTAACCTATATATAATCTCAAGCATGCAAGCATTTTATAATTAACTGAAATCAAAACGACTATTGAAAAAAATTCAATCAAATTAAGTCACCCACATTGTCTACACCAAAACAAAACTACAAAACTACATGTTTCAGTACAGTTCATTCACACAACCAAGATTTCATTCATGTTCAAAAAAGCCAAGAGTTCATTCATTGTTTATGGTTTCATGTACTCCGCAACCATCTTCTCCACATCTATCGGTCCTCTCTTTTTTGCCTCCTCGAACTGATGTGAGACAATACTTAACACACAATCAAAGGCCATGTTTTCGTTGTTATACATCACTGCTGTACAATATTTGGCATGAGAAGCTGCAGAGACTTTCGTTCCCATATGACGCATTGTATAAAAGCCACAATCTGTTGTGTCATCTTTTGTAACATTCACTTTTGCTTTTCGGGCGATTTGTCTATAGCTAGAACATTTACCAAAACTACCAAAAAAGAGAGTATTTCCATCATGATAACCAACGTTGCAATATTGTAAATGATGCACTGCAATCTATAATCAGCAATAGGGGTGGCAAAATGGGTAGCGGGTAATGGGTAATTCCCATCTCGACCCGCTACCCGCCGGGTATCGGGTACCCGATACCCGACGATAACGGGAAATGGGGCGGGATCGGGTAGTGTGTTTTAGAGTTTTGCGGGTAGCGGGTATACCCACTACCCGTACGGGTATACCCGTTAGTCCCGTTAATACCCGTTGTTATTAGTATTAGAGCCATATATCATTTTTAATACTCCCTCCATTCCATATTAATAGAGGCGTTTCAAATAGTTAAATTAGAGAAAAAAATAAATAGTTAAATAATAATAGTCATATACACATTCATTTCGAAAAATTAAAAATAAATAGTTAGAATGGAGAAAAAATAAAGTAAGAGATATAATAATGTAGAGAAGAGTATTTATATTATTATTTTTCCAAAATGAGTGAAGAAAATGAAATGTTTCTAAGAGTTCTTTTGAAACATTTTTATATTCCGACGAACATACAATTGAAAACTCATCGGAACTAGCTATAGAGTCCCCTCACTTTTATTCTTAATCTATTCAAAGTTTACCATCAATATTAATTAAGTAAATTAGGGAACATTGACGATTATTATGATTTTCAATTTTTTTATTCGAATTTCGGGTCGGGTACGGGTACCCGCAATGCCGGATACGGGATACCCGACACAGGTATCGGGTAATCCCGGTATATCACGGGGCAGGTATTGGGACAACCAATTTAGCTAAAATCGGGTACGGGTACCCGACTTGTCGGGTGCGGGTACCCGCGGGTAACCCGTTTCGCCACCCCTAATCAACAATACTGCAATATTGTAAATGATGCACTGCAATATTTGGTGATAAACAATACTGCAATATTGTGAATGATGCACTGCAATATATAATCAGCAATATTGCAATATCTAACAATCAATAATTCAATATATAATATGGAAATCTGCACGATGTATCGCAATACCAAAACCTCATTGTACAGATTGTGTTTCAACTTCATTCATGTTATTGCTGCTTTCTTCAATCTCTTATTCATTCATATTCCATTCACTATTACTTGTTTCAACCTCGTCCTCATCTGATTCAGTTCTTGTTCTCATTCTTGTCATTATAATTCTTCTATCACAACATTAAACCAAGAACATCAATCAAATATCATCCATCATACAAATAATATCCAAAAACATTCAGTGTCTACATTTTAACAACTAATCAACAACCAAATCATCCACAAATCGAGATTAATTGAGTAAAAATCGATGGCACATCAACCAAAATCGATGGTTACAGTTGCTCACTATCTAGGGTTTCCTAACCGAGCAACACCTCACAAATCGTGATTAATTAGGTAAAAATCTATGGCACATCAACCAAAATTGATGGTTACAGTACACCAACCAAAATTTCAAAACATCAAATTAAAATTTCGCTGATCTAAGGTTTCCAAAACATCAACCTGAATTTTGCAAAAACCTCAGATCCAAACATTAAACAAGGCATAAATTGAATGAATAATACTTAAATCTCACAGCAACATCAAGGAAACATGAACAAAAATCAATAAACACATACATAAATTTGCATACACAAACGGAGTAACATTCTCGAAACCTATTCCGATCAACACCAAACGGAATCAATTTAACATACCTTGTGAACTGATTTCACCATTTAGCTGTTGTAGGCGTTCGAAATTCTAGAAGTTAGCCGTAAATCACGCGATTCACGGTGTAGTTGTGGCTGAAAATCGAAGTTTCACGGTGTAGAGGCGGAGGCGGCGGGATTTAGTGGATCAGGGTTTCGATTTGTGAATATGGAGGCGGCGGAATGGGAGCAATCGTTGTATGGTAGAGAGAGAGTCGGATTTGGAGAGTGACGCTGTTTTTGGGGGATATCCCCAATTTGATTCTGTTTGGAATGACTAAAATGCCCATGACAGCAATTTCGTATACACTAGACAGCGATCTCAATTCTGTTCGCTAAATTCAATCTTGGGCGTTGGATTTCCGGATCTAAGGGTGTATATTGGTGGTATGGTGTCACTATAACTATGGTGGCACCCTAGTGCTCCCCTATATATATATATATATATGTATATATATATATATACAACACCTCTTAAAGTAACACCATACCAGCATTCCTAGCCAATCATTTGTACATGTGGACGAATAATAAGTTGCCATGTGGCAATCATAAAAATTGCTCAAGGGTAAATTTTCACGGACTGCAATATCCAATACACTAGGATCGCAATTTTTCCCGATTGCAATATCAATACGCTAGGACTCACGAAATCTATATATTGCAGTCTAGCGTTATACTATTGCGCCTAGCATATATAATATTGGCTAAGTCTAGCGTGGTGTCACGGTGTCATTATAATATTGCAGTCTAGCGTGTGTATATATATATATATATATAGGGGTGTATTCAGATGAAAACCATAATGTATATTAAAACATCAAACCATGTAAATAATGTACATTATACACACTAATAATGTACATTTTATTCATGTATAATGTACTGTTCTAAATATTGTACACACTAATAATGTACATTTACATTATATGAATTCTGTACATTATTTGACAGTACATTATACATGAATAAAATGTACATTATTAGTGTGTATAATGTACATTATTTTACATGGTTTGATGTTTTAATATACATTATGGTTTTAATCTGAATACACCCCTATATATATATATATATATATATATATATATATATATATAACCACAATCTGTAGAGGCTAATTGACTTTCTACAATATTTTTCTCTATCCACTTAACAATATTTTGATTCTCATAAAATATCATGTCATTCAAAAAGTAAAACATAGATGTCTTAGTCGAGATGGAGGGAGCAATATCACAATACAATTTTCAAGACCGAGTCTCTAAATTTTACTGACAATGTTAATTAAAGTTAGATCTATTAAATGGAAACTATAAGATCAGATATAATGAATAAAGTCGTCGCCGGCTTCAGAAGAGAGGTGGTGCGGCCGGTTACTGTTGGCATGAATGGCGATAAAGAACATATCTAAATCCTAAGAGCATCCCCATCCGTGCTCTTAAATAAGAGCACGGTGGTGGGCCCGGACTCACTTTTACTCCATGTTCTTAAACAAGAGCACAACACCCACATCCATGCTCTTCCGCAAGGACAAGCTCAAGGGTCTCACCATTCTATTATTCAATTTAAATACTTCAATTACTAAAAATATTTCCACAATATAAAAATACATTAAAATATAAAAAATACATAATTAAATCCTAAAAAATAAAAATTACGTATATAATTGGGAAAAATAAATTAAAAGTGTGTACAAAACGGATATAATTTATTGGGAAGTGGAAAAATATATTTTTTAATTAAAAACGATTTTTTTAATTAATTTTGAATTAAAGAAAAAGAAAAAAAAAAACAAAATTGCCAACGGCTCGCAGCTCGCTACGTAAGCATGCTCAGCAGCACAAACGTGCTCTTATTTAAGAGCACCGCCCTTCCGCTGGCACGGACGGACAACGTGCAGCGGCGAGCAGCGGCGTCCTTGCCAGTGGCACGGACGGCGTCCGTCGGCAAGGACGACCGCTGCGGATGCTCTAAATAATTTGGATTGCGCCATGAGGTTAGCGACAAGCCGACAAATCCAAAACCCGAATTAAATGGAGTTTTCCGATTACAAAACTTTTGTTGAAATTGCCAAGAAAGGTTGGCCGCTCACTCATTTTGGCTTCTTCTCCCAGTCCATGTGAAAGAGAAGATATACTAGTATTTATCAAATTTTATTTCTAAAAACTAGTGTTTCTCTATCTAATTGACACATAGTAATATATTATACTTTTCCATGACCACTAATTTCGTATATCTTTTGTTAATAAGTACTGCATATGTGATTTCATTCATAACTTCATTTTCTTTTTTATGAGTTCAAATCTTAAGAATGTTATTTCTCACTTTTTATACTATTATACGCATATACCACACCAATTCGTTATTGAAGATTCCCATTGGCATGCATTCAGTAGAAATCAAACCTCAATTTAGGAATTATGAGTTGGACACTTCAACCATATATGTATATATTTCAAATTGATTGATTTAAGCTATGAATAAATAATGCATGTGATCTTGGACCATTACAATTAAGACAAGTATATTCAATAAGTATAATAGTACTAGTAATTAACTTCAATTATATGAGACAATTTTAAACTCACTCAATCTCTATAGTGATAGTTTGAACACATCAACATTGAAAAAATGTTCTTCAAACAATGCAAATAGTATCTTAGGCTGTCTAAAACCGTAATAGGAAAAACATATGATCGGTTACTCGCATAAGCAGCCGAGCTCTGATGACACTCGACTGCTTTGCTTCTGCTACACTTGTCGTAAATTGGGCGAAAATTGTGCGTTTTAGTTACACATTACTGACGTCAAGCTTTAGGGTAGAATTTACTTTACAGCCTAGTTAAAACTTGGGAGCCTAAAGCAATCAACTTTACATATAGAAATTGGGAGATCCATGAACTCGTTTAATAGCCGTTCGACTTTTTTATAAATACAAATACTTGTTATCTCAAAAGCAAAAAATGCGTCTCAAGAATTTAAGATTAAAGAAAAAGACAAGTGTAGAAAAATAGTACTTCCTCCGTCCCTCAAGAATATACATTTTTTCCTTTTTAGTCCGTCCCACAAGAATTTACACTTTTCAATTTTGGAAACCCCTTTCCCTCTAATGAAGTGAGACTCATTCTCTCCACTAACAATACTTTAATTGCTTTTTCTCGCTATACGTCTCTCTTACTTTACCAATTTTGCATTAAAACTCGTGTCAAACTCAAAGTGCATATTCATTGGGGACAGAGGGAGTAGTACTAAATGTAATTAATTTAAGAAATTTAGAAAATTGATTAGAAAAGAATTGCAATGAATTATACTTAATTTACACACAGAAAACAATTAATTGAAAATCTAAAAATAAACTCCATATAGTTATACTAGGCCTGTGAAGATTTGAGAATTTTTATAAATAATTAGTTTTTCTAAAGTATTGAAGTGTATTTTAATTAAATTAACTGATTAGAAGTAAGCGTGAGACTAGTAAAAATAAAATTTTCAACGTGACACATGAATATAATTTTTGGGCTTGTTATTCAATTAGACAAAAGATAAAAAGACCAAATACAAAACACATACATAATTAAAACTGACTAAAAAAAATATTAATACCTAATATCATGGAACTTTGAAAAAATTGGAATTTTCCTACGAATTTTAATATTGGCAAATTGGCTGTGGACTACTAGGAAAGGATTAGAATATATATAGGAACAAATAGGGGTAACTAATTAAACATAAAAACGATCTATAACACAGTATATGGTTTAATTTTGGGGACCAAACATAAATTGAGTGCACACAATTATGTTTCATTTCAAATATGAAAAAATGTTTTTAATGCGCAATTGGTGATGAAATGAGAAAAATAAGTTAAAATAGGAGAGAAAAAGATAAGGAGACCAGAAAGTTTTTTTAAAAATAGAAATGAAACTGATTTTACTTTACGGACAAAAATATAAATATTAAGCTAGTTTTTATGGACAAATAATGCTACTACTCAGTAAGCTCATAATCTAAAAAATAAAGTATAATTATTTGGACCTGACCATTATAAGCTAAACATGAAACTAACTACTAACCATTAATTTCAGACCTTGGCATAGAGGAAGAATAACAAAAATGTGTAATTAGGTTACGTATTGGAAATATATTATTATAATATCCATCGTCTAAACTGAAACTATTTATAAATGGTAAAAAGGTTTGCATTATTCCATCAACGCATTTCACTCACATATTATTAAAAATTAATACTATATACAAGTGAGACCCTATTTGTGGACAGAGGAAGTATTAATTAGATGGTAAATCTGTAATCAGATTTCTATTATTTTAGTTTTCATCATTCTGTTTTTTATTTTTCAGATTTTAATGTGTTATGTATAAGTTATCATAATGATGAGCTTTAAGATAAGAATTAAGAATTGAGATTAAATCTAAGATAATATATTTAGCATTCTTGTTTGGTAGCAATGACAAAAATTAGGATAAAGATATAAAATGGCTAATTTAACCCAATAACATTAGTCCTATCTCAAATTTGTCCCTAGCTCATGTCATCGTTCATTTCTTTCCATTTTCTCTTAAATCCAATGTTTTAAAAATCGGATCGGCCGGTGAACCGGTGAGGCTACTGGTTCACGGTTCAACCGGTCCGACCGGTTCAATCACTGGTCGAACCGTTTTACCTTGCAAATACATATAATTAAATATATCCATACAAAGTATATTAAATTTAATGAGTGATAAATTATAATTAGTAATATATAACAAAAACATATACTATTAAACTTTGTATATAAATTAAATATGAAGATCATTTAAAATAAGTGAATGATAAAATTTAAATAATAACTAAATACATAAATTATTAATTAGAATAACTAAAAAAGTACAATATTTTTCATATATAAATAAATAAAATTTATATTAATTAAAAAATGTTTATATGGTGAAATAATATTATAGACAATATATAAAAATAAACATGAATTTTTAGTTAATTTGGATAAATATATACTATATTAGTATTATTAGTTAATACATAAATTAAACATGATTTATTAATAAGTTTGGAGTATTATTTAGTAAATATGGAGTAATAAACTATGTTAATAATATATAGTACAATATTAAATCTTAGATAAAATCTATTATTTATATACATTATACAAATAAAAGTAAAATTTAGTGAGAGATAGTTAATATTAAGCATATCACAACTAATAGTAATTATTTAAAAGTATAAAATTAAACACAAATTATTAATTTGTGTGGACAAAAAATTATAGGTTTAATGTATAACAATAATTAATGCTCATAATATTTCATTCAAGTACATGTGGTGGAGTGGTAGATATGTTGGTCTCTTGACTCATAGATCATGAGTTCAACTCCCACCAAACTCAAATTTTACAAAAATTTTAAAAATTTAGAAAACCGGTTTCCGGTTCCCGGCCAGACCGGTCCGGCCGGCCGGTTCCAGCGGTTCATGGCGGTTTGATGTGCTACTAGTTTTATAGTGCAAACCGGACCGGACTATGCACCGGTTCGCGGTCCGACCGGTCGAACCGGCCGGTCCGGTCCGGTTTTTAAAACATTGCTTAAATCCCATCGCAACACTCCTTCATTCTCCTCCTCTCTCCTCGACGAAATCTGCCGCCTCATCGACGGCAAGCCAGAGCCACAAACGGCGTCGCTTTCCAGAGTCGAGAAATGGATCGAAAACGACATAACACTATTCCGCCGCCGCCCCCGATGCGACAACACGGTCTTCCCCAACACTGACCCCTCCATCTTCACCGCCGCCAACTGCCCTAGACCGATCCGCACCGACGATCGCTATCTCTTCCACGAGGAGAGGAACATAGCATCCATAGAGAATCTGGTCAAATCCAAATCCAGGGCGATGACAATCTACGCGAATTTGAAGAAGATGAAGCAGCTATCTGATAGGGTTTTTAGTCTATCCAAGGAATGATTTGATTGAATTTGTAAAGAGAGAAAGAGAACAACCCTAGTTGAGGTTCTAAGGGGCGTTTTCACGGCAGAAGAGAGGCAGAAGAGAGAACGAGATTAATAATTTAATTCTTCGTTCTACTTGATAATAATAAAAGACTCCACGTATATTTATTAACCGCACATATTTATAAAAAGATCTCCTATAAACTAGGAAAGTAAATAACAAAAATCAAATTCTAACAACTATGGAAAGTAAATAAAATCATAACAACTAAATAATACTAAAATATAAATAAACTAAATAAATATACGGAGAGAATAAAATAGAATATCAGGTCTCTATCAACTCCCCCAAGGTTGAAAACCACCTTGCCCTCAAGGTGGAAGTCAGAAAAATAATCTTCCATCTCGTTGTCTTTGTTTGAATCTTCGTCTGCTAACAAAATTGTATCGTTTGGGACCGCAACAAGTGATGGAGAAATCATCTTTGGACATGAGATCTCTTCCGCAACTTCAGGGGCATAACAAATGATGACAACAATGATTTTTGGGCTATGAGATTTTGGAGGAAATTTGGTTTCCACCAAATCCATTGGCTCATCTAGCTTTTCAGATGATTCATCATCATTTTTACCGTCTCTTCGATGAAAGGATCAGACTTGACACTTGTTGTTGGCTCATCACTGTTTTTTGCAACAGGCTCGATAATAGAATCAGATGTGGCCTACTTTTTAGCTAAATATGCAACTCCCTCCATAATTCTGTTGAGAGGTTTATTCGTCTCGGCGAAGTAGATAGCATCCTCATCAAAGTTATGATAAACAACATCCAGAAATTCTTTCCATGAGGAATTAGGATTTGAGCGCCGATACTCGTCTTCCGTATGATGCTGGATTGTCAAAAAATAACCTCACAAAAAACAGACGATCAGCATCAGAGAACAAGTGATAATCAAAATATTCTTGAATATCAAAAATCCATCTCACGGGGTTAACACCAGAAAATCGAGGAGCAATAGGAGGGGAGTCTGACAGCAAAACAGACATGGTGGCAGAAAGGAAATCAATTGGAGGATGAAAACCTAATGAAAACACCAATTTGATAGGGTTTAGCCTATCGGAGGAATTATTTGAGTGAATTTGTAGAGAGAAAAAGAGAACAACCCTAGTTGAGGTTCTAGGGGGCGTTTTTTTCACGCCAAAAGAGAGAACGAGATTAATAATTTAATTCTTCATTCTACTTGATAATAATAAATGACTCTGCACATATTTACAAATATTTATAATAATATTAGTGGTACAAAAAGATCTCCTATAAACTAGGAATTTAAAATTAAAAAATGTAAAATTAAAAGAAAATAATGATCCTAACCACTATGGAAAGTAAATAAAACATAAATAAACTAAATAAATATACGGAGAGAATATTAGCTCCCTTCCGGAATAAAATAGAATATCAGGTCCCTATCACTATCTCTCTCCCGGAGCGCGCCTCGCCATCTCTTGAGGCGGAGTGCTAATCCGTCGGAGAGTTGATCGGCGGCGAGGCGAGATGGAAGTAGCTTCCCCAGATATTAGGGCTAGAAGAGTCGGGGATTTGTCACGATAAAAGATAATCTTTACCAAAAAAAAATTAAAGATAAAAGAAAATGAACTTTAGTAATTTCATATTTTAACTGGATGGATATGGTTCTGATAAATTAACACACCTGTTTTGGGCTGATATAAGAAAATGAACTAATTTTTTTAGGCCGACGGGCCGAGATGGGCCTAGATCATGGGCCTTATAAATAATTTATGTAATCATGGGCAATATAAACAGTAGACAATCAAGATAAATCAAGATAACTTATGTAATCAAGGTTTTATCTAAGCTACCAAACACCCCCTAAGTATAAAACTCGTACCTCCAATTTAAACTTTATGGATCCACCATTGTGCACAAGCTGCTATTCTAATTAAACGAGAGAAAAGATGGATTCATTGATTATTCAAAGTGGACAAATTACATGAGGTATGCTATATATATGGTTCTTTTAGTTGCCGAAATGATGGCTTAACCCCCTTCTTGCATGAAGAGTGGGAACATTTCAAATCAGATTTTGGAGGCCCAAATTAAAGATAATAAATTAGTCAATCGTGTTTTTGTTTTTTTACTATATTTTACAATAATTCATAAAGAAGAAGAAGAACATGGTTATCTCACATTTCTCACCCGCATTGGTGAGAGAAGTCGTTTCCAATCAAAAAATTTCAGCATAATTTGTTTGATTTCAATTTATACTTGTGTCACAAAGAATGATAGTAGTATATAGAAACCAGAAACACAATGTGATACTGATATTAAACCCTCAACTCAACATAGAAGATGTTAGCTACATCGACTCCTGCTGTAATTAGGCCAACAAAAGAGATTTTGCTGGTGGAATGAGAGCAACACCCTCCCTCTCTGCGCTCTGGTATTTTCTGTAGATCCCCCGCAGATTCCCCTCCGCCAACGTCGAATGGTACGTCGCCACCAGCTTAGCACATTCCCTAAACATCAACCATCATTTTATCATTCAACTCTATCATAACCAATAAACACAAACAAAAAAAAAATGCAAATAAGGACTCACATCAGCTGCTCTTCCAAGAACCCTGTGTGCTGCCTAAGTGCCTCGTTCCAAGCCGGGGCCGTGTTCAAGCTGCATCGCGCCACATAGACTGCTGAGGCAGCAATCATTGAAGGGCTGTACCTTATTGCAGTGCTGTAGTTCATCATTGCAACCTCAGCCAACATATATACCATATTCTCCACCTACATTATTCATCAAATTATTTCAGTTAGCTTCATTCCCCAACATTGATGAATCAATCATCAAATCATATTTGCTCTCACACTCACTTTTGCATCACTCATGGATGCTTTGATGAACCGGACAAGGAACACGTATGGAGTGGGGACTGTCAAGCTCCACTCAAGCTGTCCGAGGATCATCTTCTCCATACATAAGATTTGAGCAGAGGAGTATGTTTTGTCCGAGATGAACACCAGCTCATTCACCTCGGGCGCCCATATCTCCTCGTATTTTGAGGCTATCAGCATTGCCCCTAATCCCACCAACTGCAGCTCCTTCCTTGCAGTGATCTTCGATGCAAGATATCGATCCACCAGGTTGATGGTGAGGTAGAGGGTCTCTTGAGACAGCTCAAATTTGTTATGGACTTGAACCAGCCAATCAACCAGGATCGCTCTCATCTTCGCACTGATCTCAGGCTGTGAATCCATGTAGTCGCGAGCCCTGCCCTCGTGCTGCAGGCCGTTCGTTCGTTGCATTATTAAACCACACAACACAATCAAATTGCATTTAAATCAGTATCAACATACAACATACCTCAGCTGATTTGTAGAATTGGTAAATTTCATCAATGTATTCAACTACTGCTAAATGATTATTGGCATCTGCAGCATCAATGTCCACTTTCTGCTCCTTTGGTTTATTAGCAGCCTGTCCACATCACATCACATAACCAATGTCATTCAACCAATTTCATCATTGAATTGAGACAAACACAAATTATTATTTATACCAACCTTGCTCCTAGCAGAGAGTGTTGATGTAAGAGTTGGAGCCCTCTTTTTCAAGGGCTTCTCTTTCTCCACAACTTGTTCAGAATCAGGGCTAATTACTGTAATCACCTCCGGCTTTGGCTTCGGTGCAGCTTTCTTGTGAGGCACAGCTTTCTTGATTGGCTGAGCTCCATCCACCACATTGGCATTCGCTGCCAAACACTATTAAAGAGAGAAGAGAAGCCACACACCACAATCAAGAAATGTTTGTTCAAAAAATCCAAGGCACATTTTGTAATTTCAAGAAATGAAACCTTGTTATTCTCAGCAGCTGTAGCCTGCGCCTTAGCCAGTAATTGGGCACAGAAACTCCTGAGAAACATCAAAAACACTATCAAATAATGGAAAAAAAACCAAATCTCTACACTAGATTATAAGTAATCTTTAATAATAATACCTGGTAACAGGTCGAGAAACCTGTGGAAGCGGCTTGCCATCGACGCCGCGAATAGTGACCATGTTTCCTATATCACCAAGAGCGCGGCGATTCTTCCTCTCCGCCACCATATTTTTCT
This sequence comes from Salvia hispanica, assembly GCF_023119035.1. Taxonomy (NCBI): domain Eukaryota; kingdom Viridiplantae; phylum Streptophyta; class Magnoliopsida; order Lamiales; family Lamiaceae; genus Salvia; species Salvia hispanica. The sequence goes on along the minus strand of NC_062970.1, from coordinate 9,270,333 downwards.
GCTTGTTAGCAACCGGAACTGCTGCCTCCACTCCTATAATCAACAAAATTATACTTCAATCAATAACATTTGCAATAATCCCTAAATGCCTTAAACCACGTTGCAATCCCTAATTTGTGGAATACCTCTGTTCTGCTGTTGAATCACCTGTCTTGACGCCATTCTTGAACAAATGAAAACTCCCTTGGAGAAATCTGAAACCCTCTTCTGCTTCTTCTTCCTCCTATAGTCTCTCACTGTAGGGGCACCGCCAAGCGAAGAAGCGAACAGGGAATTCAGAAAGTGGGAGACAATGACGCCTCTTTTAAGATGAAGTAGGCGCTCGTACACACCCCAACGGTCTTATTTTGCAATTGAATTTATGGCCGTCGATGGAAAGTGGATCCAACGGTATTAATTTAATTCCTAAAATGTCGAATGCTGTAGCCGTTGCGACGCTGAAAAGTTACCGTTATGATACCGGTGTGGGTTTATCGGTAAATATTTCATCCAGCGCGCCATCCACTATGCTAGGCTGTGCCACGTCTAATTATACAATTTTAATTTCTTTCCATAATATTCTCCTACTTTTAAATAATTAATATATCATTATCTCTTAAATTTTTTGTATAATTATATTAATTATATGAATAAATTAGATTTATAAATAAGGAAATACTGATTTGGATTCAGCACTAGTTTTAATAAATAGAATTACGTAAATGCTACTTTATATTTCACTTTCGCACATAAATGGTACCTGGTCTTTATTTTGGTACCTATTAATCACATTTCTAGTACTACCTGATAAGATTTTAACCTAAAATGCCCTCTAAACAAACGCATTTTTCCATTTATGCCATGAAAGGTATTTTGGGCATAAACAAAACTAGTACTAAAGGTGTTATTATAAGTAACTTCTTTCATTCTCCTCACTCTTTATACTATTACTATTAATTAATAATATTATTATTTTAATATTATATATTAATAATTAATTTATTTTTTAATATCATTAAAATATAATAATTATATTTAATTATTATAATAATGTTATTGTTTGTAGTAGTAATTAATAAATAATTATATATAATTATTTAAATTTTGAATCATATAATATTATATCTATAATAATAACAATAATTATTATTATTATTATTATTATTATTTATATTAAACTAATCAATATAGTCTTAATAAAAAATTAAAACTGTGAATTGTATTGATAATGATATAAAGAGTTGAATAATTTTAGTTAGGTGTTTCAACCCTAAAATGAGTATAAAATACTCCCTCCGTCCCACTTTAGGAGTCCCGGTTGAGTTCGGCACGGGTTTTAAAATATGTAAATGAAAGTTGGTGAAAAAAGAATGTGAAATGTGGGTCCTACTTTTTTATATTAGTTTTATAATAAAATGTGAGTGAAAAAAACTTAGTGGAATGTGGAGCCTAATACCATTTATGAAATATTCCAACCGGGACTCCTAAAGTGGGACACCTAAAAATTGTAAACCGGGACTCCTAAAGTGGGACGGAGGGAGTAATTTAATAAAAAATATTCAGTTGATTTAATTACTTTAAATAATTAATTTAGTTAGGTGTTTTGTTCTTGATTTATATTATGAATACAATTAGATGTATGTATAAAACACTAAAAAGAAAGAAGATAAAAGAAAAAAGAGGAAACATAAACTAAGGAGAAAAAAGAAAGAAGAAAGGAAGATAAAATACTAAGAAAGAATAAAATGAAGAAAAAAGAAAGAAGAAGAAACTAAAGAAGAAAAAAAGAAATAAGAAAGGAAGAAAACAAATTACATATTTGGTTCTATTTAATTGAAATTTCCAAAAATATCCTCTATAATAAAAAAATCTCATATTTGGTAACCAGGGTTATTTTTGTCATGGGGTACCAAAAACGTTATAAAATAAAGATCAGGTACCATTCATGTACAAAAGTGAAAGATTAGGTATCATTTATGTAGTTCACTCTAATAAATAAAGGGAAAAGTATAAGAGAGAGAAAGAAAGGTAGTGAAAATAATGTTAGTGGAGAGTGTGGTCCGCATTATTATTATAATAATATAAGTGTTAATAGTAATAATATATGTTATAAATAAAGTGATATATAGGGGTAGTACGTTGTTTGAATTTGTCAAAATTAATTCAAACATTAAATCATATTACAAGCATTATTTGTTTGTAAATAAATGAGCTTTAATATTTTATAATTTTACTTTTGAATTTAACTGCTTGAGTTTACTAATTTTTCTTTAATATTAAATTTTTTTGATTAAAGCAAACGTATATTTGCCGGAAGTGCCAGCATGTCAAAAGGCAAGTGTATTAAAACGACGTCGTCTGAATAGAAGAAAGTAATTACTCCCTATATCCACGATTACAAGTTCGCATTTGGCATGACACGAGATGTACTCCCTCCGTCCAAACTAAGATAATATTTCTATTTTTTAATATTTCTATTTTTTGTAACTTTCCCTATCCAATTAAAACATCAAATCATTTTTTTTCTTCTATTGAATATTCAAATCTTTTTCTCTCTCCAATGACTACATTAACCAACATCTCCTAAAATTTCGTGCCGACTATGAAATGTATCATCTTAGTCAGGACGGAGGGAGTAATAGAACGTGGGTAAAAAAAAAAAGTGGAGTTCTACTTTTATAGTCCTAATAAACAGTAAATAGTAGTTAAAGTATAGAGAAAGTAAAGTAAGAGAGAGAAAAATATAGATTAGAGTCTCTTTTACATTATTTTCTTTCTTACTTTACTTTTTTTCTCCACCTTTACTATTTATTACTCCCTCCGTCTCATAAGAATATGGTAAAGTAAGAGAGAGAAAAATATAGATTAGAGTCTCTTATACATTATTTTCTTTCTTACTTTACTTTTTTTCCATCTTAACTATTTATTACAATCTCCGTCTCATAAGAATATGCACTTTGGGTTGAGTATGAGTTTTAATGTACAGTTGATAAATTAAGAGAGATATAGAAAGAAAAAGTAATTAAAGTATTGTTAGTGGTGAATGTGTCAACCTCAATAGAAGGAAAAAGAGTTTCCAAAATTGAAAAATGCATATTCTTATGGAACAGACTAAAATGAAAGAGTGTATATTTTTCTGGGACGGATGGAGGAAGTATCATTTTACAAAACGAGTGTGAAAAATAAATGTGTCATCTTCCAATACCAAAAGTAGTAAAAAAACAAATGAGATATTTATTAATAGACGAAAAAATGGCAAATGGGACGTTTATTGGAGAACGAAGGAATAGTTCATAAATACACTAATTTTATTAGTGGACGAATGAAAATAATAAAATGGGACGTTTATTAGTAGATGGAGGAAGTAGTTTTATGAATATTCTAGGAATCCGAAGTTCACTTTAATCAACATCTTCCATTGTTAATGAGTATTCAATTGTTATAAATTATGATTTCACTTGTAATTGTCTTTATATATATTTTTTTTTACAACTTAAACGGCTACAAATATTATCAACATAAGATATCAAATCATTGGTGTAAAAATTCGTTTTTGACAGCTCTTTACATAACATATGCAACACAAACAAGCCAAGCCCTAATGTGATTACAAACTATACACAAATATAATGAACAGATGAACACAAATGCAGATTAACAAACAGCTCATTGATTAGCCATGAAAAAAAATAGGTTATTACAACAAATGACTTAGGCAAACCTAAAAATCATGCCTAGAACAAATGCAACTACAAATCGAAGCCAAATATTAGACTTGCAAAACCACAACATATCATCACCACACACCCAAAAAAAACAGCACACTTGAAAAAACTACTATCATTAGTCGAACGCTAAGAAGAAGTCAGTCTTTACAGCAGAGCATCGTCGTCTGGACCAGCAAGAAACACCTGCCATTATGTAATCTACGTTTAGAAGGACATATTTGCAGAAGCAACGAGCATGGAGTAAAACACGATGATACTTACATTGCAGTCGAGAGCATATTTTCTGGCATAGGTTAGGGCTCCATTTCGTTCACGCTCTGAATCAAAAACAAGCACGAACGATTGCCCCTTGCGTGCTTGCCAGAAAAGGGATTTCGCAGCAGAGTTGCCGCCTCCTCTGAATCCACATAGCTGGAAATACATCATAGTTAGTTCTCTTATGCTTACGTTTTGCATGTTTTTGTTGAAAGAATTTCTCAAAACAGTATTGTGCATTTAATTTGGAACTGTAGATACAGAAGTAAAGAATAAAGATGAACGAAGATGGACGTGTTTGATGATAGTAGTAACTATTCTTTCCTAATACCTGCATAGATTTAGAGTAGGAATCCCTGGCCTTGGTGATCCATCCTCTGCTTAGCTTGATCCTTGTTTTCCCAATATGAAACAAATGCACCGAATGTGACGAATAGTTCCTTCCGTTCATTTGGGAGATAACTACCTGTAACATTGTAATTGTAAGGATCACACAACGCAATCAACTGGCATTTAGTCATTTATTTGCTTGTTCCAAACTGTAGAGAGGATGGATTGACATACATTGAAGTCGAGGCTTGGTTTCCGCGAAAGTGTATCTATATAAGCTCCCAAGTCTGAGGCTGTAAAGATAAAACAGAGAATATGACTCAAACCTGCTCACTCTACCAGAAAACAAACACGAGTTTCTGTACGTTCCAATTCAGTAATTAGGCCAGTGTTATATAAACTGATAATGTGATACTGAATTGTTTGAGGCTATTTAGAAGAGAAAGATTGTACTGTTAAGGTGTGTGAATCACACACACAAGTGGGACAACCAGACAAAAAATACGGGTCCAATTAAGTGAGACGGAGGGAGTATTTCTTATCATACATAACTGACTCCTTATAGTTCACCAACCTTGCTCAATAGCACCATCAGTTGTCAACGTGACCTTTAGGCCGTTTGATGCTATATCAGCTTGCAGAACTCGCCCTACATCAATTGGCTCGGGAGCATAAACACACTTGTTAGCACCTGGTACCAGAAAAGAAACCACCCTAGTAAGAAATCGGAGGAGCTGCACACAATCTTGTGACTTAGGAATCGTGTGGAATCTTGTGACAGTTACATATGCTAATTAGGAAACTATACCCAAAATAGGTTCCCTGCGGCTGCATTGAGATGACAATCGATACCACTGGATCAAGCATTTTGCAAGCTCTACTGCTTCATCTGAACAGGACTGAATCCTTAGAATAGAACCTAACTTCTCAGAGCCACTTATCTCATAAAGCCGGGGTGAATTATCCTCAGATTTCATGCTCATTTCCAGCTGTACAAGTTCGGGGATATAATTCAAAAAGTGCTGCTGATCAAAATGTTAGAACAGTGAGGTGGAAAAGCAGATAAGTAGCACACCTCGTTTTGCAGCTTAATTGAAACTGTGCACTTCTGTCTAATTTGAAGTCTTAGTTCCCGAAGTTCACTCTCCATATCCGCAACCTTCCGAATAACGACAACAATGGAGTTCAAGAAGTGTAAAGCTTACCACTATGAAAATGTACAAGACAAAAAAAATTTGCATGCACCTTTCTTGGTTGATGCATTAGTCTTATTCTTCTGGCCTCTTGAACCTCTTCAATTAGTTCCTCCAACTCCTTTACAGGTATTACCATATTATGCTTTTGTGGTGAAATTGAACGGAAAAAGTAACATGTCGAACACAGGGTCGATGTAAAATGGTAGATACAGATCAGGTGAAGTGAAGTTACCTGTTGCTTGCCTGAACTTTGATTTCTTTCTTGTTCCTCAAGGGCCTCTCCAATTCTTTGAACAACTGCCCTCGCGCTTTCTATTTCAGCACAGCCAAAAGATTTTTCTTGGTTGACCAATTTTTTAGCATCTTCAGAAGCCTGCAGAATAGAAGCAAATTAGTAAGATTTATTTGCATTTAGAAGAATACAAGGAGAGAAAGAGATAAGTAGCAAAACCTGCTTGAGAAAATTCACTAGCTTCTTCACTTCAAATTTCTCTTGAATAAGCTCTCCTTCTTTCTGAGTTAATTGAACTGCCAAAGCCTCCACCTGGGAAAGATATAAGGCAACATGCATTCAAAGGTAACTCAAACTTCTAAAGGCAAGCAAAAGAAAGGCATAACATAACTCCAGAAACTAACCATAGAGATGGCTTTTTCGACGTCTTCTTTGTTCTGACCAGCTAATCTTCCTTTCAAACATTCCAATGCATCCCTAAGCTTCTTCAAAAGCACGTGTCCATCCAAAGATGCAACCTCCTTAAGTTTGGCCTGGAATCAAGACCAACGTTGGTGCTATCATTTAGGGACATCATTTCTTAAAATTCCAAACAAGAAGAAAATGATATTGTTATAACATATTGTTTTATAAACAAAAATGAAACTTTACTGATTTCAAACTGCTACAACGATGCAAAATCGAGTGGTAGGTCTTAGAAAACAAACCTCCTCTGACATCTTCGCTGCTGCAGCCAAGTTCTTGTCGAATTTGCTTGCTAGGTCGCGGACAGATAAACGCCTGTGCTGTTCAGTTAGCTGGCTAATTTCCTGAACAACAACCTCCTTCAGCGGGGGACCTTTGCTGTCCTCTTTGATCTCCTCTAGAATTTCATTATTTGGCCCTAACTTGTATTTAGGGAACTGATTAGTCTGAAAGCTGACATCTGCTGATACCGTCCAAACTGCCTGGACCTCATCTCCAAAATCTGGACTAACCCTCGTCATAATTGCCTCAATTCTATCTCTGCAAGAGAAGCTATTCATGAGCAAAACATTAAGAAGTCCAACCAAGATCAGATCTTTACTTTTGAATCTGATACAAATGTAGTATAAAATCTACAAAAAAACTATGAAAACCACACATACTTGAAAATAAATTTAAGCCTTACAATGTAGCTTAATTTCAGTTGATGCATGCATTAATCAGCGTAACAATATTATTAAATAAATACTAGTACAACAAAACAAGCTTACACAATAAGGGAAGATTGAAATAAGAAAAGAATGCTGAATAATAAAAAAAAGTAAGGCTACAGGCAAACTGGGAAAGGGGAGATTTATTAGACCAGAACAAGAATTGAAGGAGAGAAACCTTATCATGATAGCAGTGAAAAGTAGGCCATGAACTGCAACTAAAAGAAATAGTAGAGGCTTTGAAATAGAGACAACAGGAGAGTCATACTCATAATAAATGCAGAAAAAAACAGAGTAAAGAATTAACATACACAGAGAGCTTACTTCTTCCAGCCAGAATATTCTATCTTCACACATCAATTTCATCTATTCACAAGTTTTCAGAAAATACTTTTAATGCAGATGTTGGTTGATTCCAATTATTCAACAAAAATAGCATTACACTTATTATTAGCAAAAAAACTATGAAATTAGCTAGAAAGAAATGGTGAACTTGCAATTTAAAGAGATCACAATTTAACAGTATTTTACAATCTTGCTTTCTGATTTCGATACTAGATAACACATACCAAAAAAAGGCCAAAATATTCACATTATCACAAAATTCACAACAAAAAGTTACCACATTTCCTGAAAATCAGAGCAAAAATCAGCATCAGAATATAAAAAAAATGAACTTGAAAGCTTTCTGATTCAGTACTAGAGGAATGAAGTTTAGAAAATGGTACTTACAGAAGAATATAAGACGAGAAGTGAGAGGAGAATCAGAAGAGGAAGAGATCGAACATGTTGGATGAAGTTTACAGTTGTGTTTCCTCAAGAACTCAATTTCTAAAGAACTGGACAGAAAAAAGGGGGTGGGGTGGGAAATATGATGTGAACAACTGAGTCGAAGAAGCATCAGAAAGAAATGGATGTCTCCTTTTTCAAAGCAAATTGAAAAGGAAAAGCTCCTCACCCCTGCCACACCTTTTTCACTCACTCCACTCTTAACTGCAGAAATTTAAAAAGTACAAGTGCTTAATCTCGTAACAGTTTCTCAAGCAATCACAAAATTAGAGATACTATTTCGTCAGATTTTTATGGAAGTAAATTAAATTGAGCAGTGACAAATGAAAATTGAGTTGAAAAGGGAAAGAGAATAGTGGAAGAAGCAGTTTGGGAGTGGCTGTATCAAGAAATTTCACATGTCGGACTTACCTGTAAAAAGAAAATGCTGTCTGAAAATGATGATTGTAGTTTTCAGTTAAAAGAATCAAGAGTAAAAATAAGGATTTATTCATCCAATACTCCCACGCGCTGTCCCCACTCGCTTTGATTTCGACTTTACAGCGTGCGTTGCGCAATTATCGATGGCGCGTGGGATACGCGCGAGTGGAATTGGGCAGGATATTTTTGGCGGGCCGCATTTTGCGGGTCGGGTCGATTGTCCTGGTTTTGAGCTTTTTCGGCTGACCTAACAGATGCCCCCTGCGGCACGTGACTGGGCACGTGAACCTCTCTCAGTATCCAATATTTCTTCTGTTTATTTTCTTCTGTTTATTTTCTTCCCTCGTTCCAATAGCATGGATGCGTTTCTTTTTTAATGTAATTTAAGAAAAGTTATATTAAGTGAAATGAAAAAGGTAGAGAAATAAAGATAGAAAGTAAATTAAATAACAAAAAATATGTTGACTTTTACTAAAAAGAAAAATGACTCTACTACTATGGAATATATGAAAATGGCAAAATGACTCAACTACTATGGAACGAAGGGAATGATAGTTAAACTTTTTGTTAAATCATTTTAATTTTTAGCAAAAAAAATATTTTCTTATATTTTATTTTATTTTTTCTTCTTTATTACTTTATATTCTTTACAACGTTATTCTATCTCTATAGGACCTTCTAAATACTTACTATTTCCTAATTTTCATACTAATTTTTAGAATACTAATTTTTTTATAAAATGATAAAAAAAAGTGAATTTTAAATTTAGTCCCTTTAAAATGCACTTTATACATTTTATATTCCTGAATTAAGAAAAAATATCATTACAACTCTATGCATTTGAAAAAATTGATGTCAATTCAGTTCATCGAATGATATTATATAAAATTGTATTTAATCACATTTACACAATACTGAAATATTGAATTTCAATCGAATGATATTATATAAAATTGTACTTAAATCACATTATAGTCATATAGGGAGATATTTATTGAGGAGCACATTATATAATTTTGATATTTTAAAGTACGAAAATTTAATTGTCATATACTACCTCCGTCAGCGAATAAAAGTCCCGTTTTTCTATTTTAGTCCATCCGCAAATAAGAGTCCCGGTTCACTTTTATCATAAATGATAATAGAGTCTCACCTTCCACTAACTCATTCCACTCACATTTCATTTAAAACTAATATATACAAGTGAGAACCATATTCCACTAACTTTTTTCTACTCATTTTTCTTAACATTTCTTTAAACGCGTGTCGCTCATAAATGAGACTTCTAATGGCGGACAGATGGAGTAGATCACGTGAAAAAAGGAACAGAGAGTGAAAAGAGCGGATATGACTAGAGGAGAGAATGGGAGAAAAAAAAAAGTCTTTTATGCCATTTTTAGAATTTAAAGGTAAATTTTGAAATTAAGGAATTTAAAGGATTTTTTTTATTCAGAGACTTGTGATGATATTTTTCTTAATTCAATAACTTAAAAATACAAATTATATTTTTCAAGGATCAAATTTGATGTTGACTCATGAAAAAGTTGCCAATTACATTTGGGCACAATCTTAAGAAATCTAATACTGTAGCTTGTATAAAGAAAGAGTCTTCTTTATTTTTTTTATTATATAAAGTAATTATAAATAAATTATGATACTATAGAGTAATACTAAAATTTTTAATGAACAAACAAATTAGAGAAATATGCATATTTTTATTGAATGAAAAAATACACTTATTTCTATGGAACTTATTTGGATCAAATACTCTCAATTTGTGAGGGGTTGTATAACTTTTTGTTTGGAAATAGTTCCACTGACCCATGGTCCAAAAATATTACTATATGACATAAAAGTATTTTATTTGACGTGGAGTAATTAATGCCAGGGTGGTTGATAGTATTAGACAAAATTATACAGTAAGAAAGGGATTTTTTTTCAAAGAAAATAGAAAGAAATGGAGATTTGATACCAAATTAAAGACGTATGCTAAGAGAATAACTGGTATCTTCTCACAATCAAATTAGGTACTCCATCAAACAAGAATAACATAGTTTGAAACTATAATTTAAAAGAAAAGGAAAAAAAAAATGTTTCCCCCTTCTCACCCCTTGGGATCACAAATTAAGTAGGTACGATGGATGGATTTGCAATAAAAATAGTTATAAATTTGAATATGATTAGTACTAACTTATAGGTTGTAGTGTGTATTATTTGTGATTTGCATGATGTTTAAGCGATGAAGTTTATAAATTAAAATGAAAAATTGCAGTCCAAATATGTCATCTTTACAATTAACTAATGCATGAAAGCACTCTTAATTAATAGCCATAATTGGTTTGCCACAATGATATTTTTTAATGACAAGTCTTATTAATTAAATCAAGCTGGAGACAACCACTTTTTGTGGCTTTGGGTCCTATCTTACAATCATTAATCTTCATTAAAAAGGTTTTAGTGCTTCTAAATGAAAAGTCATTTTGGTCTCGCAAAATATTAATCATCCACCTCCTCAATGTATACGAATGAATACATATCTATGAATCAAGGGATGCATTCAAGTGTTAATAAGACTTGGTACATTTTAAACGAAATAGATATGAAGTAACTTTAAATCTTCGAGCCAACTATCTGATTATTCGATGCGCTTACAAATCATCACATGAAATAGTCAGTGGATTAAATCAATTGTCTTACCCTTCTAGATGATTACAAATTAGCAAAGAAAATAATTACTTACAAATCAGCATATGAAACAGTCATTAGGTTAGATCAATTGCTTATCCTTTTAGGTGCTTAGAAAACAACACAGAATCATTGGGTATACCGGGAGGATACACTTGTTCTAACTTCCAAATACTTTATCTGTCCCTTAAAAATAGAAACTCGTTCCTTTTTAGTCTTGTCCCCTAAAAATAAAAACTTTATATTTAAGGAAATATCTTTCTCTCTAATTAAGGTGAAATCTATTTTTCACTAACACACTAGTCTTTCTACCTCTCTGTTTTTTTTTCAATTTTGCATTAAAACTCGTGCCGTTTCAAAAATTCTTATTTTTAGGAGACAGGGAGAGGAGGAGTATCCGAGTATATAAATAACTATGTGTGTTTGTGAGCGCACGAATAGTGAACATTCTTAATAGAATTACACTCTTTTTCAAGTGAATCATATACATTGCATAGAAAAGGATACTCTATTAATTATTGACCTAAATTTAGGATCCAACCAAACCACCATTAGGTGCTTATATTTATTTATAGTACTATATTTTAACAAATTTTCTCTGAGAGTATCATGAAGTCTACCTAATGGCCAAATAAAGGAATGTGATGCGATGTTTCTAATGATGATTGAAGGATAAACTTTCGCTAATGAACAAAGCTTTCCTAAAACTTTAGATATTGTTTACAACAAATGTGGGGCTGCTAACACTTGATTGAAAAAATTATTAATTAGAGTGTAAGTTGGATATATATGAATAGTACTCCATAAATAATTGTACCACGTAAATTGGAGTATCTATATAATTATTTCCTCGATATATAATTTGTTATGTTATACTATCAAATTTCGCAGCACATAATATAGACTATTGCAGTACTTACAGAGCAAATTTTAATGGTTTAAATGATTAGTTGAAAATGAATTTGATGATATGACGTTGGAATCTTTAGGTGAATGAGAAATGTTAACATCAAGTTTGTTATTGATTAATTGCTGTTGCGTTAAGAAAATACATAGGTCAGTATTAAGAGCAATGATTTAAACTGATTTTGAAATCACTAAAAAAACAAAACACAAAAATCAATCTAATCCATTTCTAAATTAAGAGGTATTCTAAAATACGCTTTACGTAAATTTATTTTATCTCTTATTATAATTTTGACAACTGACGGGTGGTACAAAAGTGGAATCTTATCTTATAATATAAAAACAACAATTTAGTGGATTATGGAATTAATACCTTTCCATCTTGGTTAATAAATGAGAAGTTCGTATACTTTTCTTGAACTGAATGTTTCACTTTAAATATTGAAGATAGATTTGAGTTTATACTAATGAAGGGTCCGTTCTTGCGCAATTTCCTTATAAAGTTAAAAACAGTGAGAACTATCAACTAATATGCTAACATTAGATCTAAATGTATCGAGCTATTGATTTATGGGTACAATTAGTTGTATTGATATAGCGATTGGTTAAATAAAATACCCCGTCAATTACTAGTACTATAATTGAATTAAATCGTATTCTTTTTTCCGCCATCTTTATTATATTTGAGTCATTTTCCTTTTAATAAAAAACAACCAAGTACAGTATAATTAAATTTATATATTATACTATATAAAATATTAAATAATTTATCTATTTTATATGAATAATATAACAAAATATGAAGGCAAAGAATTAATGTGCCATATGAAAAATAAGCAAATAATAATAATAATAACAATAATATTCAATGGGTGAACAAAACCAATATGAATCCAATCCGAATTTATCGTGTAATCTGGTCGATTAATAATGATATGAACACTATAAGGTTTTAACACTAATATTAATTTCGTATGTGTTCATAAAAATTGTCAACTCCACAAGTAAGGAGATAAATGATGGGTTTGGATCTCCTACTGTGGCTGATTGTACAACAGGAGATGTTATTTATTTCTCACATTCATAATATTTTATTAACAAATTAATATTTATTTTATGATTAAATTATTATGCTATGAAAAATACCTGCTGCGCAATTAGCCAGAAAGGAGGATCCAAACCCTATTAATGATTGGATCTTCTACATAGAAAATTTAGAATGGGTTTACGTGCATGGATTAATATATAAGGATTCTTATTTGAACAATACCCATTTGTGATGCTCATTTTTTACTTTTCTAGCACTTTTATTGCAATTTGCAAACTTTAAGAAATAATAATAACACGACGGAAATAACTCACACAAAAAAGGTCTACTCGAACGTGATACACAATTATATTGCATAAAGAAACTAAAATATCAGAATTGGAATCGTCTAATTTCCTCGTAAATCCTTAAAGAATTAAGTTTGTGAGAATTATTTCCAAATCAATCACTTCAAAAATAATTCTCTCATACTAGTATTTAGTAATCATTATGTATTTCCTTTGTTACAGCCAATGACTCACTTTCATTTTTTCATTCGTCTCAATTAAGATAATTCCTTACTTATTTTAAAAATAGTAAAAATATTTAAATATTTTCTCTCCTTTACTTTTTTTCATCTTTTTTACAGTATTTCTTAAGAATGAACTTCAAAATTAGTCTCTGAAAAATTAAAATTCACTTTTTAAACACCTAATAACATTTTCTCTTTTTCTTTAAACTTTTTAAAATAAGATTATATAAAACTTTATACCGCCCAAGAAATAATCACGACAGAAAGGAAATACACCTTTATTTAAGAAACGTTACTTTTTTTTACATATCCATTGAGAGAGTTTGGAGAAAAAAATAAAGTACTACTAGTACTAATATTAAGGCTGGGCGTCAATGAAGAGGATGAGGGCCCATGTATACTTTCTTGACCCATGCCCATACAACTCATCTAGATAGACCAGTTTCAAAATTTAAATAGTTGTATATTTAGTTACACTTTAATTATAACCTATAAATTCTTGAAAACGTTGAAGATATCACGTGGGTAGGGCCCAAATAAAAAGGTTATGTTTAGTGGGCCCGGGTTGAACCGTTAATTTGGTTGGGTGGATCCGGATTTTAATTCGTTACCACCGATGTTAAAATATTCCACTACCCAACGATGGAGACCATTTACCATCTATTCATATTAGATATTTAAATAAAATTAAACTATAACAAATATAAAAATCACGAATAGTGCTATCCAATTTGGAATTAATTTGTTTAACTTATTTAATCCTTACCTAACTTATTTTAATCCTCATCAATTGTGTTGTGTCCAATTTCCACACTTATTAAATCATATGGTATAATTGGTATTCACATGGTTAACTGCCACCCTAATTTATTTCCTTTTAATTGAAAAAAAATTAAGTATTACGTAACAGCTAAGTCTAAGGTCTAAAAAGTCTTGCCTTTTGCATATGATCATTGTCACGAGAATTACAAAAGATAAATTTTTAAAACTATATATTGGTCTCATATTGCATGTCATGATTTAGTATAACATTATAGCAAGCGTGATGCACGAAAAAGAATAATAATATGAAACGTAAATTGCATCATGTGACTGCGATACGGTCTACTGACTATTATTGCATATTGAATTAGATTGGATTAGATTGGTTTCCTAGTTTTTATTTTTTTTATATATCTATGTTGTTTTTTTATGCACAAGTGTCTTAATCGCAATAATTCGAATATGAGCAACTGTGAATGAGCTGAATGAAATAGAAATTAAACAGCCCCCCCTTTTACACGCACGTACAAAAGTCTACAAAATATAATTTATAATTATGAAATATGGGAAATAAAATTATAAAGGTTAATTTATCAAATAGTTAACTATTTAATGGTTCATATATTTGTGTAGCATGAAACTTATAATACTTCTTCCGTCCTATTATAAATGACAATTATTTTTTGGCATGAAATTTTATATAGCGTTGTTTTGTGAGTTAATGAGAAGAATAAAAAAGAAAAATAAAAAAATAAAAATAATATTATTTTTATTTTAGAATATTTTTATTTTTAATAGGATAATTTGAAAATTAAAATATTTTATTTTTAATGGAATAGACTATTTATTTGCCTTAAACGAGTATATAAAGAATCTGTAGATTTATTTGTTTAGTCTATGAATTGGAGGAAGCAATTTGTTTTGTCCACTTGTGAGCATATAAAAGACGAGGACAATTAGAAAAGGATGAGGAGGCAGCCAGACAAGCTATGATTACATTCCTCCACACCCAACTTAAAATAAGAAAAAAGTGCCATATATTCATGAAACTGTAATACAGTAAGTGATTTATGTAAAGAAAAATAAACAGTCTTCATTCGATCGGCTTTGTAAAGTTTCTATTAATCTCCCCATATTTTGTTCGATCATACTGAATTGACTTTTCTAAAATGCCTATTGCTACTTTATTGTTACGGAATAATCTGAATATTATAATGGTGGTAGGTTCAATTCCACTATAAGTTATTAAGCCACAAGAATTCTGTTAAAACACTTTTGATAGGACAACATTATTTTACTTCTTGTTTTTCCATGTTACTAGATTAATCTTTTGGTAAAGATAAACTATACGTGCTTGTTTAGTAGATTAGATAAAGCAAATATATATTAGTTACATGTGCTTATTTAACTATTTAGTGGAGTAGATAAGGTGAGATCTATACTGGGCACTTAGACCATCTCCAACCATTACACTAAACTCAAACCTATTTTAGTGTAAATATTATACTAAATATTGATTTTACTCCAACCATTTACATTAAATTTAAACCAAAAAGAATATTCTCCACTCACTTACTTTTTATATTTTTGCAATCATATCTATATATTTTATCTAAATTGCACACTAACCCCATAGCAATTTGTCAATAACTTTGATTAAATTAAATTATACTATTAAATAACATAATAAGACTTATTAATTAATATGACTATATATAAAATTTATTATTTATTACATAAATATAATATAATTAAAAAATGTGTAATTTTAATTATTAATCTTTCTATTTTTTTTTCATATTTAGCTTATTAATATAACTTTTAAGTTTATTGTATCTTCTTAATCTTATTTTATTTAGGTCACGTTTCTTTTTATGCATATTTTTATTTTGATTAGGTTGTGTCTTTATATTTTTATATTTTTAATCATATTTTAGATTTTTAGTCTTTGCTTTTGAATTAATTTTATAAAAAAAACGTGTATAAAGAAATGGGCCAGCCCACTAATCAATAATTAAATAACATTAATAGAATTATATAGGTTTTTATTTGTTATCTTCTTCTCCAACCTGCTGTCTGCGTGTTTTACTGAAATACTGAAAGTTTTTTTCCATTCCTTTTCTTCTTGCATTTTCATTTCTCTACCTTCCCTTGTTCATTTCATAAATATAAAATGATTTGGACTTGAATGCAATAAATTAAAATCTAAAAGGTTTTTTGGTATAGTTTTAGTGTAAACCTAAAGATAGGTATTTTTTCATCAAAAATCTATAATTGGATTGGTTTTGCAGTACTGTTGGAGGTATTTTCCTATTGCATTTTAAGTTTTGCAGTACTGTTGGAGACGCTCGTAAAGCCCATTTTTATCTTTAAGGTACATCTTACTCTAATTATCTAATTATCATGTGTTATCTTAATATATCTACCAAATAGGTAAACTTTAGGTAAGGTCTAGAAACATGTCATATAATCTATCCTAATCTAAAGTGCAAGTTTGGTAAAAAGACCTTAATACCCTTTTTGGAGGGAAAATGAAAAGATGGGGTATCTTCTATCCAAAAATAACTTTTTAAGGCAAAAATAATTGGACAAATAATAGCCCAATAAAATGCTAACTTCTTTAAGAAGTTTTAAAACACATTAATAGTGCACTACCATTAATTTTTATTTATAATTAAGTTCTTAAATTTATATATTAATTAGCCTTATATTTGAGTTAAATTGGAATTGTGCTAGAGAGTTTAGATTGCCTTCCATTTATGTAGGTTAAAATTAAAATTTAATCATTTATTGCAATATTTTTTCTCTGAATTAATTCACAGGTTAAACGACAACACATATATGTAATGCTTACAATTTTCATCCTATATTTACTCTATTAAAGTTTTTAATTCTTATATTTAATTCGCCTCCAATTAAACAATACTACTAAATTTATAGATTAAACTAAAGAATAAGATGAAATTATATATATTTAAAATTAAATCTAACTTATAAAGTTTGTATTTCTTAATATAAAGAATAGTGTAAATTGTCACATTATTCAAAACAAACAAGATGCATAAAATATTATCGTTATTTTAAGTGATAGTAGTAATTTATTTTTATACATATATGTGGCGGGAAGTAAGAAATTTATTCTTTTCAATTTAAAAAATTCATTTAGTCTTTGTCAATGTATATCAAGAGTTATGTTATGGTCTGAAATTAAAAGAAAGAAAGAAATAGTCAACTAAAATGTGACCATTGATATTCCATATTTTATTCAAATTAATTTTGTATAAATTAAGCTATTAAATTTATATATTAATTTACCTTTTATTTGGATTAATGAATTGTATAGCACTTTTAATAAACATCATTACTTAAACATATTTTCTTTATTTGTATATCTTATTCTAATTAATTCATACTCTTTAATCATTAGTCACGTATTTTATTTTTGTCATTAATTTTATTGTTTTTACACCAGTTAGAATATAAATTAAAATTGCAAAAATGTTTCATTCACTGGGGAGTAGTAAATTCTTCATTTTGAGTGAGACGGGATAAGTAGATTTATGTTTTTATGTCCATATTTCTTTCAATTCTTATTTTCTATATATTTATTATATTTTATATTCATTATTTGAAACTCTTATGTCCCGTGCATAGCTCGAGTGTTAAAATTAATTTTAGATAAATTATAATATAAATAAATATTAGGTTAAAATCTCACAAAGTTTCAAATATGATTCCAGGCGAACAAGAAATTTACTAACCATGTACATTTTACTAATATCTAGTAATTAGTCGTAAATACTTAAATTATAAAATAATAAAAAAACCTCAATTGGTTTGATGAACATCTTGGCAACTCGTCTAAAACCTAAAGTATATGATTTTTATTAAGAGCATAAATTGGTTTACTCTCATGTGATTCGAATGGATAAGTAAATAATGCATAAGGTTGATTAGATGAACAAGGTAAAAATTGTCTGAGTTAGATATGGACACCAATCCACAATCAATTCTGAATATCTTCGAAACCAAACCAATATTTTCATTTTTTAAATTGTCAAAATTCTTTACTTAGTGGACCTTCTTACCTTTGATTTTGACATACTCTAACACTGGCCCATTACCTATAATCCAATCTGAAAATAAAAATATGAATCCAACACTGGCTTATAGTACACCACTACATTTAGTCCATATCATTATTTGTTTTAGCATTGTTTTAAAATTAATACTTATAAATTATAAATGAATTCGCCCAATTTATAAAATGAAATTTTTTAGTGGGCGCTCATGCATATTAGTTTATTAATTAAAATAATTATACATTAATATAATTATTAAATGTTAATTACACTTGTTGCGGATTCTTTCCATTTGTAAATTATATGTGTGTGCTTACTTCTTTTGTTATGTCGATTACCGGAACCCAGAAGTGCAATTAGTAGTTAAACATAAAATCTGAGATAAATTACATTGTTGCATGCAGGAAAAATGAGATGCTTTGATTTTGAATACCGATGAGAAAATTTTGAGTAAATAAAAAAGGACAAGTTTTATGTTACACGCTTTTCTATAGGTGCATACAAATTCAAAATTAACAAATTTATGGAAATAGGTATCATTTTTAGAAGATATATTCACTACTTCACTCGTATAAAGGTTAAGAATATCGTTCAATAAAGCAGACTAAATTCCCCGCAGGAAAGTGACTTAATATCCTTGTGTGTGACTGCTATATTTGATTTGGACCATAAGATTGCTTTCGCACGCATAGTCACACACACCATGAAATACACTACCAAATACATATACAATAAATCGAACATGTGTTAAATTCATGGACGTTATTCACGACTATTAGAATTGTAATTATTTATTATACACTCATGTAACACGACTTCTTTACAAAATATCTGAAAAAGCAGTGACAATTCTGGAGGTTGTTTCAATTAAAAACTGGAACAAAAAACAAATCTTTAGAGCATGCACAATAAGGGCACAACCACATTTATCGTTCTTATCAGGTGACAAAATTTGGTTCTTCTACAATATTAAAAAAAAATAGCTATAGGTTAATCCCACTTATAGTTCATAAATTCGAAATTGATTGGTAGCGTAGCTAAGTTGGAATCGAGGTCGAGTTGCAGTTGCACGATTTAAATGTACTCCACCTTTATTCTATTTGATGATTGTGAACACTTCTGAAAATCCAAAGACAAAATGATTTCTAATTATAGAAATATATCTAAGAGTTATTCAAGTTTTGTATTCATTTATTGCTCTAAGTTTATGTGCAAATTGTAATGGAAAGGGCGAGTAAGGAATAGAGTAAGGACTTATGACTATGAGGACAGATTTATGGATTCCTAAGTGATCAACTACAAGGTCTATGCTATTGCTACACCACATGATTTCAAGAAGTAGAACAAAATACCCCTGCCCTCTCCAAGGGGGACTAAAATGAATCGGCTGGTGAGCAACGTCCTTCCAGTATACTTTGGAAGAGATTCGAGAATTATTATTACCACTGTATTTATTAGTAGTAGTCTTAAGGCTATCTTCGTCCATTTGCCCATTGCCTGTTGTGGTTGCCTGGCCTCATGTGCGGATTCCTTTGTTGGCTTTGCTTTGGGAGATCTTGCAACTCCACAACTTGTATGGTTCTCTGTTTCTTGGCTGTTTCAGACGACGAGTAGCCACAATTTACGATAAACATAACCACACAGATGATCCTTTTCATGCCATTCATGAATGATCAAAGTAGAATTTAAATTTTGTTGGAGTTGAGAGTAGAGCAAGCTCACCATTTTCGGCTTCTTGATAGCGTTCCTGCAGTTTCCTTTTGGCAGCCTCTAATTTCATACGTACTGAAGCCTCGTCCTTGGAATTTGCCTTCTAGCAGGAAGTAAGATAGAACCGTGTGATGAGAAACGAGATAATATAGCACAAATAGATAGACACAACCAGTGAAGTTTTTGCAATGCACCAACCTCTTGATGTGGAGGCATTAGTTTCCTCTGAGTTGGGTGATTTTCAGATTTCTGCTGGACTTTGATAGTCTCATACTCAACCTTAGGTTTTAGAGATGGTTTAAAACTACCAGGGGCGGATTCAATGCTCGGAGGCTTTGGTCTTCCTGGTCCAGATGCATCACTGGAAGGCCTATGTGGCTTTAAAGGGCCTTGTTTCATCCATGTAGCTTCCTCTCTCTTGGGCTCGGGTTTCCTGTCATTTGGAGGAGCACGTGAGTCATGCGGATTCTGACATCTCGAGTTACGGGAGTCTATTTTTGGAATAGTCGGCTTTCTGCCACTTCCTCGATTCTTGTTGAACCCCCCACTGCATCGAGGATCTGAAACAACATCCTCAATAAGAAATAATCCATCTTTGTTCCTTTCTAGTGGGGAATTCGACTAAGAACAGGATAGCATAAGCCCATAGAATAAAATGAAGCATAAGAATAGACATCGGGAGGAAACTCACTTCCATCATCATCCATGCCATCAAAGAACTTCATGAATACCAGTTGAATGCAAAAGGAGCAAAACCAAGTCACTCTACTAGCAAATTATTGGGCAAAGTTCATAGTTTTACTAAAAATGAGACGAGATATGGCACCTGTGACAGTTCCATTGAAGAAGGGGTGGCAAAGAATGCCCCTTCATCGAGTGGAGGAGATGGTAACCCTTCTTCCTCTTCTTCTTCAACAGCTGATGTTTTCACAGATTCTATTGCCATTTCTGCAGTTTTACAATGCGATTACTGATTAATTCCCTCAATCAAAACCGATATAAATATCTGATTGCTATCATTTCAGCAAGAAAACTTCAAGTTAAACCACCTGTAACAGCTGCCGTAGCATTAACCCACGAATCAACCATCACTTTCCAATCCCTGGAAATCAAAAGCTCAAACTATAAGCAACTAGGCTCTCAACCTAGGAACGCAGAGTTGATGAAGGAAAAGGTATGGTACAATTCCATAAATGATACATACATAACATCCCCAGCATTTACGATTAAAGAATAACGAAATCATAAGTTTAAACTCTTTCCTTCTAATATTCAGTATGATGTAAAAGGAATAACATAATCATATATGTGCCATTCAATAATATTGACCAAATATGAGCAATGTAACAAGATGGAGATAATCATATGCAGAAAACTTCTAAGATCTCAAACACGAAATCACTTAGTTAACTTATTTTTCAGAGTATTAAGGTTAATAGCAAATTCCTTACTCAATCAACATCTTCACAAGATTCCGGATTTCCTTTGATCTATGCTTCCGCAGAGCATTAACAGACTTCCCAATCTCCGTAGCCTGATTGAACCAGATAAGTTCAAGAACTCTTACCATCAATGTCAACAAGACTAAAGCAGAAAGGCAACTGCAAAAATCAACAAAAACATTCAAGTAGAACCTTAAGTATCTCCACCGAAAAAGGCATCAGTTGAAGCTTCCTCAAACAATCAAACAACAATGCATCAGACTGCCAAGGGGAAAATGCACAACAATCAATATCAACAAAACTAACATTGGCTTAAACTCAAACTAGACACAAGAATCAATTCCATATAAACTAGATAGCAAATAGATTCAATAAACACAAATCAAACCTCTTCTTCAAAGTTATCAACAACATCCTTTATCCTCAACACCTCCCCATAGAAGTGCGATTCCGCCTCAATATCATCAGTCAAAGCCTCAGCCTCAGCATCGCCATCACTGTAGTTCACAACGTGATTCGTATTCATCTCCATAACTTCAGCATCGTAGTCTCTGCTGCTGCTATTCACCTTGCTCTCCTTACTGCCTCCGGCATCAATCTCGCTCTTCAACTTATCCTCACTGTTACCCAAACCATCGCCATTCGGCACCGCCAATTCGACTTTGTCGCAGCCGAAACACTTGATCGCTTTGCACGTGAACAGCATCTCCGCGATCCGATCTCTCTTCAATCTGAAATCGTAGGGGCAATCGGATGCAGCAACCAGTATCGCATGCTCGATTATGCTGAAAATGTCGGAGCTCGCGCTCCGGAAATAACCTCTCCATTTCTCGAGACTCACGGCGGCGTCGGCCATGGCGACAGACTAAAAATTGAATTGAATTTTGATATCAACGAATCGAGCTTTTAGCTTCGAAATTCGATCGCGACGATTCTGTTATCTTCTTCTTCTCTAAGTTTGGGGATCGTCAGATTATTTAATTCAATGAAATGCAGGATTTTCTAGTGCGACCAATAAAAGTTAGTCGAATGAAGAGTGATTCGATTGTGCAGTGAATCAGTGGAGAATGGTTTTTATTCGATAAATAATTGATGAGAATTAGAATATATGTCAAAAGGGAATAAGAGATATTCTCCTCACTAGAAAATCATCTCAGGATGATGCATTGCTGGGGAAGAAGAAGAAGAAGAATTAATTTATTTTTAGAATAATAATGAACGTAGATATTTTTGGTAGGATTAAAGATTGATGGGAGATTGAGAAAAAATGGCAGGTGATCAACACAAAGGAAACCACTTCAAACCGCAGTCTATATTGTTTACTTTTAGTCATGAGAGAGAGATTTTTGCTTCTTTTTTTTTCTACGTTGGTTTTCAAAATATTTGAAAAAGTAAAATTGGAAGAACGATTTTTCTTATTAAAGTCTTAATTATTCCCTTAAAAACGAAATATTACTATTTTAAGGTCAATTATAATTTCTAGCATGGTGCGGGCGTATATTTTTTGAGATGGAAGCGGATCTATGAGCTTAAATTAATGATCATCTACAATTAATTAGATAATTAATGAAAATATCGACATAAAGGAAAATAAGTTAAAAGGGTCATAAATTGTCATTATTTTTGAAACTGTTCATTTTTTGCTTGATTTTATTATACTAATATAGTACTCGATGAAAATATTTAAAAGGTTCAATTTTAGGTGGCGGCGGAGATAATTTGAGGCCAATCAACCACAAAAAAAATTTTAAAAAAATAATAATTAAGGCGCCCACGTTTTATTCGAGGCAAATTCTGATTTCGACTTTTAAAGTTATATGAACACAACTAATAAAATGTTTCAACTTTCAATAAGAAACAGCACAATAATAATATTAATTTTAAATATACTAGTAGTAGTATTATTTTGTTGGAAATTGAATTAAATGATTTTTTAATATGCATTTAATTTTTTGTATGTTAAACTTTAGTTGGATTTATTAGTAGGAGTATTATTTTTGGAGAGAGAAGAGGTCATTGTATTTTTTTTAATTAAAATCAGTTTTATGGTATTTCACGTGGTATCATTTTCTGATAAGTATGTGACGCGATGTGCATGTTACATACAGACGAATTTTTGGTCACCGGTCACAATAGCCCTGTTTTAAATTATTTTCCACTTTCAATTATCCTTCCCCAATGCCTTAAATATTACACTAAATAGACCATTAGTTATTCGTGATTTGGGGGAAAAATATAGTGGAGTATCACACTTATTCAATCAAAAAATATAAAAAATGTTAAAATTTATATATGCCGGTATTTTCAATACATATGATACCATAACAAAATACTTTGGTACAATAATAGTTTGCATATCTGTATATCATGCATGATATAATGCGATTACCAAAAAATTTGAAATATACCATAAAATTACTATATATACCGAATTTGTTATATACCACTGAAGAAATATATTTATAAATTATAATACAATATACATCGAATTTTCATATCATACCAAATATAATAATGATAAAAAACACAAGATTTCGATTTAGCAATTTGTAACAAAATCCAGTACATCATAAAATTATGGTGTACCAGATGTCGATACAATATAGAGTTAAAATATGATCACCGAATTTTGGTAATATAACGATATTGAATATTGGCACATGGACAAATTCGATAAAGAAAATTTATCCCCTTGCACAATATTCAACTACAATCTAAATCAAATATAAACATTTTCATAAATTAAACCAATTAAGTATTTAAAATATGAGATATTGGCGCCTAATATCACGAAACTTTTCAAAAAAAAAAATTCACGAACTTTGAATTTCGTATATAATATCACGAACTTAAATAGTTGTTGAATTTTCATCGAGGACAAAATCCAACTACATTAAAAATGAGATGGATAACCGTAACTGGCCTCTAGGGACTTTGTAATCACATAACTCACATCACTTACATTTGTATCTTATGTGATGTAATAACAAATGAAATATAATCATAATTTGTTGCTAGTGGAAAATTTCAACAAATATTTAAATTCATCATATTATATGTCTAGTTTAAAGTTTATGGGAAAAAATAAATTTTTAATAAATTTTACGATATTTGGTGCCAATATCATTTAAAATAGAACAAACTATTTAAATTCATCATATTATATGTCTGGTTTAAAGTTTATGGGAAAAAATAAATTTTTAATAAATTTTACGATAATTGGTGCCAATATCATTTAAAATAGAACAATCCATTACTTAGTAGGATAACTAACGATTTTTATAACTTCTAATCTGGTATCTACTAAAAGTTAAACCAACATCCGCTAAAGTTATGTAGTGAAAACAAAAATATTGATGGTCCCAACTAAAAATGTTGGGCCACTTTATAACTTCGGATTTTCATTCACATCATCCACCATTTACGGCGATTGCTTGAACACTCGATGGGTATTTTCAAAATATATATAGCTGGTATGATAATTAAATGTCAATATTCAATAGTAATAATCAGTAAAACATTATTCATACTGGAGTAATTTTTAATTGACTTTTACGCAATCCTCTAAAAAATAGCTTATCAAACCATAATTTATGTATCATTTGTAGTAATTGTCTCGTACTATTAAAATTCCAATTGGTTGGTATTGATTTTTAATTTTAAAAGTTTCATAAATATCAAAGTTTGATTTGTTCAGTTTTACTATAGCTTTAAATAAAAGAATAAATTGATAAAATTTAGCTTTGATATTTATGAATATAGCAAAAATTAAAAAAAATAATAACAATTTTTAATATACTCCATTAGAATAACACTAAATGTGTACAATAAAACAAATAATTTTAAAGAGTTAACTAAAAAAATAGTCTCTGGACTATGCGTTTATTTCGCAATTGAACCCTGGACTTTAAAAATATCCCCAGACAATCCTGGACTAAGCATTTATTTCAAAATTGATCATTTTTAGATCCATTTTTTTTATATTGGTTTTATAATAAAATGTGAGTGAATTGAGTTAGTGGAATGTGAGACCTACTTACTATTTATGGTAAAAATGAAGTGTGACTCTTAATTGGGGACGGACCGAAATGGAAAAGTGTGACTCTTAATTGGGGACGGAGGGAGTAATATTCAGCTGAATTGAAGAAGTACAGATTAATCATGATGGAAAAATAAGAGCTATTCTATTTAGCCTTCGTTCGGTTGTTATAATTGCTTGTGATTAAAAATTATGAATTTGACTAAAAATTTGATATAGGAGAATTTTTGTTGAACTTTTCAAGTTAATTTTGATTATTTTCAAATTAATAAATGAAAATTATATTAGTCTTACATTAGATGCGTATTTATCTCAGAATAAATCGTATTATATGATTGACAAACTCATAGTTTAGGCTTGTTTTATGGGTGATTAGAGAGTGCTTTTGATGGTTTAAGGTGTTTATAATAGGTTTTCACTCATATAGTCATCAATTAGATGAAGTAATGAGTTTGTCGGAGTTTTGAAGTAAAAACAGGTCAAAACGGAGCAAAATGGAGCAAATGGCTGATTCCAGAGAAGAAACCCGACCGGGTGTTTTCCATTCTCGGAAAACCCGGTCGGGTGTTTCGTGCAACTAGCGGGTTCCAGAGAGAAAACCCGGTCGGGTGTTTTGCCACCTGCAAATCACCCGGTCGGGTGTTTTTGACAGCTTCAAATATAAAAGGGGTTCTCACTCATTTTCGAACCCTAACTTCCCCCACTGCAAATTGAGAGAAAAATCGAGAGATTCAAGAAGATTGAAGGCAAGGAGGCTTCCATCTTCAAGTGATTGAAGAAGAAAGATCTTCCCCAACATCAAGTCTACCTTAGGGAGTTCTATTATCTTTTCTTACTATGTTTTCCTTTGATGTTTTTGTATTTTCCTTTGTCCTAGTTTCCATTATGAGTAACTAAGTTCTTATTAGGGATATTGGTGAAGTTTGTATGGAATCCATGGGTTAAATCTTGTTTTATGCTTATCTATATCTTTTGTGGTGGTTTTGTTGGTTATTGTGTTTGTTTCTTTGTCTAATTGATTAGCTACCAATTGGATATGTTTTGTTCTAATTATTGCCATTGAGAGATGCTTGATTAGATTGTTAAATAACCAACAACTCCATGCGTTGTATGTGCTCGAGAGAGGCATAGCTAGAGAGAGGGCTTGGGTCCGTAGGTTTTAGGAGTCGGTTTCGAAGTGTAGGGAGGAGACTCCGACATTAGAGGCCGATCAACGCGTTAGGTGCACCCGAGAGGGGGTCTAACCAATTAACCCGACCTTCCTAGCCACACATAAGACCATTTAGATGAGCATGATCCCTAGGTGAACACCCGTGATCCATACCAACGGATCCATATCCCTACCTTCCCAATTTGAGTGAATTATACCCTTCTTTTGCTTTATTTTCCTAATTTGCTATTTGTTTACTTGTTCTTTGATCTTAGTTAAGAAAAATCCAAAAACCCCTTCTATTAGTCTAGATAGTGTTCAAAGTTGCATCGTAGTACTCAAGCCGGCATTTAGTCTTCGAGGATCGATAATTTCAACTTGCCACGTGCTACTTACCCCATACACTTGTGGGTGACATATTTATTGCAAATTTAGCATGAGTCAATGATCTATTTATGATTAAAACTACTCCATCCGTCCACGAATAAGAGTCCCGTTTTTTCATTTTGGTCCGTCCACGAATAAGAGTCCCGGTTCATAATTACCATAAATGGTAAAGAGACCTCAAATTCCACTAACTCATTCCACTCACATATCATTTAAAACTAATATATACAAGTGAGACTCCTATTCCACTAACTTTCTTCCATCCACTTTTCTTAACATTTCTTAAAACCCGCGCCATTTAGAAATGGGACTATTAATCGTGGACGGAAGGAGTATTAAATATCGATTAAAACTAAGGCGTCGTCGTACCTTATTGATTAAATATTAGATACTATCAAATATTGATTAAAACTATTAATTTTTTATTTAATAGTAATTTTAATAATTAATAAAAATTTATTGATATTTAAAAATTGAAATTTAAAATTTAATTTTATAAAATTAAATCTAATATTGAAATAAAGAAACAAAGTGAAGAATGGAAAAAATGAGAAGAATGATAATTTTGAAATAATATTAGATTTAGTACATCACTGAAATAATATCAGATTTAAAGTGTAAAAAGACCAAATTGCCCAAACCCCCCAAAACCCTCTAAAAGGGTATTTTTGTCACGAAACAGTGAAAAATGACCAATTTTGAAATAAACGCTTAGTCCAGGGTTGTTTGAAGATATTTTTAAAGTGTAGGGTTCAATTGCGAGATAAACGCATAGTCCAGAGACTATTTTTATAGTTCACTCAATTTTAAATGTGCATTAAACAATAGTGAACTAATGCTTATGATTGGTGTTCACATAGTATATCATTTCTCCTTACTCCCTAAACGCTACAATTCTTTTGACGAATTCACATTGAAATTTTGTTAAGTAGGAGAGTATTTGTCCATGTGAATTAAATAATATAGTATGAATCTTCACATTAGTTGATGCCTCTTATGTTGACAACCTAATCAAATTAAATCCATCTATACTAGTGTTAGACTGGAACTGCCCTCGGCTTTTAAACCGGAAGCTCCCACTGAATTTACATGGCATGGGGCTGTTCTCAGCCATGAACGGCCATCAGCTTCATTTTGTCCATGCGTGAAAAAACTACGATCACTTAGGTCATGGTTGTCATGCCATGACCTTGATCAATGCATAATTAATCGTCTTACCCAAGGGCACGATCAATTGAATTCTTTTCGAAAGTTCTAGATTCAACAAATAATTAATTGAACACTAAAACATGCATCGAAAACCACAAACATGCTATTCATACAATCAAAGCACGTAGTAAATCAAACAATCAGAGCCTAAAAACAGGCTCTGATACCAATTGTTGGTTTTGCAGTGGAAATCTATTTAGTTTGATTGAAAGATTTACATCTAAACATGCTTTTTCAGATTGTAAACTAGAAACATGTTCATAAGCATATAATCACAGATCATACTGAATATATGCAATTAATAACAACATACCGTAGGAATTCAAGAGTTGAATTCAGACTCCTTCTTCAATTGATCTCTACCACGGATCTTCTGATCTGTTCCCTTTAACTTGGAATTGACCTTTGTGTGGG
>NC_062970.1:9139824-9241784 GCF_023119035.1 Salvia hispanica | reverse complement strand
CCCAGCACACGATTCATTGCAATAACAATACTAGCACCACTTAGACATTAATGATCACTACCCAATCTATCAAGATTCTTGGGCAACGAAATACCCTCACCATTTGATAAGTCAAAGTAGGTTTCAATTAATATCATATGCTCAATGTTATGTCAACAATGATTAAGAAATGACAATCACCGAGACCCCGTCTTTCAGTAAATAGCCAAGAAAGACTTATCTCACTGTTTGATCCTTTTAGTGCTATACCACACCGACGTCATTCATTTCCTTAGGTAAGGAAATTTTCGGACTGACGTCGCAACCTTTCACGATAGGTAGTCAAAGTCTATCTAGGTTGTGAAACATTTTTCTTACTGCAAGAACCGACAAGTTACCCACTGTGAACGCCGCTCACAACTCGTCTACTATGCAGAAGACTTAGTCTCATTTTGCTTAAACTATGTATTTAAATGGAAAACATATTTCAACATCTCATAAATACATAAGTAACCAATAAGCAAAACACATTGTAACAAAATATTCTTTCTCATTAAATGGTAAAACTGGATAGAAGAGTTATTACATATACAAGCATACGAAAGATGCTTTTCCAGTATACTATACTCTAACAGGGATGTCAGTGCAGCCTGCAATTCATGGGTTGGCCTGAGTTTGCTAAATTTATAGGGTTGGGGTCGGAAGTTTCTAGTCCAATAAAATCATAACTAGATTAGCTCGAAGCTCGAATAGGGCTAACCCAAAAATCCGATGGGCTTGCCTGGAAACCTATTTTCATCATTATGTATTTGATAGATTGTATATTCATTTTATTGGCAGTGACTCGATTAGCTTGGTGGGCAACCCAAAACCTGAACCATTAGGGTTAAGGTTGAACTTTTATAACCCGATTAGCCCACACCCGCTTGACCCACAACCCGAGTAGAGTTGACCTGAAATTCGTTGGGGTGACCCGATTGATATCCCTAGTTTTAAGCAATATGTTCCAATATTTTAATTTCTTTATGAACTATAAATGAAAGAAGAAAATCCAGACGCTACAAAAATTTTGAACTTCCTCAATTATCATATTTAAAGTGGCCAGAAAAAGACTTCAAATTATCAAAGCATGTGCATTACTCATAATCTTCACAGAACTAGTAACAAATATGAACAAACAAAGTAATGAATTGCGAACGGATTCCATACTCGACCATCCAGTTCCTCCGACTCAAAAAACAAAGGATCAACTTGCTTGTGAGGGGAGGACGAAGTTTTGACACGACCATCTAATTCCCCCGACTGAAAATCGAGAAGGTCAGCTTCCTTGTGTCATTTTCTTTTCAATCTAAAAGTGGTTTTCAAGCTAATTCTTCCCCTACTTTTTTTCTATGGAAAGTTGTCCAATTTTTTTTTTATCGTTTTTATTGTTACATTTTTCTAGCCCAACTTCGCATCAGTGAATGAACCGATTCTGCCCATTTTTTTTTATCGTTTTTATTGTTACACGACAAAAAACATTTTTGCCGATCGCGTGTGGTTTGTTGTTGTGCCAACTTGTGGCCGTGTTGATGAGTGATAGAGTCAAAGACATACGCGAGATGGAGAAAAGTGCGGAGTTTATAAGACCCATGATCTATCACCTAGAAGAAAGACCGAGACAATCAAAGCTCCTATGCGAAGAAAGAGTGTTGTACGGGTCTATGGAAAGTTGTTCCATTTTTTTATCGTTTTTATTGTTACACTTTTCTTGCCCAACTTAGCATCTGTGAATGAACCGAATTCTTTCCCCTTCGAAGTTACAAAAAATATTTTTGCCGATCGCGTGTGGATTGTTGTTATGCCAACTTGTGGACGTGATGATGAGTGATAGAGTCAAAGACACACGTGAGCTGGAGAAAAGTGCGGAGTTTACAAGCCCATGATCTATCACCTAGAAGAAAGATTGAGACAATCGAAGCTCCTTGAACAATAAGATGCAAATGTGAACATAAGAAAGAGTGTTACGGGTCGGCTTCATCAGCGGCTGATCTAGGTGGGCCAACCGATCCCACTGTAGGGCGCCAGGCGCCGATAATGCCTACCATCGGCTGCCATCCTTAACTCAAGTTCCTGCGGCGTCGCATTTTCTCTATAGAGATGTCACATGTAATCTTAGTTTTAGGCTTGGCTTCTAAGTTTCTTTTCATATTAATTCCAACTTTAGTTTTGGACATGGATTGGAAGCTAGTTCACACTTTAAAATCATTTTTTTCCCACACTATCAACATGGCTTTTGTTTATTAGGACAAATAATTCATAAATGAAAAAAATGAATATTCTGTTACACACAACACAAACACGTAGCGATCAATTCAACATGATTCCTACCATTAGAGAGAGAAAAAGATAAAATAAAAGAGGAAGAAGTTTCACCGGCATGAGATAACCGGCGACGTCGGTGCAAGTGGCTGAAGCATCGCATGTCTTGTTGTGTCTGCTGAAGTTTCTATACTAAAAGTCCTTTCAAGCGTACATGTATGTGTAGTTACTCAAACATATATATATGAGAAACCTTCGATCCACTTCTAACCTAATAAGATTATTGAATTTATTTAAATTCCTAGTTATCAAATTATTAATTTTGGAATATCAATGTTGTTTATTCCCTCCGTCCCGCTTTAGCAGTCCCATTGACTTTTCTGCCATGTTTTTGTAAAAATGATAAAAAATAGTTAAAGAGGAAAAATGATAAATTAAGAGAGAGAATAATATAGAGAAGAGTCTTATCTACATTATTGTCTTTTTTATTTTACCATTTCTCCACTTTAACTATTTTTTATCATTTTTACAAAAAGAAGGCAGAAAAGTAAATGGGACTGCTAAAGCGGGACGGAGGGAGTAATAATTATTCTGTTACTGAAAAATGTGATTAAATTATCATCATATTTATGATATCATAGAAAACATTAAATCAGCATGGTTTCAAATATTGACTTGCAATATTCAAGCATCAATCGCTTTTATGTTTGAAGCTATTTTCTTCAGTAAATTATCAAGTTCTTTAGGACCTAAGTCTTGAACTCATTTGATTAAACTGGAACTGATGATTAACTTAATCTTATTTTTTAATGTGATATAATTTAAATTATACTCCATCTTTGTTTAAAAAATAGAAACATTTGAAATAGTACGAATTTTAGTGTATAATTGATAAAGTAAGTGAAGAATTGGTAAAATAAGAGAGATGAAAAGAATAATGAGTAAAGGAGGAGAGAGAGGAAGACGGAGAATAGAAAATTTGTGTTAGAAAGAGATAGAGGAGAAATAAAAGAGAAAAGTAAAAGAAGTCTCTTATGCTAATTTTAAGATTCAATGGTAAAAACAGAAATTAAAAACCTTAAGTCAGTTTTTTTTTTTTAATCAGATACTTTTTTTAGTTCAAAAACTTAAAATATGCTCTATTTGTCCTATAAAAATATAGATATTTGTTACGACACAAAAATTAATACACAATTGGTAAAGTAAAAGAGATAGAAAGAAAAAGTAATTATAGTATTGTTAGTGGAAAATAAGACTCATTCTTATTAGAGAGAAAAAAGTTACTAAAAATAGAAGGAGATAATTTTATGGGACACTCTAAAATAGAAATATTCTTATTTTTATGGGACAAATAAAATAAAATATAGAAGTACTTTTTTCGTACACTAAATTTGAAATTTACTCTAAAAATAGTGTGCACGTTGAGTATCACATATAACTGTGACCCCAAGCATTACTATTTTTTCGCCACATTTCTTCAATCCAAATTTTACGCTTCTGAGTAAAATTTGCGCGAAATTAAATCGTCATAAGACTAAGCAAAACCGTCGAGGAAGCCAAAACCAATTTATTTCCCACTAATTCTGAGTGTCACGTGTGTCTAACAAGATTGAAGACATACACGCCGCTCAATTATTTCCCCTGCTACAATACAAAAATTAAAAAAAATCAACAAAAAGGGCTGCCTTGCATTCAAAATTCCAAAGCAGATTCACAACTTGTGGGCACACCTATGTCTTAACTTTTAATCAAAACAAATCCCCAATTCAAAAATCCCATGTTACACGCCATAAAGTACTTCACTACTATGATAATCTTGAAATGGTAGTGTTAATTAACAATGGTCCTTGATTAGATAAGACTTAGAAATCCACGCTCTAGCTCACACTTTGATAATGCTTAATTAAATCAAATACTTCATCTACATCTGTCTCATTCAACATGATCATCTTCCCTTTTTTTTCGCAATTAAAATGACCACTTTCTAATTTTAAAAATAATATCTTCTCTCCTTATTATATTCAACTGTCTTTTTCCTCTCTCCTTTATTCCAACTAACCACACTTTCTAAAATTTCATGTTAGTCAAGAAGTAGATTCAAATTAGACCAACATATCTATATCTATAACTAGGTAGATCCCACTCTCTTTCAAAACCACCAAACACACACAGTGAAAGAGAGAGAGAGAAGGGGTGACGATGGCATCATCTCAGCACTACTCAATCTTGGTAATAAGAACAGTATGCGCGTTGTTGGTAGTGATAGCTGCTGCATCTGCATCCCAGAAAGATGCTGATAAAATAGCAAGTTTTCCCGGCCAACCGGCGGTCAATTTCCGGCAATATTCCGGCTACATAAGCGTGGACGAAAAGCAAGAAAGATTGTATTTTTACTACTTTGTGGAAGCAGAAAGCGAGGGTGCTTCAAAGCCTCTAGTCCTGTGGTTGAATGGAGGTATGTAAATAAAGATAAAGATAAATTTTTGAATGATAAGAAATTGAGCGGAAATGAAATGGTGCAGGGCCGGGCTGCTCTTCCATTGGAGCCGGTGCTTTCAGCGAGCACGGACCTTTTCAACCCTCTGGCAATTCTTTGGTCAAAAATCACTACAGCTGGAATAAAGGTTTTCTCTTTTTCCTTTTCTCCTTTTTTTACTCTTACTCTAACTTTTGTTTTTGTTTTGAACAGTGGCTAATATGTTGTACTTGGAATCACCTGCTGGAGTTGGATTCTCTTACTCTGCAAACCAATCTTTCTACCAATCCGTGAACGATGACATGACAGGTACGAGGTGGTCTTGAATCTTGATAACATCCCACATTTAGTTTGATAGTTAATGAAGATTATTACAGCAAGAGACAACCTTGTTTTCCTCGAGAATTGGTTCAAGAGATTCCCAGAATTCAACAACACAGAATTTTACATATCAGGAGAGAGCTATGGTGGTATGATCCATCTCCGAATTACTACTTTTTTCATTTAAGTTTAGCATTTTGAATCTTGGCTATTTGCATTTGCAGGGCATTATGTCCCACAGCTAGCACATCTCATTCTCCAATCCAAACCCAAGATCAATCTCAAAGGAATAGCAGTGAGTATTAGTAAATCACACAAAAGATGAAATAGTACTCCTACTAAATGATTAGAAATTTAGAATTCATAATAATCTTGTTTTGTTTTGCAGATAGGAAATCCTCTTCTTGAATTCAACACGGATTTCAACTCGAGGGCTGAGTATTTATGGTCACACGGCCTAATATCCGATGCCACATTGCATGACTTCACATTTGCTTGCAACTACTCCGAGATCAGGAGGCAGGCGGCCTCAGGAGCCCTCACCCCAGTCTGCCGTCGTGTCATCAAGCTCGTCTCCTCTGAGATGAGCCGTTTCATAGACGCCTACGATGTCACCCTCGACGTCTGCCTCTCCTCTCTCCAGCTGCAGTCTCTGCGTCTCAATCAAATGGTAATTGATCATTGATCCTTGTTTACTTTGCTGATTAAGATGCTTTTTTTTAACTCAATTTGTTTTTTCATTCTTCCAGCAAGATGAGCCTAAAGTGAATGTGTGTGTGGAGGATGAGACGATCGTCTACTTAAACAGGAAAGACGTGCAGGCAGCGTTCCACGCCCGACTCCCCAATGCCACCAGATGGAGCGTCTGCAGCGAGTAATTTTATCGTTTTCATATGCATAGACTCAAATCCGCCTCGCCATTCTTTCTAACTCACTCTACTCTGTTGCAGAGTGCTGCAGTACAATATGCAGGATCTCGAGATACCGACTATCCAAGTTGTGGGCGCACTTGTCAAGTCGAACATTCGAGTATTAGTCTACAGGTAAAGCCATTGCTTGTTGTACTTGTGTTTTTTCAGATACATATATTAATGATGCAAGGTTTCCTTTTGGTTTCCAGTGGTGATCAAGATTCTATTCTCCCACTCACCGGAACTCGAACACTGGTTAATGCACTTGCCAAAGAATTGGGCTTGAACACAACTGAGGCCTATGGTGTTTGGTTTGAAGGTGGACAGGTTAGGAATTCAAACTAGTCACCTTCTTTTCTTGTTTGGGGAATGGTCTAAATTTTTATTGATGAATCTTGATTATGAACTGCAATTTTGCAGGTTGGTGGATGGACACAAGTCTATGGTGACTTTCTATCATTTGCAACGATACGAGGAGCCTCTCACGAAGCCCCGTTTTCTCAGCCAGAGAGATCACTCGTTCTTTTCAGGTCGTTTGTCGAGGGAAAGCCGCTACCGCGAGTTAATGGGTTGGCCAAGGGGAAGAACACAGTGAGTTCTATGAACAGACTTGTGTAAACCTTCAAGGGAAGAAATAAACATGGTATTGAATTGGCTTTCTTGTGACATTCTTTTGCAATGATGTGTGATTGGGTTTCAGATTCAGTATATCTTCAGTCATTATATAGTTGAGACACAAGCAACTAACCATGATTTACACCAATGTTATAACACAATGCTTATCCAAATTTAATAGTACTTCTCTGATGTTCTGGTTCCCTTGTAATTACAAAGAGAAGTTACAAGGGAACCAGAACAAACACATACAAGCATTTATTTATATGGTTCACAACTAGCCAGATTTTCGTACAATAAATCTTTGTTTAGGATATCTAATCTATGGGGACAATATCATATCTGACGCACCAAGACACGATTATATAGAATAACAATATAACTCTCTCTTTTCCTATGCTAGTTACCGCAATCTAAGTCCTAAGAGCATCCGCAGCAGGCTCTTGTCCGTCTTTACCAGCGGCGGGGACGCCGCTCGTCCGCTGCTGCGAGCCGTCCGTCCTTGCCAGTGGCAGGACGGTGCTCTTAAATAAGAGCACGTCCGTGCCGCTGAGCAGGCTGACATGGCGGTACGCGATTGGCCAACGGCAATTCATTTTTTTTTTACTTTTTTTTAAAATTTGAATTTTAATTTAAAAAATTATTTTTAAATAAAAAAAAATATTTTTCTACTTCTCAATAAATTATATTTATTTTCTACACACTTTTAATTTATTTTTCAATTTTTTTCCCCAAAATTCACATTTTAATTATGTATTTTTATTTTTTACGAATTTTAATTATGTACTTTTTATTTTTTAGGATTTAATTATGTAATTTTTATATTTTAATGTATTTTTATATTGTAGAAATGTTTTTAGTAATTGAAGTATTTAAATTGAATAATAGAATAGTGGGACCCTTGAGCTTGTCCTTGCGGAAGAGTACGGATGTGGATGTTGTGCTCTTGCCTAAGGACAAGGAGTAAAAGTGGGTCCGGGTCCACCTTCGTGCTCTTATTTAAGAGCACGAATGGAGATGCACCAACACCGTATATTGATTGGTATTTTTATAGATTAGAATTAAATTACCACTGAGATGTCGTACTTGGATTAAACCAGCAATAAGCACTTATCTTTTTGCAATATACCACATTTCACTATGATCGTGAGATGTCGTACTTGGATTAAACCAGCAATAAGCACTTATCTTTTTGCAATATACCACATTTCACTATGATCGTCATTCAAGATAAGGGTGATTTTGGATCGAACTAGCATTCATTCACCATAACCAATAGTGACACGGCCTTTAAACTTTATGACTATTATTGGGTATAGTTCAAATGTGGCTGTACTAGTTTGATATCATATGATTTTGTGGGTATAAATTACAAAGGAAAAAAACGACATTTTATTTTCTAATCTGAAGGCTCTCTATAAAAAAATAAAATGCTGAAGACTTTCTATAAAAGAAAATGTTCCAATTCATTTTAAGTGGGCTGATGCAAACATTCCATGCTTCGTGACCAACATTTATATTGCACATACAACAAGACTCAACTTACAATTATTAAAATCAAGATATGTTATAGTAGTAAATAAAGAGTGGGGTAGTTCAATCGATTGTAAATAGTACTCCGTAATACTTTATGTTGGTATTTTCAATTTCGATCGATTGCGTATCAAGTGCTTCAATTACTTGGTCACTTTTTTTTTATAAGAAAAATCAAATGCTGAAAGTACAATACGACAAACTATTTAAGATACCTTGCTGCCACGATCCGCTGAGATTTAGTCCTTTGTCACTTCGATTCGTTTCTCTTCCATTTCTTTTTTTATTTAGTGAAGCTACCGTGTATTGGATTATGACTGAACGCCTCTAAATCAGAATCCCGGCTAGATACTCCCACCGTCCCATAAAATATGGGCAATAGGTCGAGCTCCACAAACAAGCTTTCTACGCTTTATGCGAACGAGTTCAGTATTTGGCCGTGCTCCCATAGCGACAAAGGGCTGAATCTCGGTGGATCGTGGCAGCAAGGCCACTCTGCCGCTTACAATACCCCATCGCGTAATTAAATCGTCTGCGATTACCAAGAAGTTTGAAACCCCGGGGTAGGAAATCCAAAGTGCAGCAAGAGAAAGTAAAAGAAGCAAAAACATCCCAACACCAAATAGCTCCAAAATAGAATTAAACCAAAGTTAAACCCACAGCGTCACCACGCCAAAACACACAACACCGCCACAAGAGAAGGTAAAATTAACCAGAGCTAAGAGTTCAATTGATAGTTAGCGCAACATGGTGGATCTAGGATTCAGAAATGAAAGGGGCGAACATGGTTATTTTACGTTTTGGTCGGGGGTAATTAGTCGCACTGGGCCCCTCCAGTTCCCAGATCAGCCACTTATGTTGGTATTCTTATCTAATTCGACAATGTAGATCTATCCGCACATATCTTATTGAGCGAGAAAATATTCACTAGTCCATATATACTAAAATGGCACTATAACTTGGTGTATTCAACTAATGATTTTTTTGACAAATGAAAGCATAGAAGTCCACATCCAATTAGATATACAAATTACGAAATTGTTTTTGAGACGTTAATTGAACCACTTTTTATGGAAAATTAAATCATGTTTATATGGAAATTAGCAAATGTTACGGCTCCCATATGTAATATATATGCATACTTATTTTGTGGTAACTATCTTTGTATCCCATATGTAATATATATGCAGGTTTGTGTTAAAATGACAACACCTCTTAAAGTGACACTGTGACACCACGTAACCAGCAATATACACAGCAATAGTATAAATGCTAGATTGGATATTGCTGGCCGAGAAAAAATTGTTGTAAATTGTTGTCTAGTGTATTGGATATTCTTGTCTAGTGCATTGAATATTGCTGGCCGAGAAAATTTACCCTTGAACATTTTTTATGATTGCTACATGGCAACTGATTATTCGTCCACGTGTAAAATGATTGGCTAGGAATAATGATATAGTGTTACTTTAATAGGTATTGTCATTTTAACGTAGCCCTATATGTACATACTTATTTTGTGGTAACTATCTTTATGTCCCATATGTAATATATATGCATACTTATTTTGCGGCGACTATCTTTGTGTTAATCAGTATTACAATAGAATAAAAGTTAGACTATTAAAAGCGTACGTGATAGCCAGGGTCACTTAGAAGACTGCATATGTATGTGAATGTAAATTATCATATACTAGTAACTAAATAAATAAATGTCATTTTAAATGTGTGGATTGATAAGTTTATAATCTTTCATTAAATTTAAAATCACCTAATTTTCTAACTATTCTGTTTTATCTTCGCTTTTCACTTATATAATTATATATAAAAATAAATAAGAAAAAAATTATACCTATACGATTTCAAACAATGCTAATATAGTGTTGTTGTACAATTACGTACGGAAGGCAATCGGTAATGTCCATATATAAATATTATGCAATTTTCTACCGAAAGTGGTTCAATTAATGTCTTAAAAATAATTCCGTGATTTGTAAATCTAATTGATTTTGAGCCCTTTTACTTCTATTTGGTAAAAAAAAAATCTTTGATTGAACACACCAAGTTCTAGTGTCATTTTCGTATCCGTGAATTGAAGAAAACATTTCTAATCAACTAGAATGTAAGATGCTAAAACAATAAATTTGAGCTAAATTCTACTAGTTTTTCTAGCTAGAGTGAACTACAAAATAGGTCTCTACGTATGACAAGTCGAACGCTAGAGGTACTCATGTTTAAAAAAATGCATTGTAAGCCTCTACGTATGGGCATAATATCATTTCAGACCATTTTTCACTATTTTGAGTCTTTTATACCCTTTTCCCCTCAATTTTAACCTAAATGTAATTCCAATGATGTTTTAGTCTTTTTCATTTTTATTACTATGTACTATGTTTATTTTATATTAAAATATTATTTTTATTTAATCCACAAATATTATAAATTTAATTAAATTGATAAATTAAAATACTTATCAAACTAAAATAAAAACATAAATTATTCTTATGATAACTATTAAAAAGAAGTAAAATATTTTAGTTAAACTAAAATAAATCATAATTTCTCAATTAGGTTAATATTAAAATTAAATAGAAGAGGTTTAACTAAAATATCAAACGTAAATCCTAATATTTCGACAATCCATTTCTATTTAGTTTAACTAAAATAAAAACATAAATTATTTTAATTTATCAATCTAATTAAATTTATAATATTTATGGATTAAATGAAAATAATATTTTAATAAAATAAACATAGTACATAGTAATAAAAATGAAAAAGACTAAAACATCATTGGAATTACATTTAGGTTAAAATTGAGGGGAAAAGGGTATAAAAGACTCAAAATGGTGAAAAAAGTCTGAAATGATATTATACCCATACGTAGAGGCTTACAATGCATTTTTTTAAACATGGGTACTTCTATCGTTCGACTTGTTATACGTAGAGGCTAATTTTGTAGTTCACTCTTAATAATAATACATGAACTTTCGATCAGTTAGATTTCCAATTAAAATTGATTTGCCAAAATTGAAAATGACGTGTCTATAAAAATAATTTTGTTTCGATCAAAATAATGTCTCTGTTATTTTAATTGAAATTAGGTCAAAATTGATTTTAATTTGCCAAACCAACTTTAATAATTCGGAATTTTAATTAGATTTTAAGGAAAAAAACAGAGATTCGTACATTGATTTTGGTGGGATACGAATTTCAAAGAATTCAATGAACCAAGCAAATATAGTACAGTATGTAACTGGTAATTACCAAATCAGCAAACTATAGGTTTTACTCTGATTTGTTCACGTATAGGATTTAAGTTGACACCAGCTTAAGATTAACTTTAATTATAGCTTAACAACTGTAATTAGTTCAATTTTTTGGCAGTTGTCCCATCTAAATCTTGTTAAATTAAATAAGGAATGTCAGATCTAGTTCATAATGATTAGATAAATTCTCCGGTATGTTAATTTTTAAGAATAAATCTAACTTATGATTGACTAGAACAACATTCATTATTGATTTATTAATCAAAATATTCGAAGTAAGGCACTCGTATATCTGTGTGTATATTCACACTTTTTTATAGCTTGGTTGAAATTTCGGATTCATCGTGAACTTAGAAGCTGCAAAGAAGTTAACTTTGTTTTCCGGAGGTGTGTGTTACTTCGCTCTTATCTTGATCACTTGGCTAGCTTTTTGAGGTCCTTCTACTGTTTTAGTTTGTTGTCTTGTTGTGCTTAATGGTGCTTTCAAAGTGTATGATTCTGCGATTTGTTTTTGCTTAGTTTTTATTTTTAGTGGTGTCTTTTTTTGTTGGTGTCTTTTGGAACGTGCAGTAGAGTAGGTGATACTTTTTCTTTATTTGGTTGTCTTCGTTATTTCACTCACCTATCGTTATGGCTTGAGCATATAAGGCTTTGCCTCTATTTTATATTAAAATAAAACTAGTGAAATAGCATGTTACAGCAATTATAAATACTATAGATATAGTACTATAATAGATTAACTTTATCATAATTTTTGAAGAAATTACATGTAAAAAATGCTTATACAATATAAAAATACATATAACTATTATATGAATGGTTACTATTTTGGATATAAAAAAGGGTAAAAATACACACTTTCATAACACTAGTATATCTTGAAAATGTATTGCTTTTCCCGTCCCACAATATAATTGCATGATGATCAATTAATTTCTTTAAAGAAATGTATCATATTTTTGTAGCTCCATCTCCATATATATTATTTCCCATTTTGATACAAGTGATTTAAACTAGTTGTGAGCAGAAATGTGTTGGCGGAGTTGTGAGAATGGAATGGGCATTCATATATAGTTGGGTGCAACTTTATTTTGGTGGTTGGGAAAAATAAAGATGTAAAATACAAAATTGTATCGACTGTAACTTTGTAGCATGGGAAAGGATGTAGAGACAATATCATTTGCACAAAGAAAGTGTTCACCATGTATATTAATTTTCTGATATTCCTATCCCATCTTTGTGGCCCCTCATTAAGTCTTATTTGTCTTAGTCTTTTATCTAATGATTATGTGGCCATACTTAATTTAGCAATAAAAGAAAACAATTAAAAAAACCATGCATGTTAAAATTCCTTTTTGCTCTTGCTTCTCTGAACCAAAATACACCTATAATTTTACCTTCATATAAAATTGAGAAAATACTACAATATGTAAGTCAGAGAAACTAATGCTGTAGTGGCATCCAAATTCCAAAATATATAGAAATGTGCATTTTTGGTGATTAATTTACATTGTGGGTTTAACTTAATGGTAATTAAACTGTGGATTAACGTTAATTTGTTGAGGGGAAGAATGATAAGATCTCTGTAGTGAAAGCAGGCCCTTCCTTCTTCAGTCTTCACTGAGAAAAAAATCAGGAAAATTGATATCATCATTATGGCTATCATTAAAGTTTAACAAAGTTCTATTCATTATATTTTTGACTAATTGATTGCAGCAGTTGTTAGACGACTACATTTATTGCACAATATTGTAAAAATCATTCCCTCTTAGCCATTATTTTCTCGAATAGATGTGATTGGAGTTGATAAAGAAATATAAAAATGATATATTAATGTGTGTCTTGTCATTTGCCTTTATCATAATTATTTTATTTAATCAATTTGGTAAGAGCAATAGTATAAATAAATAAAAAGAATTAAAGAGTGAAATTCATGAATAGTGTAAGTAAAAAAGATGTTGGTTGTGATTTGTGAGTGTTAAGAAACTAAGGAACGGATAAGAGACGATGCATTTTAGATGTTCTTATATATATTCAAAAAAATAATTAATGAGTATTTTTATTGTGAAATTGATAATTGTGTTGTTTGATGGAGTGCAAAGCATTTCAACAATAAAATTATGTGATTGAATTTAAATAATTATATCAATCCTAATTCCTATCTAAAAACAAAGGAACGGCTTCTTGATATGACACCAAATGTTGAATAATTGAAGAATTTCAATGCTTTAAATCAAAAGTATTCTAGTATCAAATTATTATGTACTTAGGAAATGCAACAAGCCAAATGCATCAAGTTGTACCTTCCATTTTGAATAGCAATAAAAAAATATCAGATTTTGTATTCTAAATTTATGTTCACCGGATCTTTCTTTCTGAATAAATTTTGTCATATCTTATATTCTCAACAATTCTCATGTAATAAGAAAATTAGACTGACTTCTACCTTTCTACTACATGTGCTCATTTCTCATGAATCATGATATCCATACATCTCAATACAAATTTTCATGATGCAACATAAAACATATGGCACATCTAT
The DNA here is from genome assembly GCF_023119035.1 of Salvia hispanica. Classification (NCBI taxonomy): domain Eukaryota; kingdom Viridiplantae; phylum Streptophyta; class Magnoliopsida; order Lamiales; family Lamiaceae; genus Salvia; species Salvia hispanica. The sequence goes on along the minus strand of NC_062970.1, from coordinate 9,227,841 downwards.
ATAAATAGATATATACATTTTTCTAAAAAAGGCCTTCTGTATTCAACACAAAAGTATCAGAAAATTTTGAGGAAAAAAACTAATTAATAACTTTCATGTAAGGAAACTTACTACCAGATTTATAATGTTAGCATGTGGCAGGTGTGAGAACACTTATTCAAATTACATCTCACTAACTATTTATCAATATCCCAAAAGATCTTCCACAGTTAAAAATATTAAATTCATCACCATTTTAGCCAAAATTTCACAACAGAAAGGAAAACAACTTTTTCAGATGTCAAACTTATGAGTTTCACCCAAAAATTAAATTATATATATACATATATTTTGCTGCCTTCCCACACAAAAAAGTGAGTGGCATAACTTTTTACACAGACAGCATACTTATAAGCCAATTCCACTAAGAAAAAAAAAGAAACTTTCCCCATCAAAACAAATAGCCTCTCTCCACCAAACCAAAAATATGACATGACCCAATATTAGTGAAAAAAATCATTTTCTTTTGTTGAGCTTTTCATGTATGTGTGTGTGGATCTGTGCACAAAATAGGCTCTGAAATCAGCAAGAGTGAAAAGTAGAGTTTTTCAGATAGAAATTTCTACTATTAGTAGGCTGCAAATTCCATGCAAATTTGTCCTTCTCTCCCCACCATTTTGACTTAATGTTGTTAAACAACTCATGCTTGGTTTGAGCTAAGTAAGTTTGAGTTGAGATGGGAAGTAGAAGAAGAGAAGTAGTGTGGCTTCTTCTAGTGCTCATGCTTTTAGTGTTGGAGAATCAATGTTGTGCAGATGGGAGCAGAAGATTCATTCAAGCTAATAAAAAGGGTTTACCATCATCATCAACAACCACCTTAAATCCTGCAAGAATCGACAGAAATTACTACAAAGGAGGAGTGGTTTCAGACAAGGATGATGGAGTGTTTGGAGGTGAAAAGAGAAGAGTATACACTGGTCCTAATCCTCTACACAACAGGTAAGAAGTTGTGGGAATTTCCCAAAAACAAAAAAATAATAATTATATTACTGTATGAGATATAAATCTTGATTTTCTCATTCAAGGAGTAAATGTTAGCTTCTTCTTCTTCTTTATTTTTTGTTTTCTTCTCCATTTGTTTTCTATGCTTTGCCTCAGTACAGAAGGAATATTGTTTTTGAAGAGAGAGAGAGAGAGATCAGCCTTGTATATGAAAGTCATGTTTTTATTTAATTTTTGTTTGATTTAAGAATAAATAAATAACACAAACCTGAATTGTTTTGTGTTTTCTACCCCATATGTGCCATGGTTTCTGAATAATCAATTAATGTTTGATCGTTGGTGTGATGAAGAAATATTTAAATGCCTGTCTCTCCAATATTATTAGTCCATGATATTGTTTGTATGAGGAAAGAATATTATTTGATTTTTAATCATTCCATTTTTAATTTATCACTTGAAGGAAAGTAATAACGAAGTAAAATTCTTGTTTTTTTAGAACACGTACATTATAATTAGTAGACATGTCTACATATGGATGTTCATATGCGAAAATACATGAAAACAACATATCATCATGTAGCTAGGTACTACTCGAGCGTGCACCTATATCTTCGAAAAATGAATGAGAAAAATAAAATTAAATAAATAAATAAATAAATAAATAAGGCAAAGGGCAGTCATGCATACTATGAAACATATGCAAGTTTTGTTTTTATTTAAATTTATGTATATTAGAAGTATCTTTAATCCAAAATACTTGGGACCCACGACATCAATGTAGCTCTTTCCTTTCGGCCATAAATCAGTAGCTGTAAATATTTTTGAAATTTCAAAATGATTGTAACTGTAAATGGTGTGTAGAGTTGAATTTACTCAATCTTATTTACAAAATTTAATTTGTGCGCCCACCCTCTAATGATTCAAGCTGTCCCCATTTGTCTGTTTGTTTTCTTACATCTTCCAAAATGAATACACAACCTTTGATTTAAAAAATAGGTTAGCTTAGATCATCTGTCCAAACAACAATCTAACAAACTACTCTTCTTCAAGATTTTGAATTTGTTTCTTAGGCAAACCAAACCTATATGATATGAGACCTATTTGAAAATCTAGTTGTAAACTTCAATATCTTGAATTAGTCCAACCTTTTGTCTTTGGATTAGGTGAGTTGTTTAATAACAATCGTGTCTAATAAAAGGAATGAAATGTACCTCATCAATAGGTCATGCTGTCATCACACATATTTAACCCCCTCAAATTTAGGTGTTTATCACTTCTAAATTGGCACAGTTTAGTTTGAAAATGATAATTTGATGTTGACGTTGTTGTTGCTTATATATATTTTAAATATATTTGAGGCTACACCAGATCACCTCTTTTTATGTATATTACTCCATGCTTCCCTTAGATGACAATTACCATTTTGGAATGTCCCTCAAAATTAGATCAATTTTATTTAAAAAAACCTTTTTTAGTCTATTGAGATGAATCTCATTCTTCATTAATAATACTTTAATCGCTTTTTCTTTCTATCTCTCTCTTACCTTACTAATTATGCATTAAAATCTACGCCGTTTCAAATATTGTACTATAACTTTTAGGGACGGAGGGAGTATTTCCCTTTCTTTCATCATGACAGACAAAAGCTGTATTGATGATTCTGTTTATTATTTGTATTACATGTGTTAACAGAGAGTTAAAGGATCAAAATTGGAGACAGTTGCTATATAAAAACTGAAAACGCAGAGTCAAATTGAGCATAAAAAAAGGAAATTGAAATAACATGAAACCGAAATATGTTTCCTGATTTGTAAAGAAGCATGGACCACAAATCCACCTATTTCATGCTACAATAACACAGACTGCTACCAGTTTTTCGGAAAATATGTTTGTGCAAAACTTCAATAATAATTCAATTCAAAAGTTAAATTACCCTACCCACACCATCCATCCCAATAAACATAAACGAATTTTTCTCTGGAAATAAATAAATAAAAGCTTAGTCAAAATGATTCCATCATTCCACTTCCAACACCGTTGAAATTTGAATGAATGTGATTGACTAAACCCTTTAAAGTGTGTAGTCAATTCAAAAAAGGTAGTACTACATTTTTTCAATGTCGATTTCTCTAGGTTTATCAAAGTCACACATTATATAAAATAAAATCTGCATTCTCTTTTTCATGTCTGAGGATCCATATAATCCATTACAGACGTCTCTCTCTAGATCCTTCCGTCGTATAAACTAGGAGACGAGACGACCTTCGTATACGTAACATGTACTAGTATTAAAGAGAAGCCAACTACCAAATATGTATAGGGAGTGTGGTGTGATTATACAGGAAAAGGACCACTGCATAAAATGCTTCATAAATGCTTGTTTGTCACATAACAGTGAAGGCCATATATAACAAGAACTGACTCAGAAACGACACCACACTACTTAAATGACTCCTGCACAACCAGGGCCCTTGCCCACATGTAAACAAATTTATAAAAATCCAAACACATTATCATACACCCTAGTTTTTTTTTTTTTTACGACCCAGAGAGTGCGGTCGGATTAAGAGGAGCAACTCCCAAGTACACCTCAGGACACATGGAGCTGAAACTGATGAGAGATATGATCAAACTTAGCTGACAGCGAGCTGCTGATGCTCGGATCGATGTAAACGGGGACAATCAATGCTCTGCAAGGGTCCTATCAGTGCCAAACCTATCAATTTCCTTCATAAATATGGATCAGAATCACATTTCTTTCTGTGAATGACAATCATGACTAGAGATCATCATGCAACTGTATCAGCCAAGTTTCTCAGAGACGCAGTCGTAAACTCCAGATGCAGACACCACTCAACTCAAGTGTAAACCAGCATCTAAGCTATAAGCATCCATGTTCACAACAGGTACTATATTTCCATAAACAGATAAAGCATATGCTTAGAATTTAGATAACAAAATAGGCATCTTATAGACTTAAATCAAAAAGACACTGAGAACGAGAAGAGAGCAAGGGAGAGGGGGGAGAATAGAGCGAAAGCATATTGGTAGGAGAAGAGACGTTATAAACCTTTTTGGCCGTGCACTGCAGCAGGGAAGCTTTAAAGCTTAGAAGCATTAGTCAAGGTTATGCGCAAGGAAATCAAAGCTTTAGAACTCGATGGTCGACCCACATGTTTAGAAATACAATCTCTAGCCATAATGAGTTTTCCGAGATCCACATGTACTTTCACTCCAAGACCGATGAGCATATAAACGACATCTTCAGTGACAACATTTTCAGTAGCACCTTTGGCATATGGGCATCCGCTGTGCAAAAGCCCATCTGCCAGATGAAACCACTAATCTAATATCTAATGACAATATAACAAAACCAACGCCACCCAATTACAAAACTCAAGAAAATTTGGTAAATTTATAAAGGGATGTGACAGAAAGAGGAACAGTTAGTTCTTAGGAACTTGAGAACTAGCCGGGGAAGATAGCTCACTTTCAGTGATAACAGAATGGCAGTACCTAGATGATGATACACATCAAGAGCTAGAAGTCTAGAAGTCTCTCTTCAGATGTTAGAAGTCTGTAAGTCTACCTTTTAATTTTGTCTTTTGATAGAATTACGCTGTAGTTTACTTGAGGATTGAGAGCAATTTACCATAGGGCCTCGTGAGAGGATTATCATTTATTTTGTTCCAGTTTACATATCATTTATATTTTCAGTTTTTACTGCCCGTTGTCAGTCATCCATCACCTCTTTCTGTAACAGATGATGGAAAACAAACAAAGACAGCTAGATACTCATACACAAACATATTGTAGCTAAGCTAGCAAGTCCATACTTCTGACTTAATAATCTTCTTCTAATCTTAGTACTACTTAGCAACCTACATAACAAAAAACGCTAGATCAGATCATATTTTTCATGTAGTATGAAGTTCTTGAATGAGTGTCTGGAGCCTACTACAACTACAAGACAAGAAAGAATCTCTATATAAATTACAAGAACCAGCTCAGCAGTTTGAACTTCTATGATAAAAAAAAAATTAAAATTATACCGGGAGTGCTAGCACCTAATCGTCTAACCAAGGGATATTTCAGCACAACCCATATTTTTATAAGTTCTTCAGCAACAGATGCTACTTTTGATGGAGGTACAACTCCTTCCATAGGACAACCAACAACACATGATATATATCTGCAAAAATTAACCATAATGTCTTTAAACAAAGAAAATCGGTTGTATCAGTTCGAATAGCAAGATCAACCATAAATCAAATAAAGACCTGTTAGTGAATAACAGTGTGTTCTGTGATTCCCAAATTCAAATTGTCAGCATTTAGAACCATGTTGTAAAGCAATATCTAGTTATTACATTACTGGAGGATGTTTCTTAAGGTGATCCGATGATCCAACTACTCCCTCATAAAACGAAGATGGATACAAGCAGAACTTCGAACTTTTATGTCTTAAACAAAGATCGTTCAAACTTAGAAATAGCAACAGAGACAACCCCTAGTCTCTAGATACTAGCTTTTGCACAACAATAGCAAGTAAACATGAAATCTACCAATATAGCACACTGTCCCATCTCAAATAATAAGTTTTGAAGTAGAAAGAGCAAGGCGTCAAGGCATACCCACGAACAGGAACTTTGTGGTTTTAGCAGCAAGGGCAACATCACAGTACAGAGCAGGACTATCTTCAATGCTGCAATTTAAATTTGATCTGGAAAATGACTCAGACACAGCAGCAAACACTGCCACTTCCTTTTCCCCAACTGCCATAGCAGCCTCAAAACCCTTGAACAATGGAATGAGGAATTAAAAGGAATCTTCTACCACTTAATACAGCATATGAAGGTTGTAACTGTTAGTATCATATAAAATGCTCTTACTTTGAGACTTGGGGTTAAAACAGCATATCTAGAATGCCCAAAGCCCTGAATGGCTGACACATTACATCATTTGCAAAGGCTAGACTGTAGTTACATTTAACCATATCAACAAACCAAAATAGCGTATCATAACCATAACCATAACAATCTAGCAATGAAGATTACTCTAGCACCAATTAAGTAGTATCTACTCCAGTTAAAGCCATTAGGAACAGTGAATTATGTCCAAGATAAGCTTTTTTCATCTACACTGGATATCTCCAGTATGATGCAGGGAGCTATAATGACGATTGACTATGCAGGATCCCAGTTCTTTGTTTGATAAAGATGCTTCTTCTTCATTTCTACATAGAAAATTTCTATTTGGAATAATGGAAAAAAGTGAAGGCATAAACATGTAATGTAAGTGCAAAATGTGAAATACCCAAATTCCCAAAAAATGGAAATTAGGTCACTGCAACATCAAATTAACATTCCAACCGAATGCTCCCTCCAACTACAATCAAACACAAAAATTCAAACTTGGTGAATCACCAACTAACACAACCTCTTCCCCTTGATGCATTTCATGAAATACTTAATTCTGCACAATCAAAATCTCCACATAAATCTCAAAGCATGCCCACAAATAAGCAAACATAAATCTAACTCTCCAATCGTTAAACTTGAAATACCTAAAATGAGCATGTCATCCATTTCATAACAAGGCCAAATGGGGAAATATACTTTGTATATCGAATTGACCTAAATCTCCGCAATTTACCCAAGGACTCCAGCAACGACATCGAATCAACTGCAAAAAAAAATAGGAATTCCTTCAAACTGAGCACAAGAATCAACAAAAACTAAAAAAATTTGGACCATTTCTCGATTTATGCGTGTCATCCTTGCGCAGGGGCCATGCTAATCTTCTCTGTATCGTTCCAATTTTATCGGATGTCCCCGAAGGGACGAACGTAGCAGCTGCGTAGTGATTAATAAAGACACAGAAAGCGGTATGCTTATCCGATGTGGGATAACTACAACTTCCATTTTGTGGCATTGGGCTGGGCTTTCTCTGTTACTATGTAAATTAATTTATATACTTGTAAAGTACTTTAAATGATGGGATGTACGTATTAATCGCTATGAATCATATACCTCAATTGAATTACTCTTTGTACAACACTAATTTTTGCAGTTAGGACAATTCAATTATGGAAGCTTCAACATATTAATTAATCTCCATTATTTATTGGAATTTGGAAGCTATTGAAGTAGATTATTATAATATGTTGTTGGGAAGTGAATTTTAAAATCTTGAACTTATTTTATTCATGGATTTTCGTATTTGTTAGTATTGTTGTGGTCTTTGTCAACATGAAACTCTTTTTTATCAGCGTTGGATGATGAAAAAACGTTTGGATTAATTGTATTCCTGAAAGATTATAGCATGTAAAAATTGAACTGTTGTACTCGTATGTTAAAAAAGAGTTTAGAGTTAGGATTGCGAAGTTGAGAGCCATTTACATGAAATAAAGATCCATCATACATCCATATATTAGTAGTATGAAATAAAACAATAAGTTGATTTATAAGCAAAGTTGTTGGATTATGGATGCAAACTTAAACATCATAAAGAAAAGTACCGTTAATATGATATATTGTCTAGACTAGAGGGAGGAGAAAATGGGAAAACCAGGCAAGGTGACTCCGGCATCGACTATAAATATATTGCCGGTGATGTATTGAGATGAGTCGTGGATTAAGTATCGCACCAACGATGTGAGCGCCGGGTTTGATTCCCCAAATGTTCCCAAAGGTACTGTTTTCGTAGCCACATTATTCAGCCAATCCTTCACCATCAGACCCTCTGTTATTTCAGATTTGAATAACCCCGGAGATATACTGTTTACTCTTATTTTATACTCTCCTAATTCCAACGCCATAACCTGCACGCACTTAATTGTAAATATCAAAATTGTTTCACATGTGAGTACTAGTTTATTATTAATTGCTCCATCAGTCCATCATTAAATGTCTTATTTTTCTTTTTTCATTCATCCGTTAATAAATGTTCCATTTCACTCATATTCCACTAGTCTTTTCTACCACTTTACTTTATAAAGTCAAACAATTTTGTAAAACTCTTTCATTTCGATATAGGACATTTAATCATGGACCAAGGGAGTAATTAATTAATTACCTTGGTGGTGGCATTAAGGGCGGATTTGGAAGCAACATAAGCTAGACCCCCGGGCAATTGGCCGCGATCAAGGCCGGTTATGGAAGAGATGTTGATGACGGAGCCGCCACGTCCGCAATCGCGCATTCGGCGACAAACATACTTGGACACCAGCCATGTCCCCTTTACATTTGTCCTAAACAGATGATCCCATTCATCCTCACTCAACTCCAATGGGGAATGCACCTCTCCTATCACCAATCCAATCCCATATCTTATTTATCACCCGTTTAGATAAGATAAGACAAAACATGATAAGAAAAACACGCAAATACAAATGTATTTACCTCTAACACCCGCATTGTTAATAAGAGCATCAATCCTCCCAAAAGCATCCCAGGCCTTGTTCACCGCGGCTTCGATGGTGTCCCCGCTCCCTTGCACGTCCAGCTCTACCGCCACGGCTCTCCCACCGCCGATCTCGTCGCAGAGTGATAGCAAGCGCTCGGTTCGCCTAGCTGCGGCCACGATTCTGCAGCCGGCTTTAGCGAGGTCCAAGCAGTACTCGCGCCCGAGCCCAGACGATGCACCCGTCACCAGCACCACTTTGTCTCGCAACTCCGCCCACGCCTCCATTTCTCGATGCCAATGCTAGACCACCTGTCAAATCTTGGAATATATAGTGAGGAAAGCGCTTGCACTATCAAATCTTTTTCTATTTCTGCCAAATTGCATTAACTATTCTTTTCCTCTTATATGGAGTACATATGTAAGTCAAATATTTCCATAACTGAGTGTATTATAAATTCATCTCATTTATAAATTAATACTTAAACATAGAAAAAGTAATTGATGGTCATTTCATAACATCTGAAAGGGAATCTTACACTAAACGAGATGCTCGTGACATTCTCAATATCATTCTTTCTTGGCAGTCTGAATTAGTTATTGGATGGAAATACCGTTGATGAATTTGGGCTCGTGATTATTGACAAATGACCTTTTAATCGTGAAATATTAAGTACTAATAGTTTATAATAAATTTAGGCCCATAAATGTTGGGCCTTGTTACTAAAAAATATACACGGTGCAAATAAGGATGTGTGATACGGCCCAACACCTGTCCTTTTCATTTAGCACGTTACACGTATATCATTTTTTATGTCAAATACTATACGTATAAATAGTTAAGTATCGTATCATTCATCTAGTTATGTAAAGTTATGTAATCAATTCAGAATCATGTTTAAAATGAGAATTAATAATCGAAAATATTCATTCGATTTTATCTACTGTATGTCATATGACAATATTTGTTAATTTGTTCAAATAAAAATGATACTATCATTGTTCATTAAAATTAAGATAGTACTTCTCCCATCCCATAATAGATGGCATAGTTGGAGAATGACACGAGATATTAGAAGATATCGTTTTGTGTATTAGGTGAAAAAAGAAAATAATATATTTATATTCATGTGAAAGAGAATTTTTTTCAAAAAAGAAAATGTGACATTTTTTGTGGGACAAACTAAAAAGAAAAGTGTGACATCTATTATGGGACGGAGGGAGTACTATATTCTAAAATTATGGAAGAAATATGTAATACTACCTCAGTTCTTTCATAGATACGTCATTTTTTCCTTAATAATTTAGTCATTTCCGTATATAATATTATCTTTGTCACAACTAGATTGAGTCGTATTTCCTTTTTGGAATATCCAAACAAAGTTGAGTCATTCTTTTTTCTAACAAAAAAACATAACATATAATCAGTCTTACTTTATTCCATCACCAATTTCAAAAGTTTTGACCCAACTTAGTTGAGACGGAGGGAGTAATATCATACTTCATTCCCTCTATTTTATAAACTTTTTTTGCTTTATTATACACACTTAGCATATTAAACATTCATTTTTCAACACTGTGTTAAAAAGAATTGTCTCAGCAGTGAAGATGAATGTAGTATGTTCTTCCTCTCCCCATAAAATAGTCTTCTTATTTCATTGGGCCAGGCCACAAAAATAGTCATATTCCATTTTTGGCAAGTTTTTCTCTATTCTGAGGTGGATCACATTCTCCCCTAACAATACTTCAATCACTTTTTCTTTCCACTTCACTTACTTTATCAATTTTCATTAAAACTCGTGTCATCCTCAAAGTCCATATTTCTATTGGACGGAGAGAGTATTACATACTACTCCATCCGTCCCCAAAGAATATACACTTTGAGTTTGACACAAATTTTATTGTAAAATTGGTAAAGTAAAAGGGAGGTAGAGAGAAAAAGTAAGTAAAGTATTATTGGTGGAGAATGAGTCTAATCTCATTAGAGAAAAAAGACTTTTCAAAATTAGATTACATATTCTTGTGGGACGGACTAAAAAGAAAATAGTGAATATTCTTGTGGAACGGGGGGAGTATATATTGTGTAACATAGAAAATGGATATGTCATGTAATGTGATATTGTGTGCAAAACATAGACTGATATATCAGTCTAAGTTTAAATGTGAAAAGTTTTTAACCAGTTACACGCCATTAATAATGTGATCTACTAGCTCTACTTCAACTATTGTAAGGGATGTTCAATCAGAGTATATAGTAGCTCGTTTTCCATCTCTTTTACTTTATTTATATATTAAAAAAATATTTATTTTAGGACGAAGGATGGTATGTGTAGTTGCAAATGCATTAAAAAAGATGATATTGGCACCTAATATCATGGAAATTTTAAAAAGTTAGATTTTTTCCACGAACTTTGAAATTGACAAATAATATTACGAACTTTACCTTAGGTTTGTTATTTCCCATCAGCGAAAAATTTCGGCTATATATTAATAGATTGAAGAACAAATTTGGAGGGTGTGTTTCAAGAAAAACTATTCTCAAATATTGAAAATCTTGAAACTCTCGAAGTTGTTATCGAGAAATTATGAAAAAAAAATCGTATCATGATATTATTTGCCGGAATATTTTTATCGGTGAGAAATAACAAAGTCGAGATAAAGTTCGTGATATTATTTGCCAAATTTAAAATTCATGAAAAAAACCAATTTAATAAAAGTTCTATAATATTATGCGCCAAATATCCAAAAAAAATACCGTATTTTTTTTAGAATTGTGCTAAATGGCCACATTATGGCCAGCCATAAAAATAAAATATTAATAAAAGATAGTGTATTTAATGCCTTTTCGTTGAAATCAATTCTTCTAAAAAGTATCAATTTTATTTGTACAACTGTACCCTTAGTTATGAAATATAAATATGAAGAGACTATAATTTATTCAATTGGTTCATTTTTTATTGCATGAAATTTATATAAACAAAAATCAACATTTATTAAGGTTAATGATAATTAATTTAATTCTTTCTTATATTTATAATACCAACGCATAGTGATAATACTTTTATGTTTCATATTTACTTAAAATACTCGAAATGTTTGTATACGTACTTATTTATATTAATAATCATGGGTTAATATTATAAATGATCGTTAAACTACAGAGCATGTATCAAATTAGTTCCTAAATCAATTTATTTCATAAGGAGTAGTACTAAACTTTATATTTCATTTCATTTAATGTTTTTTATTTAAATTTCTTAATTATTATTTTAAATGGAAATTAAATTCGGCATAATCTCTTCTATTTAAATTAAATTACTGAACTTTTTATCAAGTGAATCTAGTATAATATTCATTTGCAATTGCAATTTATTGAAAACTATACAATTACAACAACTTCGTGATAAAAAAAATGCACTAAAGGCAAGTAACAACTACCCTCATCCATGTATGCCAAGAACAAAGTAGTAATTCAAAATACGGTAAAAAGTTTCTTAAAAATAAATTTCATGTTGATATTATGCGTTTTACATTATTTTGAATAAAGAATGGTGTGGTAGTTAAATATAGTTTTCAATTTCATTTAAATTGAAAAAATTCTAACATATTCTAATCTATATTAACATAATACTATTAGTTACTATTATTATTAGATTATATCACAATTTATAATTGGAAAGTATATTAATATAATAAACTATTATGTATAATGTTTCATTTAGTATATTATACGCTGATACATTAATATACTAATGCAATAATGTGGGAAGGATTAGTTTTTGTAAGAGAGTAGAGACTCAAAGGGAACGGGAAATTTCATGTGATTTTAAAAAAAATTAATTCTATTTTAAGATTTTATTATTTTAAAAATAAAATTCAAGTCGCAATATGATATAATGTGTTTAATGGAGTATAAAAAACAAAAGAGAAAATTATATAAACACAGCTATAAAACAATTATTAGTATATCGATATATGAAATTATATTATAATATACTATATTTTTAGTATAATTAATCGTTTCGTGTCACAACTTAGTTAATATTGATTCCAACTTGGTATAATAAGAAAACATTTTTAAAAGGACAAAAACTTAATCTTAAATTAAAAAACAGTGTAAAAATAAATTCTTGAAAACAGAAAATTAAAGAATGAATGAATCTAATAAAAGAAATACGTATGAAAGTGTAAAATTTGGATTAGAGAAATGAAACAAAAAAAAAACAACTAGAATTAAATAGAAGGATAATAATGTAAAATTGTTTGAGCAATAAATGACTTATTTGAAACATTAATAGTCATAGCATCTAAATTTACTAAAATGTCATTTTATGGCTAGCCATAATGTGATCACATAGCATTACCTTTTTTTTTTTTTATAGGACAGGAAAATACGTGTAGTAGCAAGTGCATTTAAAACGGCTACAATAGTTGCATGCCATACAATGATTACCCAGGCTTGTGACACGTGCTTGCTTTTTTTCCTCAGCACAGATTATGTTTGGTGTAGATTCCCTGCCCTGCCCCCTTTGCCCTTATTATTCCAGCATTTTATCCTTTTCCTCTGTTTTCATTTCATTTTTTCCTTCTTGCTCCATCACTCTCACTCTATGCTTTTTATCCCTTTTCATCTTTGCTTTTCTTCCATTCATTTTAAGCCTCTTTTGTGTCTTTATCATACAAATCGATACCATATTTCAGAAAGAAAAGAAAAAAAAAGTGTTTTATGTTCCATCGATGAAAAGATATTTGAGTTTGATGTCCAAAATTCCTACAAGGACCACACAAAATGGAATATTGTTACCATATTGTTTCAGTTGTCAATTTCTCCTTCTCCATACATTGGTTTGGTTTTATTGTGCATTGTTCTTATTCTCTTCTCTGACTATCGCTCTTTTAGTGTTGGAATCGAAAAAGATCACAATATGGTATCGTCATCTCATCCATAGTATTCAAATGTTTTCATTTGGTGTTGTGGTTTTGAAATGAATATTCTTGATGTTTGTTTGCATTGTATGGATCATAAAATTCTTGGTTTTTTACAATTAAAACAAATGAAAATGTTGAGATTAAAGTTGGTTTTAAAGTAGTACTCCACCGTCCCACGTAGTTTGTTTCATTATACTACTATTTTCGTCTGTATCACAAAGTTTGTCCCAATTAAAATCTTTTGAAAAATTGAAAAATAGACATTAAGTACAATGCTCATTCTCTTTAATGAAGAATCCTTATTCCATTATATAGTTCCATTTAATATAAAGTTAAACAATTCTTTAAAATTTGCACTAGATCAAATTGGGATAAACTTTGTGGGTGCGGACTGGGGGGAGTATTTTTTTTTCACACTACATGTAGATTGTTAACGTTGGTAATGAACTTTCAACTAAAAGGTGCAAATGCAACTTTCCTAATTCTAATTACTATTTGTCTAACCATATTAAAAATCATACACGTCACTTTTGTTTTTTATGATAACACTAAATTTGATGAGAACGCAATAGCCTATATTGGCCTAATTTAAGATCGATTTAATAAGAGTTTAATGAGCTTTAAACTTTCCAAACACTTTATGCTATTTTTAAACGCATAATGGAGAGGAATAGCGTAGGACCAATATTATAAAAATACTCATACCTTACCAGTTACCACAAAGTCTACTTCATAAGTGCAAATACATGTATGCCATCTCTTCTTATATGTAGTACTACTAAGTTTTAAATTAAAAATTTTCTTTTATTGATTAAGATTTGCTACTATAATATTTATGTGCATAGTAATGATTTTTACAATTTATTTATAAAAATACTGTAATCACTTACATGTCACTACTACTAATTAAATCGTGTTCGTCGTCCCATAGGGTCATGTGATATGATTCAAAGCACATTATATATTCCCATAACTCATATTGAAAAAAGTAAAGGAATAAAATTAACAATAGGATAAATAAAAGAAATGCTAACCATCCCACTCCCCACAAAGGAAGAGAAAGTGACAAACTATTGATGTATGTGGGTCATGGAATAAAATCTTTTGTTCAGACTTCAGACTGCCCAAAAATAAAAATAAAAACAAGAAAAATTATTTGTAATGTACAATGACTCGAAAGAATACCAAAATGGATGATATATAAATTAAAAATATATATCTAAATTACTATTTAAAGGTTAAAAATTGGTTCCCTGTGAAGCACACTCTGAACACTTGGCTGTTTGATGTTTACATTTGCTTTATGTTAGGGTCCTTTCCTTTTCTCTGTGATGATGTTTGGTCTATCCTTCTCATGGAGAATGAAAGCTGATGTTGTTTTGGTGTTGTCTCCCAATTCTCTCCTTGGATTAATCACAAACAATTTCACCATATGTTTATAATCTTTTTGGTTTATGATACGAGTATTACATTTCTTATCAATCTAAAGATGATACAGTTGTCAAGTAAATATGTATGCACAATCTGACTGATCATGTAGCACTGGTCTGCAACTTCATTTTCATTAATAGTACTACTACTCTTTTATTTAGTAATTTCTCATATTTAAGATTTAAATATACATTAATTTATTTAAGTTTTTCAACTCTTAATTAGTTAAGAGCATCCGCAATGGTTAATAGGCCACGTTGGCCCCCAGTTCCCGGCCCCCGGCCCCGTCGCCCCCCCCCTTTCCCGGGACCTCCTGTTTCGGCCCCTTCCGGCGGGGTTTCGACCCCATCTTGCCCCATGTTACCCCCCGGGTTGTTAACCGGGGTTCCCCCACCCCAACCCCCCCTTGGCCACCCGGCGTACTCATCCCCGGCCGGTGGCGGGGGGGCTGCGATGCTCGCCCCGCCGCAAGGGGCTCCGGCCCCTATTAAATTCATTTTTAAAATATTATCATTACTACCAAGATTTCAAAATCTAGAACCTTTCCATGTTCAGTTCTACGTTCGCGCCTGGATATAATCAAAATGATTTTGTCATCACACGATTTAGCGCAATAACAATTTTAGCACAAATATGCATTAAATATAATTGCCCAAGATATCATGATTAGTTTAGGTAATGAAAATCCGTGTTTTGATAAATCAAAGCAATCTATAACTAGTACTGTATTCTAATTGTTAACTACAGAGATTGAGAAATACTCCTAATAATTTCAATAGCTCGTCTTTCTGTACATCAGAAACAAAAAGTTATCTCCTTGTTGCATCCTTCATGTATTATACAACACCAATATAGCTAGTTTTCAAATGTGTGGAAACTTCCAGACTAACAATATAGGAGTAACATTTATGCGATATGTAGTTAAAGTCTATAATTGTAAAACGACTTTCACTCCTAGTTGTGAAATTCTTTTTCCTTTTGCAAGGAGTCGTATGTGTAACCTAATTTGATGAAATGTTCCACAACCAATCTACAATGAAGGAGACAAAGTCTCATTTTCTATCCTCAATCAAGTGCATCCAATAAATCGACTGAAAAAATTGCTTGCATTTGACGAATTGGATAACATATGGTGATTTCAATTTTGGAAAAACTTGAAAGTATTTGTGTTACAGCAAAATACTTATAATTGGAGTAGTGAGAGAGATTTCACAAAGGCCGATTGTAATGATTCTTTTATAGCTAGTGAAGAAAAAACAACTTCAAACGATAGTTCACATTTCGATCGATATGATGTGATTCCTTTACAAGAAACCGATTTCCATAAAACAATATTGAAGTGAATGTATGTAATAATACATACAAATATTCACCATCATTACACATTTGGCACGATTATTTATGCTGAAATGATTTGCTAGTGCTAGCTAATTTAACTTAAATCAAAATATGAATTGCAATTTTCGTTCTGATGAATCATTATATAGTACTATAAAAATAATCATGAGGGACTATTACTCAAGAGCCATCATATGCTAAATGAATAGTTCAATCTCATTTTAAGAGCCAGATTACTTTCTACTCTTTCATACGCATAAACAGCCAGACTGCTTTCTACTCTTTTATACACATAAACACATATTTTTCATTTGTTTAAGACTTATAGGGGCTTATGGGGGAATGGGACAATATATTCCTAATTTCATCATTCTTTTGCTTGGTACTCCTAGTATATATTTTTTAGGAATTACTGCCATTCTATTCCTTATCAGAATTGAGAATATCGATTCCTAAAATTTCATTCCATTCCCATCTTCTTTTTTATATTATAATAAAATTATACTCCAATATCATCTTTTTTATATTATAATAAAATTATAGTACGGAGTATTATATTTCAATTTCATATCATTTCAATTTTATACAAAATATAAGTTAATAATAAAATTTATTAATCAACTAAATCATTACATTCACATTCTATTATAAAATAAAATTAATATATAAAAGTGGAATGATTCCACTTTCTCATTTTTCCATTTTAATTCACAAAGTTAAACAATTTCTTAAAACTTGTGCCGAGTCAATATGAGACTATAAATAATGGAATGAGAGAAATAAAACTTGTGCCGAGTCAATTTCATGGTAGTAAAGTCATTTTTCTATTTTGGGTACTCCATAGTAGTATAGTCATTTTATTTTTTAGTAAAAATAGTACTCGGCACGGATTTTAAGAAAAGTAAAGGAAAGTTGGTGAAAAAAGATTATGGAATGTGGGTCCTACTTTTTTATAATAGTTTTATAATAAAATGTGAGTGGAAAAAGGTTAGTGGAATGTGGGGCCTAATACCATTTATGGAATAATCCAACCGGGACTCTTAAAGTGGGACACCCAAAAATGGTAAACCGAGACTTCTAAAGTGGGACGGAGGGAGTAACACATTTTCTCACTTTTACTTTACCTCTCTATTACTTTATTCTATCTATTTTTTCCTCTATTCTACTTTATTATCTTTTTATTTAATACTACGTTACACACCTTTTTTCTGAATCGCTGTGCTAGAAAGAAATGTCTCTAAAACTATCGAATGAAGTAGTATATATATAAAAAAAAGGTTCTTATATCATTAATTTTTTTCCATAAATCTTATGTCAATGACCATCTCCATTGATATAATAAAACCTAAAGTGAAGTAGGCAATTTGATTTATTCATTTTTTATTTTTGAGTAAAAACAGTACTTAATTTTAGGTTTATAGTAAAACAAAATAAAAAAATTTAAATTTTGAGAATAGAAAAATTATAAATAATAGAATATATTGTTTTAAGTTTGAGTTTAGTATATAAATGAGTTTAAATTTAGTACTACGAGTAATTGAGCAGTAGTACTTCATCCGTCCGCTATTAAATGTCTCATATTTCTTTTTTCATCCGTCTGCGAATAAATG
Source organism: Salvia hispanica (assembly GCF_023119035.1). NCBI lineage: Eukaryota > Viridiplantae > Streptophyta > Magnoliopsida > Lamiales > Lamiaceae > Salvia > Salvia hispanica. The sequence continues at coordinate 9,210,149 of NC_062970.1, read as the reverse complement.
TCTCATTTCAATTTTACTATATTTGGTAAGTGAACCCTACATTTCACTTAATCATTTCTCTCACATTTTATTAGAGCATCTCCAACAAGGAAGGGTAAATAAAAGAGGTATATCATCTATATACCTCCTCAAAAAGTGAAATATACATTTTCAAAAAGAAACATACTCCAAATAAAAAGGTATATAGAAAGGTAAATGATTTTTTAAACATAAAATAATAGTATAAAATGCATTAAAAAACATAAAGTGTGATACCTTCTCAAATACGTTCTCCGTTGGAGAATGGTTTTTCATGAAAAGAAGACAAATATGGTATGGAGAGGTAAAGATACCTTTTCAAAATGGAAAAAGGTATAATAATTTCTCAACTACCTCTCCCATTGGAGAATAATTTCTCATGAAAAAAGGTAATATGATAGTTATATAACTTTACCTCTCCATTCACCTCTCCCCTTGGAGATTGCTCTTATAAAACTAATACTCTCTTCGTTCCAATAAATATGAAACATTTAGTTTTTGACAAGGGATTTTATGCATTGTTGTTTTGTGAGTTAAGAGCATCCACAATGGATGCCCGATCGCGCGCCCGATCGGCCGAGATTGGGCTCGGGCGTGGTCGGGCATCCATTGCAGGCGTTGGTCACGCCCGAGCGCGACCGAGAGTTCGATCGCGACCGATCGCCCGCCCGATCGATTGGGCGTGAGATCGGGCGCCCATTGCTGCACAACGCCCGAGCCCGATCTAAAAAAAAAATTATAAAAAAATCAATTTTTAATTATAAAAACCGATTTTTAATTCTAAAAAATTGATTTTTAAAATAAAAAATCATTTTTTAACTTGCAATAAAAAAACTATAGTTTCACAACGAACGTACTAAAAGATGGATCCGTGAATTAGTGAGCAAGTTTTGCATTACTTGAGTAAACCTTTTATAGATAAGTTTTCAACTCTAACTTTCATTGTGACTTTGATGTGGGACAAATGGTAGTTTTATAGATAGGTTTACAATTCCAAATTTCTTTGTGATTTCGATGTGGGACAATTAGTTTTACACTTAAAAGAGAGTTTTTTTTTTTGCTTTATGTAAAAATTTGTTTGATTTCATTACATAATCTAGGTTAGCCTAATGGTAAATGTATCTTGTTAAATTATACTAGAGTTTTTGTGTTCAAGTCCCAAACTCAACATATTTTTATTTATTATACTTTTCTCATTTTATTTGATTAATGTAAGTGTTTTATTTAAATTTATTGTGTTCTATAATAGTATATTTATATTTTGCTATTTTTTATTTGATTAAACTTAAATATGAAATTTACAAATTCTTTTTTTAAAATTAAGTAATGCATGATTTTCATTTAATTTTTTTATTTATAATATGTGAAAATATAAAAAAATTAATATTAAAATTGAAATGAGAAATGGATAAGAGATAGGGCATCCATTAGGACTCCACCACTGTAGAAAGATAGGGCATGCTGATGTGGCAACCACTAGAGCTCTCACTAGGGCTTCCACTATGACATCCATTGTGGATGCTCTAATGAAAAAAGAGTAAAGTAAGAGAGAAGAAAAAGTAGAGATGGTGCTGTTTTTAATTTAAAAATAATTTATTTTTAATGAGACAAAATAAAAAGAAAAACGTTTCATTTTAATTGGAATATAGAGAATATATAAAAGTAGGCTCAGATTCTATTAATTTTTCTACACACTTTAGTCTATAATGTCAAATTTTATTTTAAAATTTACGACGGGTCAAATATAAGAAATTTAATCGCAGAAGGGGAGAGGGAGGGAGGAGTACCTTAGAAAAAATAAGTGAAAAGAAAATGAGTAGAAGGGAATGCATGCATTAAAGTGTCTGGTCGCAGCGGCAGTAGTCCTTTTTCTTTTATGATGATCGCCATCAAAAGACTATACAAAAGCTTCTCTAAAGCCTGATCTTTTTATTTCTTTGTCTGCCATTTATTCCCATATTATTTCTCACCCCCAAAATCAGGCCTCCCATCATTAATTTCACACCTCCACGCCGGAACTGAAACAGCCACAACCATTTCGCCATGATCACCATCTCCGACCTCTACCACGTCCTCACCGCCGTGGTGCCCCTCTACGTGGCCATGATCCTCGCCTACGGCTCCGTCAAATGGTGGAAAATCTTCACCCCCGACCAGTGCTCCGGCATCAACCGCTTCGTCGCCCTCTTCGCCGTCCCCCTCCTCTCCTTCCACTTCATCTCCACCAACAACCCCTACGCCATGAACTACCGCTTCATCGCCGCCGACACGCTCCAGAAGCTCATCGTCCTCGCCGTCCTCGCCGTCTGGTCGCGCATCAGCGCCCGCGCCTCCCTCGACTGGTCCATCACCCTCTTCTCCCTCTCCACCCTCCCCAACACCCTCGTCATGGGCATCCCCTTGCTCAAAGGCATGTACGGCGCCGACTCCGGCAGCCTCATGGTCCAGATCGTCGTCCTCCAGTGCATCATCTGGTACACGCTCATGCTCTTCCTCTTCGAGTACCGCGGCGCCCGATCCTTGATCTCCGAGCAGTTCCCCGACACCGCTGCTTCAATCATCTCCTTCCGCGTCGACACGGATGTCATTTCGCTCGACGGGAAAGAGCCGCTGGAGACGCAGGCTGAGGTCGGCCAGGATGGGAAGCTTCACGTCACTGTCAGGAAATCCACGAGTTCCAGATCGGAAATCTTCTCCAGGAGATCCCACGGCCCTAATTCCGCCCTCTCTCTCACTCCGCGCCCTTCCAATTTGACGAATGCTGAGATTTACTCGCTTCAATCGTCGCGGAATCCCACGCCGCGAGGATCCAGCTTCAATCACACGGATTTCTACTCCATGGTGAATGGGAAGAATGCGAGCCCTAGGCATTCCAATTTTGGGCTTGACGAAGAGAGCGGTTACGCGAATCAGCCCCGCGGCTACCCTCCGCCGCCGAAGAAGAAGGCGAACGGAGGAGCTGAAGTCGGAAAGGATCTCCACATGTTTGTGTGGAGTTCCAGCGCCTCGCCGGTGTCGGAGGGAGGGATTCATGTGTTTAGAGGCGCCGAGTATGCTGCTGCTGCTGCTACTGGAGCTCATCCCAAAGGTACAACTCCCTCATGCACGCTTTTCTTGTTGTACCTTCTTTTTGCTGAATTAAAAATAAATGCAGATTACGATGATTTTGGCCGGGATGGGTATAAACCGGGGGGCGAGGGACCGGTTCTTTCGAAGCTCGGGTCGAGTTCAACGGCAGAGCTCAACCCGAAGGCTTCGATTGAGGCCAAGGCCACAGCCATGCCCCCAACTAGTGTGATGACTAGGCTGATTCTGATCATGGTGTGGCGGAAACTCATCCGGAATCCTAACACCTACTCGAGCTTGATTGGCCTAACGTGGTCCTTGGTCTCATTCAAGTAATATCTTCTTTTCATCACTATTATATTAAGTTAGAGCTGTTTTATTTTAAGTATTCAAGATTGGATCATATTGTGCTGTGTTTCTTGTAGATGGAATGTTGAGATGCCTGCAATTGTTGCCAAATCAATCTCTATACTGTCTGATGCTGGTCTTGGAATGGCCATGTTCAGTCTTGGTGAGGGAGATTGAGAATTTTTTTATTACTTTGATGGATGCAAGATTGTTTTTTTAATTCAATTTTGACTATGTGGTTGATTTGCAGGTTTGTTTATGGCTCTGCAGCCTAGGATCATTGCTTGTGGCAAATCCGTGGCTGCGTTGTCCATGGCCGTCCGGTTTCTCACGGGGCCTGCAGTCATGGCTGCCGCCTCCATCGCTGTAGGTCTTCGCGGCGTTCTCTTGCATATTGCAATTGTTCAGGTGAGATATAATGTGGTATTCATTGATCCCAGGATTGGTGAATTTTGATTAATAATCTTGCAATGTTTTTGTAGGCCTCTCTGCCTCAGGGGATTGTTCCCTTTGTCTTTGCCAAAGAGTACAATGTGCACCCTGATATACTCAGCACTGGGTTAGTCACTATTTTTCCCTCACAATGTTTAAATGCTAGTTTAATTACTCCCTACTTATTTATATTTTGTTATTATTTGCAGTGTTATATTTGGGATGTTAATAGCTCTTCCCATCACTCTTGTCTACTACATTTTGCTGGGGCTCTGAAGATGAACCTGCATACTACAACTAACGCATTTTTTTTGGGCTTCTAACCGAAGAGACGAATTAGAAGAAGGTTATTGGAAATATTGCAGACCCCAAATATCAAGAATTCTCTCAAAAGAAAAGAAAAAAGAAAAGAAAAAGAAACATCATTAGAGACAGGTAGCAGAATTAGTGGTAGTGATAGTAATATATTTTGTTTTTTTGTCTCTTCTTTTGCTGAACTCGGCCGCGCCCCACTTGATACTTTTTGCTCTTTTCAATGAAGAAAGTTGAGTTTGTGATCCCACTACTTTTGGGTGTGTTTTTTTGAACTTTTATTTGATTTGTTGATGGAGTCAAATAAATGTGTTACCTAACAAGAACATCTCAAGGTATAAAGTTGGACACAAATATATTTCATTATACTGCTCAAGGCTGTATAATTTTGATCCCAGAATTTTAGTTCGTGCTAGTGGGTTGTGTGTGTTTTTTCAGTCAAGGTTGTGTTGGTTGACTGGTTGAGTAAGTGATTGTGTTTGCATTGAATAATTGCGTACAAACACAGAGTTGTGTATGTATTGAGGTTTTGGCAGAAAACAAGGTGATGGTGGGTGACAGAGAGACAGGCGACAGATTTAATTGGGGTGGCGGAGCTATAGCTAGGTTTTAGGCCGTGTCGGCTCATTTACTGTCCTGCTGGTCTCCCACGAGGCAACGTTTGGCCCAGCTGTATTTACATTTTATCTGCATTATTTTTCTAACTGCCAGCTCCACCGGATATTCCGTTCCATAGTAATAGATTCATTTTCATTTTTAGTAAAAGTCAATACATTTTTCGACAACTACTTTACTCTTTCTTACTTTTTTCTCTCTTTATCTCTCCATCTTTTTTCATTTTCCACTTTATTCTCTCTTTACTTAACTCATCTAACACAATTTTTCTTAATCTCCATGCTAAAAAAAACGCTTCTATTACTATGGAACTGAGGAAGTACTAGCTAGATTTATTACTAAGAAAAATATTTTATCTATCCTAGATGGGATGATACATTTATATTTTTGGAAATAGTAAAATATTTATTTCGCTTTAATGTACTAAACTACTTTTGCTATCCAATTAAAATATTTAGCGTTTCTTTTCCAATTTATTATACTCTCCATCCCACAAAAGATGTCACACTTGTGGGACGGCACGAGATTTTAGAAGGTTTTGTTTTGTGTGTTAAATAGAGAGAGAAAATATAATTTTTATATTTATGTGAGAGAGACTTTTTCCAAAAAAGGGAAATGTGACATCTTTTGTGAGACAAACTAAAAAAGAAAGTGTGATATCTTTTGTGGGACGGAGGAAGTACTTTACATTTACTTTTTTTCTCTAATTAAACATGTTAGAGCATCCAGAGTAGTGTGGACATCCCAAAAACATCTCCTGCCACGTCACTAGGACTAGCCGATGGCCTAGCTAATAAGACAAATTGAAAAATACTATTAATTCATTTTAATTGTTGGTGTTTATCAAATATACAAAAAATGAAGTGCAATAAGTTGCAAATATTGAGTATAAATAAAAAAATTAAAAAAATTAAAAAAAATTAAAAAAATCGGGACATCCGTGCTCTTGTCCGCGCAATAGCGGACAAGAGGTAGGACGTCCAGTTTCGGGCGTGGACGAGAGCTCGTCCTACTTCAGGACGTCCTACCTCTTATCCACTATTGCAGGCGGACGCCCCCCACGAACTAACCACTAGTCCTACCTCTTATCCGCTATTGCGGATGATCTTAGCCAATAACTCTTAAAATCTTGTATCCATTAAAAATGCGATCTTAGCTGATACAAAGGGAGTAGTACTATAACTTAGAATTAGTTTGACTTTCACTAACTTTATTATAATATTGCTTGCAGTGGTGGAAGCAGAAAATTAAATAAGTCGGAACTGAAATTTTAGAAAAAATAATAAATTTTATATGTAATATCTGTTCAACTTTTACGATACACTGATGATAATTTTTTTTTACGAGTCGCCATGTCTTGAAATCGTCGAAGAATAGTCTCATTTACATTTTTTTGGAAAATTCTCTTCTCAATGTATACAAGTAATATATCATTCATTCATTCCTCATTCAATTTTGAAAAAAAAAAGGCTTAATAAGTTTCATTGAAGAAAATACTCTCTCAACATAAGCTATTGCAATCGGAGGATCAATGTCAATTCAATCAAACAGTACAACAAAGGGTAAGCTTTATCTCTTCTGGGAGAAAGATTTCACAAATCTTCAATGTTGGAGAACTCAACTTTATCAACTATATCACTGATATAAGTTTTAAGTTGAGTTGGAAGAGACATCTATATACTAATCTAAAGGGACAGTTTGGTGAAAAGACCTTAATGTCCTTTTTGGAGGGAAAATGAAAGTTGATGTTGTAATAGATGATGTGTCAATATTTATTCTTTATTTTATTTATTTTGAGTATTCCAAAATATTTACAAAATGAAAATATTAGAGAGAGAAAGAGAGAATTCTTGATTGCAGCATTGCAAGATGCTTGGAATCCGGCGACAGCGCCGATGAGAGGGCGGCAAGGCTAAGGGAGACGGGACAGTAGTGGCGAGGCTGAGGGAGACGGGACAGTGGCAGCTGGCCGAGAGAAAATGAGGTATCCGGAGTGAGAGAGATGGGGAGGAAAGTTGAGAAGACGAAAAAAAAGAGGAAGGAGAGAGAGAAGTACGGCGGCGGCGGATTCATTTAAAGATCCGTTTTATTAATAAAAACGCATACTATGTGTTAGTTTCTTGACGCTAGATCATACACTTGGTGTTACTTACACTTAAGAGAGAAAATATCATTTTTAAGTTTTTTTACTAAGTCATTAAATTCATAGTATGAAGCAAAGTAATTCAATAATACTATTCAATAGTTTCGGAAAATGAAAGCTATACCCAGCTGCCCCAAAAATATAAGCCTCATCATTCCATTTTTCCTCCATAAAACAAACTTAATTAATTTTAAAAATATGTGACAGCAACTTTAACTTAAAATTAAACTCAAAATTTTGACATCTTGAAGCTAAAACTTCAATTCTAAACCTTTTGATAACAACCAATATCTAAACCCCTTTCACCCAATCTTTTTTTTGATAATTTCCAGCTTACTTAAGTATCAATAGCCCACATCAAACTTCACAACAAGATCAGCCCCAACATTATATAATATCAAACCATCAAGAAGGTGGCTTTAAAAAATAAAATTTAAATCACTACGTATTTTAATTTTTTGAGTAAGTAAATCAAGAACCTAATAATAAAAAAATGTGACTTTCGTATTTAATTGATAATTAATTGTAATCATAATTGAAAAATAAAATGTGAATCTTACTTGATAGTAAATCTCCACTTTATAATGTTGATAATTAGTAACACGTCAATCTTGCTTCATACGCACACAAGAACGATAGTATCATTCATACTAATAACGTCAATCAAATTAGCCACCCAAAACTCTTCAACTTGTCCCATGAATTGATTCCACCCATTCTCTCTCAAATCTAGCAAAATCCTTTGGTTGTATCAACAAAGACGTAGCTTGGACGATATTTTGATCCCTAAGTTGTAGAATTATTGATAAAACATTCGTTATCCCAAACAACTCTTCATCAAGTGTAAAATAAAAATAAATCATAACTCTCCATCTTCATAACTAATGTGTTTGATATACCTCTATTATCCAGATTGATACCATCTTCTTACATGTTTTCAAGCACTTCAATTATCAATAACCACGTGCTTTTTAAACGAAGCAAAGTGGTGAAGTGTGACCCCCATCGAGTGTCGCTTGGTTGCTTTAAACTCATCTCTTAATTTAAACCTCTTCCACTTTTAATTTCTCCACTTCCTAGACCTTCGACAATTTTTTCATGCACAAATTGCCGTTATTTGTCCCTTCATTTACAAGATGTTCCACATGTGTTGACAATCATAGTGACAAACTGACAATGTTAAAAAATCACTTACAACACTATGTTCTTTTGAACAGTTACCACTACTAGTTGGAGCTGATGGACAAAACAATAAATGTACTTGGTAGATGGATTTTTCATTCAATATAAGTGATTTTAAACTATTGTTCTGATCCTGCATATTTGATGCATTGTCTTAACCTTGATCTCTTAATCGTGACAAAGATAAGAGCCAAGATTAGAAATTAAAGTTGGTTAGAATTGTGGATTATGGGCTCACACAATTAAACCATTTCATAGGTGTTCGGTTTCCATGAATTAGGCCAAGCCGCCATGTTTTGACAAGTGGGAAATATTTTTAATTTTTCTATATAGAGATTTTATTGTGGGTGGACGAATATGCACCTGGAGTTGGGGGATTCTAAAAAGCTAAGATAGAAATTGTATTTCATTCTCAATCCTTGACATGAATTCCAGTGCTGTTATAATTATCACCCTTTGCAGAAGAAATAAAAATTGAGATTTCTTAAGGCTATAGTGCGAGCCATGACTATTTATAGAGCCAACAAAATTTGTATTAAACACATTAAACACTAATAATATTCAGAATTGAGCTTAAATAATCTTGCATCTGTAAAGGTAAAATCACTTTTATATCAAATGAAAGTGTGGTGTCAAGGATTGAAGGTGGACTCTCAAAATAAAGCACAAGGCCGGGTTTTGGGTTTTGTTGAATTTCAAAGTTTAATCATGACTATTATTCTCTCTACCATGATGATAATTGATGATTAATTAGCTTATAATCCTAAATGAATTGATTGCTACTTTTACTATTGCCCTATTAAATTTGCAGGTTTATTGAAATTTAAATTTTGAAGAAAACGTAGAAAGAAAGGAAATGAAGCAATAAAGATCAGTATGCATATTACCGATCCAATCCACGAGAATTTACATGTGTTATTAGTCAACCATTAAAAACGATGAAATAAATAGACAAATAAATAAATAAATATAAGCGAAGGATAAATGAATGAGGTTTAAAGAAATGGAATACAGAAAAATCTAAGCTTTATGCTCTCCGCCATCATAAACTGAACAAAAATTGGAGGGCTCGAGCTCAATGGCGATCCACCCAAAATCGAAATTAGCAAAGTCCAGATCTTCAATCTTCATACTCACAGCTTCGATCGCGTGCATTGCAGTGCTGTACCTCGTGGCTTGCCTAGTTTCGGCACCCGCCAGCATACAGAATATCGTGCCCCCCAATCGCCACACTTTGCACGACAAGTACTTGTATTGGGGGAGCAGAATTGACTGCCCCGGAAAGCACTGCGATTCCTGCGAGGGTTTAGGTCACCAAGAGTCCAGCCTTAGGTGTGCCCTTGAGGAAGCATTGTTTCTCGGCAGGTACATTTTTCGAGATTTAATCTGTTTGGGATTTGGAGTGGTGGATTTCTTCTCAATTTTGAGTTTATCATCTTTGTTTCTCTTCATTAGTAATGGATAATTGCATTATTTAATCTGAGTTGTGATTGCTGTGAATCTTCATTTTGGGGATTTTAGTAGTGACTTTCTTCATTAGTAATGGTTGATTGCATGATTTCAACTTGGTTTGTGATATTTGTTTTGAGGAAGTAATTATAGGTCCCTGTTCCTGCAAACATTGAAAATTTGGCCTTGATAAGTTCACTCGTGGTTTCTATTGATGAAAAACCTCTTCATTTCTTTGATGGTTGTCGATTTTGGTTTGCAACTTATGATTTTATAACTCTAGTGAAATTCATATAGCCGATCCGGATATTTGAATTTTGCACGCGATTGCTAATGAACTGTGCTATATATACTTAGTAGATCTGGGGATGCCTATAGGTGAACTAACATGTCTCCAGTTACTCTTTCTCTGTGAAGAAAGAACCCTAGTTTCCTAATAATGCACAGCAATATTAATACTAGCAGTTGATTTCCATGTCTATTTCTTTCGGGAACAACTGAGTTGAATGGTTGAAGTTGTTTTATGGTGCTCGTACTCGTAGTATCTTATCTTACTTATTAGCTACTCTTATTTAAGACATGAGAAGATCGGAGTCCCTTTAGATCTGCATCTTGAGTTAAGGCCGTTTCATGTGTTATAACATTTTTGATTGGGCTGATGACTTGCTGAGAATGGATACCCTTCTTGGCAGTATTTTGTGCTTTCGGACTGACCATCTTCTCTATATTTTCCTTCTCCTCTTGTTGCAGGACCTTTGTAATGCCTTCCAGGTTGTGTATAAATCCAATACACAATAAGAAAGGAATTCTCCATCAATCTGGAAATATGGTTTCTGAGGAAGGGTGAGTTTTCTTGTGCAGTTTAGAACACTCAGTGCCGGATCACAGAAGAATTAAATTATGAGATTCTTGGTTGTTTACTAGTGGTACTTAAGCCAGAATATCATCTTTTGGGTTTTTGTGATGCTGAATCATGGCTTCGAAATAAATAAGATAGTGTTTGATGTCCAAAACATATACAGAATTAGGGAACATTAGACATTTCAGAAATTGTCAAAATATTTGATTATAGAATGTACACTTTTTTTGCTTCGAGTTCTTTGCAGTATCTACAAACATGTGCATTTTTTTGTTTAATGATGTAAGCAATTTTCTTTTTAGGTGGGCAGCTAACTCTTGTGCTATGGATTCTCTGTATGATCTTGATTTCATGTCCAACACGGTGCCTGTGATTTTAGATAATTCAAAGACATGGCACCATGTCCTTACTACAAGCATGAAACTGGGATCCAGAGGGATAGCACACGTGGAAGGAATTAGTCGAACTGATCTCAAACACAAAAAAAATTATTCAAATCTTTTACTCATAAATCGAACTGCCAGTCCTCTCTCATGGTAGGTAACAAACAGTTACTAATGATCCAACTACTCTTCCTTCTTACTATTAGTTTTTGAATCTCGATAATTTTTGTGTAGGTATTAATCATGGTAGTCATTCAGGTTCATGGAATGCAAGGATCGAAACAACCGCAGTTCTATTATGTTGCCGTATTCCTTTCTTCCATCAATGGCTGCAAAGAAGCTACGAGATGCTGCGGAAAAGGTGATCCACTGCAATTAGCTAATTTTCTCTATCTTAAGTAAATATCTGCTATAATAAAAATTGCTGCTGAAACCAGATAAAGGCACATCTTGGAGATTATGATGCTATTCATGTCCGGCGAGGTGATAAAATAAAAACTAGGAAGGACAGATTTGGGGTTGATCGAACCCTACACCCTCATCTTGACAGAGATACACGTCCTGAGTTCATTCTTTGTAGAATTTCCAAATGGGTTCCCCCGGGTAGAACTCTCTTCATTGCATCCAATGAGAGGACTCCCGGATTCTTTTCACCTTTATCTGCGAGGTACTTATATCTCAGTTACTTATATACTCCGTATTAATTTCTACAGCCTGAATACTGTCACTCAAAACTCAAATCAATCTATATTAAGGGCTAAGATGTCCCTTTTTAAGAGAAAAGTACTATTTTTTGGTGATTGGGCCCTAATTACTAATTGATGATCTCAAAACAAGGTTGAGTTCTATTAAACTCATTAGCATTGCTGAGATGCATTCTAGCTACTCTTCATATCCTAGTCTATTTGCAGGTACAAATTGGCCTATTCATCAAACTACAGCGGTCTTTTGGATCCCATAATTGAGAACAATTACCAACTGTTCATGGTGGAGAGGCTTATTATGACGGGAGCCAGAAAGTTCATTCGAACATACAAGGAAGACGATACGGATCTCAGTCTGACAGATGATCCCAAAAAGAACACCAAAATATGGCAAATACCTGTTTATAGCTGGGAAGAAGGGGAAGGAGAGAACTGCTGACCATAATTCTCAATTTTTTTTGTCACTCTTTGTTATTTCAAGAATGTTTGTGCTGTTAATTTTTTCATTATTTTGTTGATACTTGCAAACTATTTGAAAAATGTTACAGTATTCTGTATCTATAAATTTTGGTTCCTGTAATTTATATCTGGTCCACACTTATGGATACAATTTCAGAGTAATGACATAGTATCATAGTATTATATACTCCATATAAGCTGAATGAGCTAATTAAGCTTATATATACTGTGTGAACCAATATTGAAATATGTTTTCATGCTAATTTATTTACCAACTTATTAGCGTTAATTTTCAAGCAACTAAGGTCATTTTGCATTATAATACTAGTAAACTGCCTAGTAACTATCAAAAGATGTACTACCATGATACTTTGTACTATAACAAAAACAACAAAAAATGTGTATGTATTTAGAGCCACCAAAAGTAAAATTGATCATCTCAAACGATTTAATACTTGCATAATTGAAACCAAATAGAAAAGTTTTTTTTTTTTCCAAACCAAATAGCAAAGTTACAGAACACAGGCAGAATGTAAAGATTTAGCGTTAGCGTTATATTATGATTCGTTACAAATAAAATTGAATCGCCAGGAAAAAATTATAAGGGTCCATAGCTCAGTGGTAGAGCAATTGACTGCAGATCAATAGGTCACCGGTTCGAACCCGGTTGGGCCCTGTGTTTTTTTTTTTTTTTTTTTTTAAATTATTTTATTTTTATTTTAGAAGTAATATGTTGTGGTACGAAAATGCAAATTCATACCTGCAAACAAGCAGCTACTATATGTATTTTATACCGCTAAAAAAGCTAATTTACCAATAAATACTTTTTCAAGGATTAAATATTTTTGGGATATTGACCTCTAATATCACGAAATTTTCAAAAAGTTGGGTTTTTCCCAAATAAAAACGGGTCACATTTAGTCCGAACTGGATGGAAATGGTTAAATTTAACGGTCAACGAATTTTAATTGAATTTTGACCGGATTAAGTTAATAATTAAGTTAATATTAAGTTAAGAATTACACCGGCCGGTCCCCTCTCCTCTGCCGTCCGGTCCTCTCCTCTCCGGAGCCGGTCCCCTCACCTCCGCCACCATCTCCGCTGCCGCCATACAGTGTCAACCACCAGCTCAATCTCCCTCCTCTTCCAGCAAAATTAACAAAGTAACAAACAATAATTAGTAGTAGGAAATGGAGAGAGAAAGAGAGAGAGAGAGCCCATTTCCGCAAAAACACCAGCGAGCTCTTCATCTGCCTCTCCTCTTCCTCCTCCATGAAACTCTCCGAATCAATCCTCAGCCCCGGCCACCGCCTCCGCCCTAACAAGGCCTCCCCTTTCCTCCCCAAGAAACGCCTCGACAACCCCGAGCCCTCTCCCCCAAAGTAACCTACATCGGCCAAGTCAGAGTCAAATCCAAGAAGAAGAAGAAGAAGACCAACCGCAGCCTCTCCAGCCGAAGGGCCGAGGTCATTTTCAGGAAAATCGAGGCGGCGCAGGGATGGGTCATTTGCCGGTGTCGATCTACGACGCGCTGCGGACGTGCTTCGCGGTGGAAGGGAAGAAGAGAGAGATGAGCTGGTGGTTGATACCGTATGGCGGCGGCGGAGATGGTGGCGGAGGAGAGGGGACCGGCTCCGACGGTAGAGGGGAGAGGACCGGCTCCGGCGGCGGAGGAGAGGGGACCGCTCCGGCAAGGTAATTTTTAACTTAATTCTTAACTTAATTATTAACTTAATCTGGTCAAAATTAAATTAATATTCGTTGACCGTTAAATTTAACCATTTCCATCCAGTTCGGACTAAACGTGACCCGTTTTTATTTGTGAGGGACCAAATAATTCAAAAGATAAGGTTTTGGACCAAAATCAAAAAATCTCCATATGTTAAGGACCAAAAAGGACCTTTAGTCTAAATACTTTTTCAAGGATTAAATATTTTTGGGATATTGGCATCTAATATCACGAAATTTTCAAAAAGTTGGGTTTTTCCCACGAACTTTAAAATTGACAAATAATATCACGAACTTTACCACGTGTTTGTTTTTTCCCACGAATGAAAAAATTCCCATAAATAATACTATGATACCGATTTTTTTTCGTAATTTCTCAACAACAATTTCGAAAGTTTCAAGTTTTTCAATATTTGAAGATAGTTTTTCTTGAAGCACACCCTCAAAAATTATTCTTCAATCTATTAAAATAAAATAAATTTGTTCATTCGTGGGAAAAAACAAATACATGGTAAAGTTCGTGATATTATTTGTCAATTTTAAAGTTTGTGGGAAAAACTCAACTTTTTGAAAGTTTCGTGATATTAATATCCCAATATTTTTTAGGAATAGAAAGAGTAAAAAAAAAAAAGAAAAAAGAAAAAGGAGCCTCATCTCATCCCTTTCCCCATCTCTTGTTCAGTAAAACCCTGAACCCAAAACCTGAATTTTGAAACAAGAACACCGCCACATATTTTATGAATGGCCCTTCTTCTCAATCTCAAGCCTAGTATTACTTCGCTTAAACGCATGGCCTCTCGTTTTAATGCCCTTTCTCCTTCTTCTCTTAATTACTTCCATTCCCGTGCCCGCTCCCGCTCCACTCTCGCTCTATCCTCTTCTATCTCTCTCCCTACGCCCCCTTTCATATTTCTTACCACCGGGTAATTATTTATGCTTCCTTTTTCTTTTTTGCTCGGTTTTGTATGAATTGTTATGCATGTATTAGTGTTTCAAGTGGCATTTCCTTTAATCTGTGAGTTTTATTTGAAAAAGATTAGTAATTTAGTGGTGGATTAACAGTATCTTCTCAAAATTAATTTTGGGTTATTTTTACTTTCAAAGTTTTGCGTTTGTGTTTTGATTGACAGCTCATTCGTCTAGCTGAAAGTGAGAACCTTTTCGTGTTATTTGTTTCTTGCATTCATAAGTGTAAATATTTGTTTTTGTTTTTGTTTTTTTGGTTAGTGATGCATTGAAAAAGGTCTCTAGCAACTATCCACCATGTCATGCTGTGGTTCCGAGAGCATTTATGTCATCAAGCGTCAGCATCGAGGCTGTTCGTGAGAGTAAGGCCTCAAAAGAATATGGTTCGGATCAGATTCAGGTGAACTGCTTGCCTTGATGAACATGTAATAACTGGACTATCTTGCTGTACAGTTTGGTTTCAAATTTCTGTTTCCCAGTAGCAATCATGATGTTGTTCTCTTAGGTACTGGAAGGGTTAGACCCTGTAAGGAAGCGACCGGGCATGTACATTGGAAGCACTGGTTCTCGTGGCCTTCATCATTTGGTTTGTTCCTTTTTTTTTTATTCTTGCTGGTTTGCATGTTTCTGATACAAAGGAAGTTCGTTATACTGTTACTTACTCTGTTGTTGTTGATGCTTTCATTGAAGGTTTATGAAATCTTGGATAATGCTATTGATGAGGCACAAGCAGGATTTGCTTCAAAGATTGATGTCATTTTGCTTGCAGACAATTCAGTGTGCATCACTGACAATGGACGAGGGGTATGTGCCTGATTTTATGAGCTGAGTGAAGTATAATTGTATGCATAAGTGAAAATATTATGTTTTAAAACACCATTACCTCGAACTGTGTTACAAAATTTTGGTCAGTTAACATAACAGTGAAGAATATTGCAGACTGAGCTTGTCATGTATTCACTTGTGCAGTGTACAACTGTACATTATATCTAGCTGCTCACTGTCGAATTTGATTTGAGGCGTTCTATGAGAATGCTACTTATGCATGCGCTTGTTGATTCATACTATAAGAGTATATTTTAGTCTACTCATTTTTGCATTACAGATCCCAACGGACATGCATCCAGCGACAAAAAAGTCTGCTTTGGAGACTGTCTTGACGGTATGCTTTTTTCTCTCATCTCATTATCAGTTATGAATTGCATAGAATATCTTGCAGCAGCTCATTTTCCTAATATTAGAAAAATTAATAGGCTAAAGAAAAAACAGTTATAGAAACAGGATTTTCTTGGAGTCGACCCAGTGGATTAGATGGAAAAAATATTCTCTTTGTTAAACTCTTGGTCTGAAGAAAGATTGTACAGAATTACAGATTTTTCATGACTCTTCGCTATTCGAAGCATGCAAACCACATTTGATACTGCAGATCGCAAAGTAGGACACCAGAGAAGGAAGCACAGCTGTTTAGACCAGTCACTTAAGCCTTGTTTGGCCTGGCTTATAAATCTCTGTAGTAATTGACCAAAAATGAACTTTGAGGTGTAAATCTTTACAGCATGCTATTTTGTTTTGGATTTGTGTACTGATTAGTTTTCGTTTACCCTTACCTGCATGTTTGATTCATATTTTGTGATGATAAACTAAATTGTGGAATTTCCCCTTGAATGTTTTGAGTTGTGCAGTTAATTGACGCTCTTAATACATAATTGCAGGTTTTGCATGCTGGTGGCAAGTTTGGTGGTGCCAGTAGTGGTTATAGTGTGTCTGGTGGACTACATGGTGTTGGTTTGTCGGTTGTCAATGCATTGTCTGAGGTATCAATTCTGAAGTTTTTGCTGCCCATGACGTCTCTTTTTTATGTAACTATCACAATATTAACCCCATCAATATCAATTCTTCTATCTGCTTGTGTCCAGGCCCTTGAAGTGACAGTATGGCGTAATGGTAAGGAGTATAAGCAGAAATATTGTCGTGGGAAGCCTATGGCAAAATTGATCTCTCGTGAGCTTCCGGCTGATATGAAGGACCAGCAAGGGACTCGTATACATTTTTGGCCGGACAAAGAAGGTCAACCTTTTTCTATATTATCTTTAGTTTATTTGTGTTGGAGGATTTGGTGAAATTCTTTGAATGAATTCAACAAAGCTTCCTGAATTTGAGTTTGGCTACAACACAATAACCAGCTTTTCTTTTACTACAGTATTTACAACAGAAATTGAGTTTGACTACAACACAATATCTAGCAGAATCAGGGAGCTTGCTTTTCTAAATCCTGAGGTAGATATTATCTTTCACATCTGCTCTTGGTTGTGGATTTATTAACATTTTCATTGTGAATCTGATATGGGACGGGGCATATTCATAGAATTTGCCAATTTTTAACGATTTATTTTGTCAATTGTTAGGTTACAATTGCTCTTGAGAAACAGAATGTGGATACAGAGAAGACGCTGCATAATGTGTACAGCTATGCTGGAGGATTAATTGAATATGTGAAATGGCTTAATACAGATAAGGTATGCTTGACTTTTATGGCTTATAGTTTTGTGTTTGACTGGCGGTGTAACTACTGCAAAGTGTTACATAATCTTCGTTTCATTTTTATTAAATCATGTAGCATATGCTTTAATATTTTTCTGCTACCTATTGTAAGATATGACTTGCATATTTCTGGTCCAGAAATCTTTGCATGAAGTCGTGGGATTCAGAAAAGAAATAGAGGGAGTCTCAATTGATATTGCACTTCAATGGTAGTAGTTCTAAGTTTCCTTTTTCCAAAATGTAATATTCCTTTTCTTTTGCTTTAACCTTCTTGACTCTTGTGATGTCTTGTTAACGACAAGGAACAATAATGTCGAGTGAAGAAGGATGTGATGTACCTGTTTTTGTTTGGGAAGTTAATTGCGTTTAGTTGATCTACGCACAGGTGTTCGGATTCTTATTCAGATACATTATTAGGATATGCTAACAGCATTAGAACAGTTGACGGGGGTACTCACATTGATGGTGTCAAAGCTTCATTAACTAGAACCTTGAACAATCTTGCAAAGAAGTCTAAAGTCATTAAGGTATCCTATATTAACTTTAATAACGTCAGCTAGTTTCTATTACAATTGATATATTTGCTCAAAAGACTTTATTTCATTTTACAGGAAAAAGATATTACTTTAAGTGGCGAACATGTAAGAGAGGGCCTGACTTGTGTGATTTCCGTGAAAGTTCCTAACCCAGAATTTGAAGGACAAACAAAGGTGTGTTGTTTTTACATAGTACATATTAATGCTTAAACATTTTCTACTAGAAGCTTTTCTTATACATCTTTTTCTTCCGAAAGACGAGATTAGGAAACCCAGAGGTGAGGAAGATTGTTGATCAATCTATTGTAGAGTATCTTACTGAGTACCTGGAGTTGCATCCTGATGTCCTTGATGCTATCCTGTCTAAGTCCCTCAATGCTCTGAAGGTATCTTCAGCATCATCTGTAGTATAAAATGCATCTATTTAAGCTGTTACTATGATTTCTCACAAAGTGACCTTTTTCTTTATTTCTTTTCTTCTTCATTCTATTTTTCCACATTAAATTGTATTAAGACCTGTTTTTTAGGCAGCATTAGCGGCAAAGAGGGCCAGAGAACTGGTAAGACAAAAAAGTGTCTTAAAATCATCATCCCTTCCCGGGAAGCTTGCTGATTGTTCAGCTACTGATCCTGCAGAAGCTGGTATGGTTATATCCTTTTTGTTATGTACTATACCGGGAATGATGATGATTAAGAAATAAAAGATAAGAAGTTTACATTTTTATTCATTTCCAAAAAATTCAGAGATATTCATAGTCGAAGGAGATTCAGCTGGTGGCAGTGCTAAACAAGGTCGTGACCGCCGATTTCAGGTGATAGCAAATTCTTTTGCTCTCATTTCCTGCCAAAAAGAAAAAGAGTAATATTTATGTAAAAGATCTTCCATCTCAACTCCTGTCATTCTTGTTTATTTATTGCTTTTCCATCACATTTTGAGCTGAATGTCATCTGGAGACTCTGGACTTACAAATTCTTTATCCATTTCATTTTATTATTAATTCTGAAATATTAATAAATAATACTAGCAGATAATGTAATATAAGGAAGAAACATTTGTGATTCTAATCTATGTTCAGAAGGAATAACCAAATATCTTTGTCATGTGGATTGCTGGACTATTTTAAAAATGCCCTGTTAGCTTTTTTCCCTAAGATAGGAAATGGAATTTGAAACATGCTGGTGTCTCGCAGGCAGTGCTACCTCTACGAGGTAAAATTTTGAACATTGAACGCAAAGACGAAGCTTCCATGTACAAAAATGAGGAGATTCAAAATCTAATTCTTGGTTTGGGACTTGGAGTAAAGGTGTTAGTCTTTAAAATACTATTTGTATCTTGCTTTCTGTTATTCTATATCTGATGGCGAGGCGACTTCTTTACTTCTGTACTATCAGGGTGAAGATTTTCGGAAGGATGCGCTCCGTTATCACAAAATTATAATATTAACAGATGCTGACGTAGATGGTGCTCACATAAGGACACTGCTATTAACCTTCTTCTTTAGGTATCAGGTACGTAATGGGGGTTGTAAGACTGAGACACCCAAAATTGTGCGGCTTCTTGATATGAGAGACCCGGTGTTTTGTGGATCTTGTTGCTAATTTGTTTTTGGTTGGATTTGACTGCCTGCAGAGAGCTTTGTTTGATGAAGGTTGCATCTACGTCGGTGTTCCTCCACTATATAAGGTATCTCGAAGATGATTCCCGATGAGGAACATTCCTCTGAATTTGATATACAAAAAGGGACAGCTTCGTTCCCATAAGTTTGATCAGGTTTTGATATTTCTGTGTCGACATTCAGGTTGAGAGGGGGAAGCAAGCACACTACTGTTATGATGAAACGGAACTCAGAAAACTGCAGAGCTCACTTCCTGCAAATGCATCATACAACATTCAGAGATTCAAAGGTAGCTGATAATTCCACTTTTTTTGTCGATAACATGGTTATTTGTTAGCCAAGGAGGTTCTCAGTGAGACGTTGCCTACACATTTGCAGGTCTTGGGGAGATGATGCCTTTACAACTGTGGGAAACTACCTTGAATCCCGAGACTAGACTTCTGAAGCAATTAAGAGTAGAGGATGTGGCAGAGGCCAATGTTGTCTTTTCGTCTCTCATGGGATCTCGAGTAAGTGAATCATGAATGGGTATATTTCTACTTCTCTGTCAATCTTTAGGTCCATGATTTTGATGTAGTGCCTTGTTTTTTAGGTTGATTTCAGGAAAGAACTCATTCAGAACTCAGCCAATGCGGTCAATCTTGGTCATCTCGATATATGAATGCGATGTCGCGGATTTGTAGGGCATTTCGACTGTGAGTGCAATTTGGGGATTTTGCAGCAAGGACGTTTGGATGATTTCATCTCCATTCCCTTTTTTTTCTTTGTAAAATATCAGCAAAATATCCCTACCAAATTGAGGGTTTCAACAAAATTACTTCTTGGCATATAAATTGGTTGTACCTTTTATTCAATTGATTGAAAAAGGTGCTGCATTATTAATCTAAATTTTCAAATTAGATCAGAATCAGCCTTGTTTTTGACGGACAGTAATTGCAGCTGCAGAGTTTGCTCATTTCTTGATTTATTCATTCAACAAAACAAAATTGATCATAAACACATTAATGTTTTGAACTGTTATCATAAGGTTTTTATACAAATCTGAATGTTTATATATAGGTAACAGCATGTCATGATAGTAGTTGATATAGAAAGAAGCAAAAGTAACTTGTGATTGTAACAACTAACTATTTAGTCTGCAACCTGAACAATGATACTGGCAATGCTTATTTAAAACATTGAATTCTAGAGCCAGAAATATTCAAAAATGCAAGTACTAAGTGATATATTAGATGCAAGATTCACAACCATCATCAGATGCAAGATTAACAAAAATGCCAACGTTGGATTCATATCAATTTCACCCCTGCATTTACTAACTGATCAATTACTGCTTTCACCTTGCCATGGTACTTTTGATCTCTGTTGTAGAACACTGTAACAGCTGGTATGTTTTTGACCTGCAGCCGTTGTGCGAGTATCCTGCCGATCTTTGCAGCAGCAGCGACATCTCTAGTGCTCTCTTTCTCCTTCTCCATGGCCAACCTTAGGGCTTTTTCTTGCGTGCTAGCAGCAGCAGCCACTGTTGCAGTTGGTGTGTGGACAACTTGTGCGTTCACATACTTATTGGTGAAGTGCATCCTTAGGACGTATGGTTTGAGAAACTTCGTCACTCTTTCAGCCCTTACTGGGGGAGGGACAACCATTTTTGCTACAGAAAAATACAAACAGTTAAACATGTGGTAAGCCCATTGGCTGAACTAGAATGCCACTTTCTTTAAAATACAATCATTTTTATCATCTCTAATCACGAATCATTAGATAGAATCTGGGATCTAATCTATCTGATGCTTGAATCTACTTAATGAAGCATTCCATCATTGAAAAAGTAATCAATACAAAAAAATAGTTTGGGTTGATGAACGAACATGCTAGTGTGTCCCTCTCGTGCACTTTATTTTCTCTAATAGTCAAAATGCAAGAACTAAGGGATTCTAGCATACGGATATCTCAAATATCTCTACAATGAAGACTGATTTTAATACAACGGACAAATCAATGGAAAGCATGTAACTGATGGTTAGAATGTTTGTAAAATCCCGTGGCTAATAGCTGGGATGGGATCATTTAGGACACGAATAAAATGTTTTGCTAAAAGGAACAAAATCTGAATGAACCATGGATCATAAAGTGATTCAGAAAAAGCAATCTTCATTCAACATAGCATATAGCATCACACACATTCAAATCGCAAGGGACAACAGCAGGTAACCAACCCCTAATAGGCTAACAGCATAATTGTATTGTGAGTATCATTAAGAACAGGCTAAAATCACATTCATATTCCAGAAGAGAGATGATTGTGACCCACAAGTGAATGTAATTTTCTCTCAGAAAACATCCGACAAGAAATCTTATCAAGAAACAATCACATAGATATGCACCTAATAACTGCATCGGCATCTGATTGCGCAGTCACCACACACATAAAACTATACCAAATAATTATAGATAGGCATCAAACACGCCCCTAATTATCACCGTCACAATTACATTTTCAACGACAGATTAGACACAGATACCATCAACAATGTCTAAACAATAGTACTGCTACGGAAATGGATATCTGAATGCTTAACCAAAAATTCAATCAGCCTAAATATGCTAAACTGAACTTAGTATCTAACTCGAATCACAATAGTAGCCTGTCTACAATATTTCAGCAGCTAGGTTAAAAGCACCATTACTTACAAACAATCAATCCAGGCCTTAAAGAACCAAACGTAGATTCTTTTCATAAAATCTTCGATCTAACCAATGGGCAACATTTTGCAATTATACGAAACCCCAATACTAAAAAGTTGGAAAATTTATGAGTCCCAGAAGATATATAGCTAAAGCAGAAACCCCTTGAGAAAAATACGACGCACATTAGCCACCGTTTCAGGATTCAGAAAAGCGTCACAGACACGAGAATTATATATAACTGAAAAAACAATGGGATTGCTTACCGGAGAAATGGGTGAGACTGTTGCAGAGAGCGGCGGCGAGTGTAGAGCCAGCCACAAATCTTATACTAATGGGTGAAACTTGAAAGGCAATCGAATTTTATTTTTTCTTTATTCTTAAAACCGATTTTTCATAGGAGTATTCTTTTTATTTTAAATCGGGAGAGGCATTTTTTTATTCTAGACGAAAATCGATTTTAAAAAAAAAAACTAGTACCAACAGTCAAATGTTTAATATTCAATTATGCATACAAATATGTTTATTCTGTTTTAGCTTAAATTAACCACTGCCACTTGTCTGGCTGCCCCCGCACTAAATACGGATGTCAATATAATCTGAAACTTATGGATTGAGCCGAATAACCCGATAAAATTAGTGAGTTAAGGCTATAATTTCATAAGTCGAATACAAAAACAAACGGATTAGCCCATTAGAGTTGACAGGTTAAATGAGTTGGCCCGATGGATTGTAGTTTTAATTTAAAAAATGCTACTAGTTTTAGAGTTTTCCTGCACTTTTGGATTTCATGTGTCGCAATTCTCTAGTCTTTTTGGATTTCATGTGTCGCTATTCACGATATTATGTGATTCTAAAACAAAGAATATAAAATATCTAAATTTTAGAATCATTTAATAGAGAAATCTGAAGAATGGATTGGGTTTAGGGTTGAAAATTTATAACACGAAAAAAATTCACAATTCGAATGGCTATCCGAACCCGAACAGATTGGTATTTCCCATGAACTTTGAAATTGGTATATAATATCACGAACTTTGCATTTTGTTTGGTATTTCCCAAACCCACTCAAATAATATATTTTCATCAAAATCTTATTTAACATAG
Organism: Salvia hispanica; assembly: GCF_023119035.1. Classification (NCBI taxonomy): domain Eukaryota; kingdom Viridiplantae; phylum Streptophyta; class Magnoliopsida; order Lamiales; family Lamiaceae; genus Salvia; species Salvia hispanica. The sequence continues at coordinate 9,187,000 of NC_062970.1, read as the reverse complement.
GCAACCTTGATATGTTTTATAATATTTGAAACCACTTTTTAAGTTCATAACATGTAGCATAAAAAGTCACGTTGAAAACCACGTTGATTTAATTGTGCCAAGTATGATAAAAAAGTCTCATAAGTTAGTCAAATATAGCAATAAACATGCCGTGGGAAATACCAAACAAAATGCAAAGTTCGTGATATTATATACTCCCTCCGTCCCGGAGTATTAGACTTACTTCTTTTGGGCACATGATTTAAGGAATTGATATTTAAATAGTTAAAGTGGAGAGAGTAAAGTACGAGAGAGAGAAAAAGTAGGGGAGAGAAGAGAGAGAAAAGTAGGTGGAGAATAAAATAAGATATATGCTTTTTGCTAAAAAAGGAAATGAGTCTAATATGTTGGGACATCCCAAAAAGGAAAGTTGGTAAAATATCTAAATTTTAGAATCATTTAATAGAGAAATCTGAAGAATGGATTGGGTTTAGGGTTGAAAATTTATAACACGAAAAAAATTCACAATTCGAATGGCTATCCGAACCCGAACAGATTGGCCCAATTGAGATCCCTAGTCATTAATATAGATTGTTGATTTAGATATATTTTTAAGGACTCAAACTCGAAATAATCAAAGATTAAGGGAGTGTAAAATAAATTGGGGAGAGAGGGAATATCCCCCACACAAGTATTCGAATAAGCTGCTATTGACAAGTACCAGAACAACATAGACAACCCTTCACGTATTAACCAAGCAAAAATCAAAATCCTCCATCTTTACAAGCAGGTGCCTTGCATAAAAGTGAGTCCTTCTCATTTCACTTCATTAATTGCCTGCTTTCTGGTTACATTTTAACCAGTTACAAAAAACATTGTCACTGTTCTACTATAGCTGAATCAAGATTGACTTTTTAAAGCAGACTTGAACAGCAAAGAAGAATCTTTCTTGAGAGGAATCATGATCTTTTTTGGAGGAAGTGATGCTATTTACACTTTACAAATACTAATCACATGGTAAAATGAGAAATAATTTTCCATCCTAACTATTAGTGTATCACAAGATGTTGTAGTCTTCAAGGTTTTGTAGAAACATTTCTCCAATTTGGGATCCATCTTTGACAAAAATGGCTGGATATCCTAATGGAGCTTCCACCCAAGTTTCAAAACCTTGTTTGTGATGTAGTTTTCCTGTCCAAACATGCTTCCACACATGAGTCTCCCCTTGTGGGAAATACACCTTAACAACCTCCTTGCCTTTGTCGAGGACCGGCGCCACTAGGATCTCTGAGCCCACTAGAAACTGCTCATATCTTAGCTTGTGAGCATGCTCGTCTTTCGGGTAGTGAAGGAAGAGGTGGCGACACACGGGAAGCCCCTTTTCCGACGCTTCCTGCATAAACATAGAATTAGCTTTTGCTCTCTATGTAAGAGCTATAGATATTAAGATTTAAGAGACCTTTACTAGCTGCAGCCTGTAAAACTTCCATGCTTTGTATATCTTTGCAAATCTTGAGAAATGAGATAGAGTTTTTTGGTTGGAGTAGAACTGACTATTGCAGGATGGCTTGTTTCCCTAAATCCACAATGGCAACAAACACATGAGTATCATATCATAAAACTGGTGGTATTGAGCTTTTGTTGTGAGTTAAAATTTCACTCACTTCATGTGTACGGAAGACAGTGGTGAACGCGTTGAGCTCCATCCAACGGAGCAGAAGCTCCTCGCTCCGTTGGTACTTGAAAAACGGCAAGCTGACAGCACAGTATCCACCAATATCACTATGGTTAAATGCATAGCCAGATATCCCACTGCTTAACAAACCTACAACTGCACTTTTTATCCCATCATTTGCTTGCCAGCTCACCATTTGATCCCCTTCCCAGAATAGGCTAGCCCACTTTGGGCTATCTCGAAAGCCAGCCCTCATGAAGAAAACCAAAGACTCGCCTGGTCGGCTGCTTTCCCATTCCTCCACAAATTCCCTATTCACCCTAGCCCAGATCTCCGGATACCTGTTGTGGGCAGTGATGGGATCTTCTCCTGCAGTTCATTTGTTCTTTTAGTCATATTTGTTATAGGTAAAAAAGCATTTGATGTGATTACACCAACCTGAGTAGAGGCAAGCGTCTACGGGAAGGCCTTCGCCAAAATCAGCCATCCAACCCCGGACTCCATCATCCACCATTTCTTGCAAGATCTGCTTGAACCAAGCTGCTGCTTTCGGGTGTGTGAAGTCTATCATCCCAACATCGAAAGCTGTGTTTGGAACCATGTATGGTCCTCCATTTTTGTCTTTCACTAAGATATCCAACTTCTTGGCTTCCTCAAAGAGGTGCCTTCCCACATTTTTCTTGTCATCCATCTGCATTGATGAATGGTGAGTGTGACTGTCATCAAACAAAAATCTACAATCGCTAATCAACTACTGCTCACTACTTACTGGAGCTAGACAAGGATTGCAGTATGTCATCACTTTGATTTTCTGAGCACTAAGATCTTCAATCATCTTTCTCCAACCCGAATACCGAGTTGAATCCACTTCCCAATTCCACCATAGTTGTGACCCGATAACTGTCTTCCTCTGCCCCACCCAATCCTACACAACAAGCTCTAAATAAGAATTACAGACATCTCCTAAAACACTAAAAAAACGTCATAGATTCTATTTTCAAGCACACACAGGATAATATGATATCAATCAATGTATGTCAAGTTTGTCTACTTTGTGAAGGGAAATGTATATTTCAACCTGCAACCAAAATGCTGATATTGGTGTCTCCATGTCTTGCAGCTGCTCCCAGATATCACGAACCACATCTGTGCCTCCTTGCAAGCCCACCACAGCCCCCGATATTATCCACTCAGGAAGTTCTTGGGGTCTACCGATGGTTTCTGTGAAGCGCTCAATGAGTTCAAGCGGTGAGTTTCCATTCAAGATTCTACCTTCAAGCATGTCTCCATACATCTGCAGAAAATTAGAGGTTCAAGTTCAAGTCTTGTATTTAAGTTATCATAGCTTGACTAATGGGATTATCAGAAATCACCTGTATCTGGACTGATTCATCATTTGTTAGATCAAAAACTGAGTAGTTATACCCTTCAAGATAAAGTGATCTCATCTTTGAAGTGATGTAAAAAGGTGAAGGAGCATAAGTTGTGCTCTCATCACCTCCTGCCCTGCACTTGAACAAAAGAAAAGTTTATGATCATAACCATCATTCAAATATTCAATCTTATTTTTTTCGATCTTCACCTGTAGCTAACCAAATTAGCAGCAAAAGTGATAGGCTGATCCCCTCTTCCAATCCCTTGTTCTTGAACCAACATTGGGACCCTCTTTCCCTTCAAATCCATGTGAGAGAACTGCTCTCCAAAACCATAGAATCTCTCACTCCTCTCACTAGAATAAGTGAGGAAAATCCTATTGAAATCAAGACAAGGTGCCTTTTTCATCACCACATTCTCCTCTTCTAGAGGAAACGCAACAACCACTCTCTTCCTCAAGAAATAGCCAGACCATCCAACTCGAAGCTTCCGGATTCTCCCTAGTTTTCGAGCAAAGCCTCTGTATCCATAGCTTCTTGGAGAGAATTTCTTCTCCCCTACCGAATTCGGCCTCCCAAATCTCACTTGAAATGCCACTTGATCACTGTTTTTCTGATCAAACACCATCCAATACTTAGCATATGCACCTATCTTTTTCTCAACCAGCTCCAAACTCCCACTCTCCACACACCCTCTCTTGCCACTAAAAACCCTCCCTTTGATCAGCAGAGCAGGTTCTTGAAGATCAGATTGTTGAATGACTCTGATCTCTTCTACAGTTTGGTGATTGCACACAAGGCGGATGTTGGTGTCTTTGACAAGGAATGATCCCCTACTCTCTTGGACCTCTGTATCAGCGGCGGCTGCAGAGACGAAAGCCCGGCCCGGGACAGTGGACCATATGGATCTTGAGAGGTTGGGCTTGCGGCAAACTGAGAGAGACCCGCCATTGCTTGACGACCAATTGAGCTGGAAATCATGGCCTATGTCGTAGACTTGGTGTGGGGGAAGTGTTTTTGGATCGAAAACTAGACTCCCATGGATTAAAGGTAGAGTCTTTGGGTTGGAGGGGAAAGGGTTGTTGATGTGTTTATGGTGTTTCTTGCTTGTTTTGAATGATGTCATGGTATCTATTTCTCTTACATTATACAGCTCTTATATATATAGTACTGCTATATTTGTCTGGTTTCTTGGGTGAAATTTCTTTTGTTAGTAGTATTTGATTCGAAAAGGAAGACTATTTTGACTTTATTCCCTCAAGTTTCTTATTTGTAGTTGTTTAGTATTTGACTTTGTAAATGTAATGTATATGTATGTAAAATCGAAGATCGAAAATGGAAAACCAAAGATGGGAGAGAAGGGTCTGAATACGGATACTTTTTTCTGATTTTTGTCAAAAAAAGAATAATTCAAATTGAAGCTTCGATTTTGGGTTGCTATTCCTTGTAAGCAAAGTTTGACTATTACATCTATTGTAGGATAGGATGATGACAATACTATTGTAGAGTTGAATGTAGACGAGTTTCTAGAAAGATACAATTCCTTATGCATTAAGACGTATATAAGGCCGACAAATTATTTCATCCTAAATTCTAACACTGTAGGGAATAACATCAATTGATGATTTCTAACTTTAGTAATAATAGTAACTATTCTTCCCCTTCCACAAATGAGTAGTGTTCAGAAGAGTACAAATAGTGAAATATTTAGATTTATGTTGAAATTTGTCTGGGTTCAGAAATTGGGTTTCTAAGAATGTATCTGCCCTTTTATATGCGTCAGATGCTTTCACATTGCAACTCTCCAGATTCATTGGAGCTAACATGGCCCAAATATTAGAGTTTGGAGCTAAATAGTAACTCAAATTGCGAATTTGTTAATTTTACATAAAGTTTGAAATTTGAATTCAAAATAAAAAATTTCAATTTTTGCAATTCTCTTCTACCAAAATTTTACTGCGCTTACAATTCTCTTCTAATGTAGCGTTGTTTTGATTTATGATATTAAAAAAAAAAGAAAAAGAAAACTCTAACCTTACACACCGTCGTTTCAGCTCCCTCTTCAACTCAATTCCCTTCTATCAATCTTCACTAGAATAGAGATTTTGGGAATGATTTCAACAAGAGTCGATTCTCGATTGGGAGTTTTGAGGAGAATATTGATAGGGATAGGATTATAGGATCATGGGGTGTTATGATTTATCAAGGATAGACTAATTAAGATTTATGGACATATATTCAACTTATCACTGCAACTAGAATTAATGAAGGATATTAACCTCTACGATCCAAAGATATCTTTTGATATTATGAGGGCCCCTTGAACACAATCTCTTCATCTTTAAAAGAGCATTGCATGCATGTCTTGCATAATTCAATTAAAATTACATATTATGTCAATTTTACAAAAACTGCTAAAAGTTGTTACTTAAAAAATTTGCATGTAGGATTTCTCATGGAGATCGATTTTCCAATATATAGTGAAATTATTAGCTTGACGTCGCTCCCAGATGTAGATACACATCATATCGAAATGAGTAAACAATTTCTTGTGTTTATCTCTTTTATATTTGTGATTGTCTGTGTTTATTTCCAGTATCAAGAGCCAAATGTTCAAGAGGCATAAATTATGATGGGGATCGATGGAAAGATTGTTGTAGAGAAGTTCAACGATTTTGATTTTGGATGCTTGAATATGCAGATTGAGGATTATCTATACGGTAATGATATATGGAAACCTTTTAAAATCAAACCCGAAAAGATGGAACATGAAGAGTGGGAGTTGTTGGACAGCAAAGCAAAGCGTGATTAGATTATTGCTTTTGTGGCGTATCACACAACTACAACAATGTTGACGAAGGTGATGATGAAGACCTTGGTGCTGGAGATGTATTAGAAACTATCAACGACAAACAAGGTTTATCTAATTAGACAATTATTTGATTTTAGAATGTAAGGGGGAAAGTTGGTGCAACAATATCTCAACGAGTTCAACATGATTATTGCGTAATTGAACTCAATTGATATAAAATTCGCTGATGAAAACCATGTCCTAATTTGCTATCGTCCTTGTCTGAGAGTTGGGCCGACATTGTGACAATTGTCAACGCCATAAAGGCAAAAATGATATTGACAAAGTAATGATGATTGATGAAGAAATTCGACTAAGAGAATCAGAATCGTCTGCTTCGTGGTCAGCACTGAGTACAGAACATAGAGGCAGATCGAAGGGAAAACATAATCGTGCGAGATCAAGATCCAGAGGAAGGAGCCAATCCAAGAAGGATTTAGATCAAGTTAAATGCTGAAATTGTAATACTCTTAGCTTGATTGTCTTATTGGTCCCTTTATTTTCCTATAATACCATATTACTCCTACATTTGTTGTCCAAATTAGTGTATGTATGATGAAATTGCATTGTTAAAAACAAAAGAAAACAAAAGTGCAATTTGTTATTTAAATACGAAATTGCGTTGAACTATGGATGAAAGGTTGCCAATAGAATATCTACGAAGTTTTAATTTTTCTGAAATGTTGTTATGTTGTTAAAACGAAAGTATGGTGTCGAGTAATACAAGTATTGAATACCCACAAAAGTCGTCTTCAACAAGTATTCTAGTATATTTGTACATTTTGGATATCTGGTATATCTGATTGAGTATTGGGTATACACGATTACCTGCATTAATATTTTTCCTATAATTTTGCTTTTAAATATAGCGATGCTCACAACACAACCCCATTCTTGCACTCTCTCTCCGTCAAATCAATGGCGGATCCAGGGGAGGGCCTCCTGAACACCAATCTCCCCCTTACCCCGTTATAAATTCGCCATGGCTGCCCCCTCCACCGAAAGAGAACCACTATGTTTTTGGAATAGCAAATATTTTATTTACTTTTGTTTTGTTATGAATCTTACGATAATTTCTTTGAATTGAAAAATTAATAGAACTAACACACTTATGTATCTCTCCAAAGCTCGTGCAAAATGCTTGTTAGTTTATCCATTTATTTGAAGTGCTTATATAACGTTTAAAAGGAAAGTGGAGCATGGGTTGGTGTCAGAGCGGATCCAAGAATTTAATCCAGAAGAGGCAAAAATATATATACAAAGAAATTTTTAAGTGTTTTGAGGTGGAGCATTTATTAAGAAAATTGAAAATTTTGCAAAAATTGATAAAGAAAATAGCAGGAGTATAAAATATATGCATGTAAAACACAAAATATTAGTCAGTCCATCAAATCTTGTGATCTAACGGTTAGATTAATGTCACGTGTCATTTAATAATGTAAAATTTTAATCTAATAATGTATAGTAGTTGAGTCATTTCATTTTCTGCACTCGTTTTAGAAAAATGATAGTAATAAATAGTTAAAGTGGAGAAAAAGTAAAATAAGAGTGAATAATGCAGATAAAACTCTTATCTAAGTTATTCTTTCACTTACTTTACTCCATCTCCATTTTAACTATTAATAGTATCATTTTTTTCAAAACAGAGTGTAGAAAATGATATGACTCAACTACCGCAGAATGGAGGGAGTTGATTTTAGTCAAATAATGCAGCTCGACTATTATTATCCCTATAATTTCTTTTAGATAACATTATCTTATACTTTCAAGTTCAGTTTGGTTTAATTAGTGGAGTACAAATTTGCTTTGAAATCCTTCCCCAATTGCTCCAATGCCTGCAAATTAATGGTGGATTTAGGCATGACTCTTTACTATGAGTTCTCTATTTGTCTACATGGTTGATATTCATGAGAATACATGGATTCTCTATGATTTATTTTAAACTTTGTAGTGATTTGAAATTAAAGCAATGACTTGTAATTTAAGTCCGTTACCTTAATGGTCATTAAAATAAGCTAGAGGAGATGGTGATAACTGATAATCAACCTGTGTAGATATCTATTGATCATAGGGTTTGTGTTGGTTTTGATATCGGCGCAAATATCTCTTTATTGAACGGGGGTTATATATCTATAATATAGTATTGTGACAACTATGTTAAAATTATGTAAAAAGATGCATAAAATAGGTTCAAAATATTGTGACATGAACCAATTTTGAAATTAAAAGTATTACTCGTACGTCTAAATTTCAAAATCGGTCATCTATATTTGTTTGAAAATAATTTCAATCCTATATATTAAGTCTGTTAGTTTTTGATAAATACAAAACAATATGTTATACATTGGCCTCAATTAACATGAACCTTTTCTTTTAAATGTATCTCAACCATCAACCAAAACACAAGTTTGACCGTTAAATTTTAGAAGAGTTATTTATTTTGGATTAAAATATATTCTTTTAGAATAAAAAAATTAACAGATTTAACATATAATATAAAAAAGTTTTTGAAGATAAATATGACTAATTTTTGTAGATTTTACCGGCCCAATTAAAGATTGGAGCAGCCCGAACCCGTTTGTGAAACCAGATGATTTTAGTCGATTTCGACGACCTGGAAAGAGAGAAAGATTTAGAGAGAGAAATTATCTGGGACAAATCCAAGAAATTACACACACATACAAATACAATACAACCTTTAGAAGACATCGATTCAAGTAATTGGCGTGGTCGTTCGTTCTCCCAGAAAATGAACGGCGGCCCTTCTGGTTTTAGTACGTTTATCTGCCGATTATATATCTTTTTTTGGGTTTTAAAGATTGAATTTTTTTCGTTTTTTGAAGCTATTGGAAATCGACTTTTTGCCAATAACATTTTTCTGTTGCCAGATAATGCGCCGGTGACGAGAACGATTGTGATTGTCAGTGCTCTTTTTACAATCATTTTTGGGATCCAAGGTCGTTCTAGAAACCTCGGTTGGTCATATCAGGTTCTCTTCTTATTTTCCTTTGAATTAGTTTTTTTGTTCTGAATTTTATCGCCCAATTTATTTGTATTTCTTATTATTTGTGTTATTTTATATTTTTTAGTCGGGTTTATGCGGGTTGTAGATGCTGGCTTCATATTTTGTCTGATGTAGTTGTAGTTTGAACTGAAAAATTTGCTGAACTGATTAAATTAATGTGATTGCTAATTGGGATATTTTTGGCTTGGATGGAGTGGGAGGCTGGCTTACTTGCAGACTTGAAGATTTTGCATCCCAATTCCCAAGTGAAAATGTGCTCTTGATTTTATGCAAACCTTTGAAGCTTTTCCCCTTGCTTTTAATGTCCCATTGAATTGGTGATAGCTAGACTTCCAGAGTTTATAGGAATACTTAAATGCATTTTAGAAAGGGGGTGATACAAAATTCTGAAAGTGTTTAGATGAACATCAATTATTACATTAAATGTGTTTACGAAGATTAAACTACTTGTGCTCATTCAAGTTTGAGTTTTACTGAAGCTGGTAAAGCTCAAATAGACAAGCTTAGATATGATCTTGACAGTATGTAGTAAAATGATTAGTTGTAGTGTGCTTGGCTTGGCTCAATTTGTTTCAGCCCCTATTGGCAAATAACTAAACTTTATGCATTCGTGGTACTGTCACTAACATGCTCGTCATTTCTGCATTACTTTTGCTCACACTTTACACATTAATTATTTGCGTCATTAACTTGGTTCTTATACTGGCAGGACATCTTCAGAAAACTTCAAATATGGAAGCTCATAGTTTCAGTTTTTGGATTTTCATCTACACCAGAACTTTTATTTGGAATATATCTTCTGTACTACTTCCGTGTATTTGAGAGGCAGATAGGTTCTAATAAATACACTGTAAGCCTTGTTCAAGCTCAAGTTCTATGCATCTCAATATGTGCCATGTCAGATAAAAAGTATTCATCAATCTTATATTGCAACTATATAACCATATCCCTATGAAGTTGATGAAATCAGAAAATAACTCAGGAGAAAAATTGTTTCAATCAAGTGAATAATGAACCCTGAATTCTGTTGATACTTTATCTGGTTGGCGGTTGTGAAACTTGTGATATTCTTTTCTACAGGTTTTTATCATATTCTCCATAGCCATCTCGGTACTGCTTGAAGTATTTGCGCTATTACTACTTAAAGGTGCAACACTTTCTTAATCTCCTTATATGTCCTTGTATTGAATTTGATTTTAAGCAACATGCACATTCAATACGGGAAAACTGAAGCCCAAATCCTTTTAGATGATGCATTGAGTAGTGACACACTGTTGAGGGATGCCTTCATGACTTCATTAAATTACTCGTAAAATGCAAATTTGGGTATCATTATTCATTTGAAACCATGTTAAAACTGCCTAGTGTGTCAGCACCCAATCACCGGCTTTCTTTGTCACAAGGCTGTTTAACTTAATTTCAACATAACGCCCTAGTTCTTAGAACGAACATGTTTTGGTTGAACAATACCATGTCTGGAAAACTCTTAACTTAATTATTGGCTTTCCTAGTCATTTTTGGAGATTTGAATCTTTGATGTTAGGATTTGTAGCATTTACTGCATGCAGTTGCCTTCTTTCATGGATTAATTGGTCATGTGCTGTTTCCTTAATGAGCATTTTCCAAAAAATAATTCCCTATTTATATCAAATTGAATAACTCTCTCATATAGTTCTGTACTTAAGAAGTGAAGTGGACAGACTTTGTCGGAAGTACATTTCACATACGCATGTTATTCCTTCTGGTAACTTGTCCTTATTTTTTTTGGCAGATCCCTCCTTGAATATACTGACATCTGGACCCTACAGCCTTATATTTTCTTCGTTCGTACCCTTCTTTTTTGACATTCCTGTTTCAACGCGGTTTCATGTGCTTAACCTCAAATTCTCCGACAAGACTTTTATTTATCTAGCCGGTCTTCAGGTAATTCACCAGTATTGGTGTTTTTCTATTACTATCCTCAACTCATTTGATTAAACACAAGGCATAGCCCTGTTTACTGTTTACATATTTTTTTTTAATTTTGCATCATCTGCTGATGTCTGTAAATATGGTGCCCTGTTTCCTTATTGCAGCTATTTTTGTCATCTTGGAAAAGATCCATGGTGCCAGGGATTTGTGGTATTTTAGCAGGGTCCCTGTATCGCATGAATATTCTCCGTGTACGCAGGATGAAGGTTGTATCCATCTTCTTGTGATCAGTGCTCTCTAATTTATGATTTCATCTCCCTCCACAATGCATTTTGGCTCACACCCTCACGTACAGATTCTTTTATGGCATAAAATTGCTATTGAGCTCTACTGACTAAGCTTGTACTTACCAATTTTTAGTTTCCTGAAGCTATTGCTTCATTCTTCTCAAGATTGTCTTTGCCATCATCGATGGGAAGTAGTACGCCAGCCACTGGATCATCTAGGAATGTTGTAGGAAGCGCACCAACCTATCCTGGTCGCCAGATGGAGGTAAAGTCTATCACGGGTTTCCTTGTTCAAGAAATGAATTTGGTTTATTACCTCTGAAGATGAATACAACTAACTCGTTTAACCTTGTTACATACATGGCTCTAGTCCTGATTAGGTGGCTTAGGTTTTGGATGTTCTGAATTCGAATTATGTAATATCTCTCTCTAGTAGCTGTATTTGACACTATTATTGGGTTTCTTTGGCTCCAGGGGAACTATCCAGCTCCGACCCTGTCAACATCGATGGAACCACCAGAGGACTCCATAGCCACACTGGTCTCAATGGGCTTCGACAGGAACTCAGCAAGGCAAGCCCTCGTACGCGCCAGAAACGACGTTAATGCTGCCACCAACATCCTCCTCGAGTCTCAGGGGCATTAAGCAAATCATCAAACTACGGTTTCGAAGAACCGGACAAGCATTCCATTCAAGGGTGACACACGCAGTTGCATCAACATGTTTCCACAAAGCATTTTGCGGGTGGCAGGAGAATTCTTATCACTGTTATATTTTTCAAAACTAGACTTCTCTCACTAAGAAGGAATCAGGAAATTGAATAGCTGTAAACATGATGCTATGTGCAGTTTGTTTCTCAGTAGTAGTACAGTAGATTCCCAAGTAAACTAATGGATCTCATTAAAGTTAAATTGACTTCGTTTCAACCCTTTCCTTTTCTTTTCTTTTGAAGCTAAGGCAAGCAGAAGATGCACATTAATCACAAGCAGGAAACACAAAATTTACTTCATCAATCGAACTCATGCCAGAATAGACCGGCAAATTCGCAATTATTCAAACACAAGTAGGAAAGAGCCGTTTTCAAACAAATTTTATACTCGTATGATTGAGTGGACTAAATGAGATCATAGCTTGAGGCAAGACCCAAAGCACATATAATGCAGTCGATGGAACTTCCACAGTTTGGATCTAGAGAGTACTGATGTCCACTCGGCTTTTATGAAGCTGGAAGGCCGGTGTGATCCAACTCCCGCAACTGCACTGAATCCCTGACCAGTTGAAGTAACCTAGTCGAGCTTCACAGTGGGCGCATGTCAGCTTGCCCTCAAGACCACCTTCTTCCACTGGCAAATTGTAAAAACACTCATCAATTATCCATTTTATAGTTCAAGGAATTAGTTACACAAGCAGTTTTAGAAAGTCCAAGACTGAACAAATAACCATAAATCTGGATGAGATAGCTTAAGTCATCCTACCTGTTTTCATCCAGCGAAGAGGCTCAACAAAGATGGAAGAACACTCCTCGTCACTGGGTCTTCTGAAAGGATTTCCACCCCTCCTTTTATGCCAATCAAAGCATGATTCACCCTCTCCTGGAACATGATCCAAAATATTTTCCTGCAATGCAATGACTCTACGGCATTTTTTGCATCGGAATGCACGAGTAGGAGGGGCCTGTATGCCAGGTGATGCTTCAGCATTTGAGGAAACAGTTCCTGCTGGCAATCCAGGATCTGCACCAAACTTCGAACCATCTATTTGTTCCCCACGATTATAGGAATCACCTGTTATTCCGTTCAGAAGAACCCCATGCAGGCATCAATGAATGAAAAAATGGTGTTGGAAAAGATAATTCAACATAATTAGTATTCAATGCACCTCAGTACATGCAGTCCATAGAGGACATATGATACTATCCCACATCGGTTTCACACGAAAGCGTGGAATAGCATATAAGAGAGAGTCAACCTTTTACCTTTGACCATGGTTTCGGGTTAAGTTGGGGCTTCCTATCTTATATGTTTATCAACATACCTAACCATTGCCCATTTTACTGGACTCCAAGAAAAAAAGAACGAGGAGTAGGTTATTGTGATTAGCAATTGTCAAGCTAATTTTAAAGGAATCTTCTTGTATCATTAGAGTATAGAGACGTGTGGAATGAAATCAATATACATCAGATATTCATACAACTAATCTTATGATGCAAAACAACTGCTTTTTTTCTTCTTATAAATTAACTTTTTTAAGTTGAATGACAAATATTAAGATTGTCGACAAATGAGAGAGTACATAATTCTTTCTTAGTTGAAGACTTGAAGTAGATCAATTTGAATAACAATTGCAACGACCCACTAAGCTCTAAAACCCAAGTCAGAGACTAGCTGTGAATTGTGATCAGCTGGCTACTACATGAGTACAACCACCACGTAATATTTTTCTAGAACATTTCATACTTCGTTTAATTAAGCAAATCAAGAAATACGGTATCAGAATTATAGAAATAAAACAATAAACGTGAAAAGGGGTACAACAAAATCATTCAAGGAAAAAATATTCACCTAATATTTTTAACCGAAAGCGCTTGTATATGGAGCTTGCACGATCAACTTTAAACCCCATTTGTTCAAACATTTTCAGCTGCGACAACGGTGACAGGTGAGTAACACGCACAACCTAAAAATGCACTAATAATTATGAACTAACACAGATTTGAAAATAAATACCTGCTCCAAGAAACCATCATTAGGGCCCACTGATTCACAGCTCTGCTTCAAGGATTCAATAGCATCTTATAATCACAAGAAGAACCAAAAAGAGTTTTAACACATTCAAAATAAAACAAAAACAAAAGTAGATAAATTAAGTTGATAGTAGCAGCACAAAAATGCTTAATTACAAATAAATCAAAAATATATTTAGTAAAATGGCATGTGCATGCACTTTAAACAACAATAAAAGGACAGCTCCAAACCTTCTAATGGTAGCTGTTCACATTTCATCAGGTATGCTGTAATTATTGCTGCACTGCAATGAATACTAATTTTAATATTTTGCATGACAATTAGTAGAGTGATAACAAGAAGATGTAAATAAGCCAACACCGGGTACACGCATAATTCAATTAAAAAGTCTGACCTTAACACCATGATAGTCTGGCCGTCAATAAAAATATTGTATAAATCAGTGTGTCAACATATAAATGTTCAACTACAAGTCTACATATAAATAAAGAAGTCATTCCATGAGAGGGGAAAGGAAAACAATTATGCTAGGCATGTGTTCGCTAAGTATTAAATAGCTAATAGAGTTCTTGAAAAACTTGGAAGTTGGTAAATAATGGAACCTTCTTCATCTATACATGAGAAAGACGAACAGCTGAGGAAAATTTTCATTAAAGTTTTAGATATAAACTAATTTATCAGGCACTTGACCAAGCCCGCCTTTTCCAGTTCTCTATTATCTTTTCGATCTTTGTAAGCTTTTAGCCACCCTTTTTGGTATTTCATTCTCATCAGAATAAAAAATTACTGAAGTTTTAGCTTTATCAAAAAAATAATTCTGTAGTCATGCTTAATATTATAATGTAGAGGCAATTATTAGTGCAAGGAAAGGAAGTTAGTACTAATATTATGATGTCTAAAAACCATAGAGCAAACCAACCAACCACCTAAGTAGGTTTAGTATAATTAGAGACATGACATAGTCAAAATTATATTCCACACCTCCTTGATACGCCTGCAAAGCAGTGGACAAGAACTGAACCTTCTTTCCTACTATCTTCAATAAAATCCAAGCACACATCCAAATGGTCCAGCAAATTTTCACTTTCCATATCCCTTATAGGTACAGCCATCCTCACAATCTTCAAATCCTTACCAGCATACTCCAGTGAATAAAGCAGCTTATCTGGTGATAAAGCAGACTTTGACATGTCATGTGGAACATCCTCCGATCCTGAGTCCCCAGCATAGACCTTCCGGATTTCTTTGCACGGAATTGAGATCCCACTACGCCACTCCGAGAAGAAAGAAATGGATTCTGAACTAAGAACTGACAGTATATGTGTGATTTCATTAGAGTCCTTCTGGAGAACATCCGCAGCATCACCAATGTTGCCAATAAATAAATGCTCACGCACCAGGTACGGCATACCAACACGAACACTTGCACCTATCCAAATGGACAGAGAATTTAGAGAGAAGAAATAAAAGACTTTAAAGTCATATACTTGTGCTGATTTCAAATGTCCATCTAATACAAATAAATGAGAACTTCTTAAAAAACTAGCAGCCACTTCACACCATATAGTTTTAGCTGTCACAAAAGCAGAAAGACCTTAACAAAAAAATATGACACTCTCACACAGGTGTAATCCCGGATGTCGGGATCACACTTCTTCGCCATTAACTTTTTTTCTATGATCACCACCTCTAAATACAGAAAGAAATAAACCATCGTGCTTAATTTACTCTAATTAACCGTTACTATTAAATCTCGATGATCTGGTTCTTAGCAACGATAACATATAGTCCCTCCGTCCGCCATTAAATATCCCATTTTTCCTTTTCCATTCACCAATAAATGTCTCATTTCACTTTTACTATATTTGGTAAGCGTACTCTGCATTCAACTAACTCAATCCACTCACATTTTATATAAATCCAATACACTAACTTTTTCTACCCACTTTACTTTAAAAAGTCAAACAATTTCTTAAAATTCGTGCCGGTTAGATATGGGACATTTAATCATGGACGGAGGGAGTACCTCTTTAGTCACAGGTACAAAAAAACATAACTATCGTCAAACGTATCAAAGAAACTATTCGTCGAGCTAGTGCAGAAACTTTAATCTTCAGGTATCAATAAAGGTGTTCAATTTAACTAAATATCAGCAACTTCGCGACACAGTTACATTTTCCGATTTTCGAAACAGAAAAGGCAGCATAAATCATCATTTTATAACTCCGAATCCAAACTGAAGATGATCATTCAAAATAAATACGATTAACAGAGAATCTAACTCATCTAAATTCGCCTCCGAACAGAAAAAAAGGCTGTGGAACAAAGCAATCCATTGATGAACTTGAACTATGATAAATATTCCTAGAAAAATGAAATTAGCAATAAAGTCATGCACCGTACCTTGGGCCGGAGATGGGATATTCCGGTGATTCGCCGAGGAGTGTTGGCGGGGTAACGAATAAGGAAGCTGAATATTCCTGTTCCTTTTTCGCTATGCGATTTCCACTCGCGTTTGAACTTTTATAGAAGCTTCGCACGTGCGAGCCTGTTTACTTTTTAGGAGAATGGCATCTTTCCACCTCGGGAGCTCTAATTTGAGAAAATGTTTTGAATAAGTAAAAAACATTTTATTATATCTTGAAAATTTGAGAAAGTAATTCTAATATTCAGAATTTCGTGGGAATTTAAAAGATCATATATTAATTTTAATTAAATCACTTAATTTGAATTAAATAGAAAGATAACTAAATCAACTTTAATTTATAAATTGGATACTTAATGGGCTAAAATTAGGCCGATTTTTTTTTTGCATTGGGCTTTGCATTGTGGTTATTAAGATGAAGAACAAAAGAAGAAAAAAAAGTACTCCCCTACTGAAAAACAAGGTCAACAAAAAATACACTCTCTCTTGCTGGATTAGGAAAGGTAGTGGAAAATATCTTTGAAGTGTTTCCTCAATAACCCCCTTCTTTATTTAACAAATACATCGTCCATCTGCCAATACTTAAGTTAATAACTCGAATTTTAAGAAATAATATAAAGAAAAATTGATGACAAAAATTAGTACAACGTAAATCCTGCTTTTATATATTGATTTTGATATAAAATATGATTGAAATATGAGGTCTTACTAAAAGTAACAAAAAGTAAATGAGTATTTGCATACGAATTGAAAAAAAAAAACAAGACAAGCATTGGCAGACAAAGTGGATATATCTTTTGTGAAGTCCACCCATAGAACACAAATTTGCACGAATGAACATCCATTGATCCATCATCCAAAGGTAGATATTACACTTTCTATTTTAGTTTATCCCACAGATCATGTCACATTTTCTTTCTATAAAAAAAATTCTCACACAACATATAAAAAATATATATTTACTTTCACTACTTAACACACAAAACAACATCTCCTACAGTTCTACCATGATATCTACATTCGTGACGGATGTATAGTATTTTAACAGCGGGAATATCTGACTTTCAGTTTATTATGCACACTGAAAATAGATCAAGAAAGTAATGTTGAAAAAAGGTGAACCGTAATGGCTATTACTGAATAGGCCACTAAAAGTATTAGCATTAAAAAAGGAAAAGAAAAATGAGTAGTAATAATGATGTTAAACCTATTTCCAGAAAATATATATTAAAATCTACAACTGTCATTCTAGTTCATCAATTCTGATCTCATACTGTTCACCAGATGAAAGAACTTTGACACCAACCATGCCTTTTTCCCACTCAGAACTCCCCACTATTATTAGTCTCTGGGCATTCACTCTTGCTGCTCTTTTAAACGCCCTGTCATATTAGAGTCAAGAACTAAGACTGAAAGAACATGGGATATCTGAAACAGCTTTTGGTGTATACCATATGAGGGTATAAACATTCGAAGATTTTTTTCTTTTGATTTATCAGATGCTCGGACAAAAAATACACTTACCATTTAAGTGGTTTGTTCTCTAAAACCAAGTCGACAGTTTGGCCCTTTTCCCTGAGTCTAGCAGCAACAAGAGAAGCTGCGCCCTGTAGATCCTGACCCAACGAGCAGACAACATTCTGTACCTGGGGGCTAAGTTCTGGAAGAAGTCCTCTATCTTTTAGCAGCTGTAAGGAATATGAAGTTGGGTGGGGATCAAAAAATCAAGAAAGATGCTTTAGATGGTTGTAGAAGAAAGGTTGATTTAAGGGAATGGAGTTGTATTGTGGCAGTTGAATGCTGATGCCAAAAAGCCTAATCTGCAAGAGGAGATGGAATAAATTGTACTCACTTCTATAATAACTGCATCCCCAAATCCAAACCCACAGGCTGGGACATCTTCACCTCCAAAAGTGGACAGTAGTCTGTCATATCGTCCACCGCCACAAATAGCTCTCAGCTTTCCTTCTCGATCAAATCCCTGTAAAGAGAACCATGGTATCAGTTGAAAGCAAAAGAGTTATAGATTCTCTTGTACAAAAGGTCCGATATACTCAAGCTAATAGATCATAGATGTGCTCTCAGTGCATCATTAATGTGCAGGAGAGGAAGAGGGTTGCAAATGAAAGAAAGGGTGGTGAGTGGATAATTATATGGCTATATTATTAAGACAAAATAATGTGTTGAACATGTGCCATTCATACAAGACTAGAACCTAGATGGCCATGGTTCATACTAAAATTCCGCACTTGTTCAAGCCACTACTTATCAAGCTGACCTCTATGCTTTAACTCTGGTTAGTGGTGGTAGTTATTATAAAACCTGCAGTGGAAAAGTATCACAATTCACAAATATGCTTCCTACCTACCAGTATGAGGTATATTGTTTAGAGACTGCAACTTCCCTCTAACCTATAAGAGTCATACTTAGAAAAGGCTCAGATGGTAGATTCATATGTGGAAGAAAGCTAACATAGTTTTCACTGGGATCACAGATCACTTCAATTTAACTTGTTTCACATCTTAAATCCAGAGCTGCTATATTACATTATCTCTACTTCATAGTATAACATTTATGGCCTTACCCTTAGATGACTTTAATAAGTCGAGGGTGTCATTATTTTGACAAGTTCCAACTATATATAGTAATCAAGTAAGCCATTAAAACATATAAAGATCTGCTTAACAGATTTACTATAATCTATCTATACCTCAAAAACAATTCCAGTGTAGTAGGCTAGGCCACGGACAATTGATGCATCAAATTGGATCCACTCGGAATAACCGTACTTTTCAGCAAGTGAGAATAGTTGCTTTAACTCAGTAAGAGTATCAAATGAAGTGCCTAGTTTCTCTGTAATGATGCATAAGCAAACAAAACATTAACATTGCAATTTCTTCATATACATCGGAAAATAAAAATGTCTCAGTTTTAACAGTTTTATCTCGTCTGTCAGTCCCAAAGTTGACAAATAACTTTTTGTAACTTCAGTCAATATCAGAAGTCTGACAAGATATCAAAATACAGAAGAAATAAACCATAATTGCACTGGTCTACCCAGCTTCTACATATCCAGCCCTCCTAACTTAATATAAGTTAGCCCCTTTCCTCTTTTCATAGCAGCCTCAAAATAGGATGATCAAATGTCAATCTCAATTTCTATGATGCCAACGCAAAACAAAAATTCACATTATGTCTAACATACTACCTTCCAACTCTTCCAAGGATTTCACTGTAAGGATTTGTAGTAGCTCTTCAACCGCCTGCTCTGATAACTCGGCAGCCCTGAGCTCATTCTTGATGTCATCAATGGGAATCTTCTCCAACTGTTTAAAATAAAAAACAACCAAATAAAAGCGTAACAAGACAGGTCAGAGAATATAATATTAAACTCAGCATGAGAAAGATGGATGGAAATAAGATGCAAAAAGTGTTTATGTAAAATTATTAAATGTGTGTGCATATACACATGACCATTTCATTATCAAACTGACCTTGTCTATTGTTACACAAACCCTACCAAATAAGCTATCTGGTACTGAGTAGCGTTGGAGCACTTCTTGCAAAACCTGCAAAAAAGCAAGAATAACAATATATTAAGGCAAACCATCACTGCACACAAAAAAAAAAAGAACTGAACAAAATTTCTATTGGTAATGATATACCCCACTCTGGTAGGTAGAAAGGTTTTCACTTAATGTCTGAAGTCTGAATCACAAACTTTGAACTAAATGGTAAGTGATTTAGTTTTCATTAAATAAACCTTCATAGCAATGCCTCCCCTCCCGAACCCAACCAAAAACAAAAAGGGAAAGGGGAAAATGAATCATATAAATTCTAATTTTCAATATCCTGGACTCCGAGTATACATCTAAATGAAAAAACATCTACCTTCATACCTTCCGACTTGAAACTTTAAACCCAACATCTGATGCTGTAATTCCAATGCGTTTGAAAAAGGTAACAATGGAAGAAATCAGCTCTGCCTCAGCCTGATAGTGCATGGATCATCAGAAACAATATACTATTTTTTAATCATAGAGCTCTGACTTGGGATTGAATGGCACTGAGAACCTAGATATGCGACAAAATAGAAGATAGTGATACTGCACATCTCATATTCAGGTTACCATAGTTTGAAATCAGTCTTGTTTTAATTATTGATCGTGAAGATTCAAATATTCATGCACAGCCAAGTTTGCTCGAGAAACTGTCCTCCTTCAAGGTCACAATCATGTTCAGAAAATGACCAGAAAAAAACCTCTTATGCTGACTCATAACAGCTAAGTAAATTAGAATCCGTATACACACAATTCCAAGTATTTCCAGACTAGATAACGTGTTTAAAGTTCAAAAATAAAACTGCCTCAATTCAATATAATTGAGAAAACTAAGATGAAAATTAGTCTTGGTAGACTAGGCAGGGTACAATTTCAGAAAAATAGATAACTCCCTTACAGGTAGTAAGTGACAGAGCAAAT
Organism: Salvia hispanica; assembly: GCF_023119035.1. Taxonomy (NCBI): domain Eukaryota; kingdom Viridiplantae; phylum Streptophyta; class Magnoliopsida; order Lamiales; family Lamiaceae; genus Salvia; species Salvia hispanica. The sequence goes on along the minus strand of NC_062970.1, from coordinate 9,166,249 downwards.
AATCTGCACGCTTAGATGGCCCTAGGTTCTACATAGCCTTTATGTGGATCTACTCAAAGGAATGTGGTAACCACAAAAAGCTATGAGATAATTAGTTAACTTACTGTAACATTAGGTACACCAATAATATCCATGTTCCATTGGTAATGCTCACGACGGCGTCCCCTGGTCATTCGCTCATATCGCCAGCACTGTCCAATGGCAAACCATTTTAGCGGAAGGGATACTGATTTTCTGGACAGAGAGAAAAATATGGAGATCAAAATCTGGCATATGTACCTGAGGCTGGATACAAGAATTATCAAAAAAATATTAACTATCTCCAGCACATTCAAATATTTTTGGAAAAAGAACCACAGTGGTCCTTAAGTTACCAAATATAGTGAAAGATGAGATATAAGATGTCAAAAACTTACCCTTTCTGTAGCACTAGTCTCGCTAGAGAAGGAGTGAGTTCTGGTCTTAAAGCTACTCTACGATTGCCCCGATCCTCAAAGCAATAAAGCTTCATCCATACAAGAAGAAAGAATATTGTAAGTAACCTGGTGAAAAAATTACGAACTCTGTCATAAAAATGTCATCTTGAGATTTTTAAGTCTTTATAGTGCATTTCAGGTTTCTAACAAAATTTTATTTCAGAAAAACTTTAAAACCACCCCAGGTAAGATCATCATCGCACGACTCTTACCGCAATCACGTCTCCCATTCCATGATTGAAGTTGCCGATAACCCATGTCTAGTTACACATTGTTATTGGCTCTGACCGAATGCACACTAAGTGTTGGCAAAAAATGACCGCAAATAAGAGCACAAACTATTTGAACAAACCACACACGAAAATTACTCGAATAAATGAGTGCAAGACGAATGAAATTGATCTGAACAAGAATGCCAACTCCACTTGTAAGGCATTCACCTATGCCAATACAAGCTACTTCAAAAACACAACCTCCCCCTTTCTAACCTCAAAGGTTATTGAACCTAAAGACTTCTATTCCTGCTACAATACTAGAGACTAAAGAATAAAGATAAACACAAAAATCTAAAGATAAGCAACAAAATCTACTAACAAAGGACTCCTACTCGTAACATAATAACCAACAACTAAAGATAAGGATGACACCACAGCTGATCGTTATAACCTGCTCCAGGGGTAGAAACAGCCTTGTCCTCATGGTGGACGCGGAACCACCCATGGCAAGACGTCACTCTCACCGTTAACGTAATCTTGTGACGCGGGCTGGCTGGAAACAGGTTGTCATCAACTGTGAAGGCATCCGAACAATTTACCATAACTTGCAAAATTGAGGGACAACGGTAAGTGAGGCTGTACTTAAGGCTACAGAGGAAACAGGTGTTGGATGCCTGATTACACTTGTATTCCCCATTTGTTACGGCATTAAATGACAGGTGCAGGGGGCAAAGATGAGTATGACACTTAAGAAGCTAACAAAGATAGAGAGAGAGAGAGAGAGAGAGAGAGAGAGAGAGAGAGTAGGGCCTCCGGAGAAGACGGTGGTTTGGAGTATGGCGTAGCATCGTTGCAGGTTGGTACAGTCCTGGACAATGGAACTTGAAGACGTGCAATTGGCTTCGGGGCATAGCAAGAACAAGTGAACAATCAGCTTGTCCATTTGTGCAGAGGCATAACTCATGATGCTCAGATTCTTAAGTTGCAAGTGAATGCTAGGCTTTAATACACATAGAAAAATCCTACATGTTGATGACCAGGAATGTCATGTGTTTGGGCTAGACAGGCTTCAAAAATAGCAATGTAAACGGAGAAAGAGCCCTCCTGTCATGTCATGTGCAGTGCCACATAGCTATCAATCATTTTTGTCGACGCACCAGAGTGATTAGGTATGAATCCAGAGCGTGAGGAGATGGGGGGGAGCGGCCCACAAATCAGGGGGCACTAACAATTCAAAATCAGTCAATCTACACCAGAAATTTCTTTATAGCAATGCACATGGACACTTCATGAAGGGAGAGGTGTGTGTTTGATTAAAGATAGAAGATCATTATCACACATCAGCTTATTGCCTTTTAATTCGACATAAAAAATGAAATACTACTTATTGAGTCGATTGACTTCACGGAAAGAAAACAGCATATTAATCAATATATCATGAAACTAAAACGAGAAGAACCTGGTCCTTGATTTCCTCCCCAGCTTTTCTCACAAACAGTGCCTCCGACTCGAGCACGGGAAAATCAACCTCTTCAAAACCGAATAACTGCGATACCTAAAATATTCAACAATCCTCGCACATTTGAGACTACATCCTTTAATATAATAACTCAAAATCCTTCCCTATTGCATAATTGAGAAATCGCATTAACAATATCTTCAGGTAAAGTTATCCCAAGTTGTTAATTTCGTCCAAACAGTGCATAGCAGAGTAAATCAAATATCTTAGTTTTGGTAATTTTGGAAAATGACCTCCCTGAAATTCTGAAACAGCCAAGTGCGCATCCGCATTTCTTCAGGAGGGAAATCTCGAGTTCCCTTGGGCGGATTAACGTCGATTTTCTGCGTGAAATCAGAAGAAGGCGGATGGGAGGTGAGAGAGCTGGATCGACCGGTTCGGGCATTATCTAGTTCAGAGTAGGAGGCGGAAGTGGAGAGAGCTTTGACTTTGAAAAAAGATGGAGCGTCCAGGGGCAGAGGGTGGCGAAGAGAGCGGAGGAAGGCGGCGGCGGCGGAGGGGTGGCGGTAATGGATAAGGAAGGAACAGTTGGTTATCGCACGCATTTTGCCTCAACCCACTCAGGACTCACTCAGCTCAGCGCACAAAAATTAACTTAATTAAATAGAGATGGAGAAGATGAAATATCACGGTGAATTTATTTGTTTTATTTAAGTCGATAAACAACTATTAGTTGTACAGTACTCAGTTGATCTAATCGGTCGTTAAATTATACTCATTCCTTCCCCTAAAAATATAATTTTTGGCCGTCCCCTATAAATATAATTTTTTCTATTTATCTTTTTCTTTATTTAGATGGAACTCATTTTCCAACACATACTCTATTATTTTACCAATTTTGCATTAAAACTCATCCAATTTTCAAAGTTTATATTTTTGAGATAGAGGGGTAATTTTTTAATTATCACATTTATATACTCCCTCCATCCTAGTTGAGGCATTTTTTGGGAGCAGGATTTATTAATTGATGTGTTAAAAGTTACCACCTCTGTCCACCAAAATTTGTCCTACTTTGATCCGGCATGAATTTTAAGAAATGTAATGGTAAGTGAGTTGAAAAAGTTAGTGGATTATGGGTACTACTTTTATATATTGGTTTTATAATAAAATGTGAGTAGAAATGAATTAGTGAAATATGAGGTCCACTACCAAAAATGGTAAAAGTGAAATGGGACAAATTTTGGGGGACGGACAGAAATGAAAAAATGAGACAAATTTTGGTGGACGGAGGTAGTAAAATGGAGAGAGTAAAGTAAGAGAGATAAAGAGTGAATAAAATATATGTGAGATATGAAAAAGTTTTTGCCAAATTAAAAAATAACCCAACTATTTTGGGACAATCCAAAAAAAAGAATACGCTCAACTAACTTTAGACAAAAGTAGTGCAAAATATCATCTTTTAGATTCAATGGCATTCGATTTTTTGTTTGATTCATTTTTTTTAAAGATTGATTTTTTGTGTGATTCAGTTTTTGGTAAAAATCGAATAGCAAAACAGAAAGGTCACTCTTATAGTTACAATGAGCGAGAGCATTTACAAAAGTCAAAACCCATCTCACAACATATCCCCAATTTCCTCGTACCATAGTGATCCTCCTATTCAACGACTTCGACCATTTCCGAGCACCTCATAGTATTTTCGGGGCGTCTGAAGATTCGATCATTTCTCTACGATTTCTCTTGCACTGCTCCTTCCAACGGGTTTCGAAAATTGAACTATATGAGATCTAATCTCCTGTTGTTCCTCAGTAGCTCAGTGGTAGAGCGGTCGGCTGTTAACCGATTGGTCGTAGGTTCGAATCCTACTTGGGGAGATTTGATTCAGAACGAACGGGCTAAAAGAATGCCTAAGTTTTTTTCTTTCATTTGTCTAATTGAAGAAAATTTTTACGAATAGATCCTTCTAATGATAAATGAAGGATGGACACTTTTACTCATAGAAAATGGTATCAATCCACCATTGCATATTGGTACTTATCGAGTATAGAATAAATCTGCTTCTCTTTGTTCTTAAGAACATAATTCTTCTATTATTACGAATAGAATATAGCCCGTGTTGAATGCTGGGCCGCTGGTTGAAGATAAAAGTACATCGAACCCATATGAAGTTTTCCCATGAGCCGACCGCTGACATCCGCCGCAGGATAAACCACCGCCTCTCATGCCCCCGACTGATTCTACCGGCCTATGGTAGAATCAGTCGGGGGCATGAGAGGCGGAGCAGCCTATCTCACTATCTTTATAATCATTGTAATTGTTAAACAAATATAAAATAACAAAAATCAAATAAATAAATAAAAACATAGAAAAACATTTAAAAATAATAATAAATAAATAAATTGAAATGAGATTGGTGCACACAATATGACGCTGATCTCTCTCCGGCTATGCCTACTCCTCTTGCAACCGCTGATGATCGGCTCTCCGTCTGCAGTAGGAGCTGATCGAAGGGCGGCCAATCGGCTCCCCCTACTGCGAAGGCTCTAAAAGCTTGCCCATTAATTATCAAAGGATTCTAACTTGTTAATATGTTGTGCAATCACTGAATTTGCTCAACTAAATATATAAAAAAAAAGAAAGAAAAAAAGAAAAAGAAAAAGAAAAACCAAATACAACCTAGATAAAAAAACGCATTTTGATTGCATGTATTGGTGTATAAATATACAATTGTTGTACGATGAATATGATATCTGCACATAGCAATTTGCAGAAGAGCTAAAAAGCAGGAGATTCCGTCAAAAACTATGCATCTTTTCCAACTCTTTCAAAATGTAGACGAACTCAACGAAGGTTCTCCAAAATGATTAGCTTATCGCTCTCATTGAGAAACAACGCTACATATAAAAAAAGGGAATATTGAGACTAAAATGAAACTGGCACCAAAATCAGTTTTGTGGTACCATACAAGAAAATTCGATGCTAATCCGATGGAGAGTCCTTGCTAGGTAAAGTACTGATCATACCATTGGCATACCACTTTGAGAAACCTTCTTCGAGAGCCTCTCTCATCCAGACATGTCTGCAGCATCCAGTGGCTTCAGGGATGCTCAGCCATCTTCTTTCCCGGTGGCTTTTCTCTGGCCAAAACTCGAGTTCCTCCTTCACATGCAAAGCATACATGGCAGCTCTGCATAAACCTTGCGGGCTACACGCGTCTTGGAGGGTTTTGCTCTTGAAAGGATAGCATCCCAGATAATGCTGGTGACAAAAGAATCAAATTAATTTTAAATGAGTTACAGGTTTTGATGTTCACCCAAGCATGAAGTATACTAGCCTCAATAATTAGTACTATTGTACTACCTTATAACATAAACTAGCACCTGATTATTTGACTAGAACATGAGCTTTGGCATATGTTACATATGATCAACAAATTCACATCAACATAAATCGCAGCCAAAAGGGAGGGTCCAGATTTCTTAGTCAGATAGATATGGGGAGTGTCCAGAAAAGACTGGTGAAACCTTTTGGAAAATACACGTGTCTCTTGATTTATGATTCACTTGGATAAGATGAATTAATGGCAATAAAATGATTATTCATGTTTGGTATGGATAAAGAAGTATATCATATAATGTGTTGCGTTACAAACGATGTCGATTTAATACCTCCATGAAACGAGGTAGGTAAGATAAACCACTAAGCAGCAAAACTGAACCTAAGCAAAAAGAAGGAGAAGTGTTCTTTCTTACCACTAAATCGCCTCTTACTCCAGCCTCTTCCATGGCTTCCCTTTCTGCTGCCTCCTCAGACGTCTCATCATTCTCCCATCCACCCTAGGAAAAAGATCAACACCGACATGCAAGAAAGTGTGGTGTCAAGCATACAAGAGAAAGTACACAAAAGATCCACAGGATCCATAATTAACTTCAATTATGCTACAGGATCCATGGTTTCCTTGGATGACGACATGACAAGTATTTCATCTATTCAATTAACCATTCTCAGTCTGATGTACTAGGACTGTAGAAAATAATCAGTGCATAGTGTGAACTTGAAAAAAAATCCAAAAAAATTTGCTAGTACCATCACATGCTGGAAGAGATAAAGTGAAATGAAGTACATCTACTATGGGTCAAGGGATTGAAATGTGCTCTAACCAGTCCGAAATCAGATGCGACAGCCAAGACCACATGCAAAACCGAAAATGCTATAGTTCATTTGAATTGAGGAAGAGTATAAAAACAAATATTAACTCATCAAAAAGCTCATCCATGATATACACCACAAAGCTCAAAACAACTAGAGAAATATAAATTCAAAAGGATTACAAAAGAGAAGGGGAAAAGGAAACATGTGAATAGTTACAAGTCTCCTTGCATCATTCTCATCCACATTTCACAAGTCAGTGCTGCGCAACTCTTTACACAACCCTAAGGTTCAAGTCCAAAAAAGGGCCGCAGCAGTCTCTCTTATGCCAACTCCAGATTGTCTAATTATCTACTAATACTAATAACATATTTTCAACAACACAGAGTATGGAGATGCTTACAAGAATGCTTCAAGTGAAATGACAGACAATACCAACTAAAATTTTCAGTAACAGTACAGTTAAAACTTTACATTTTGTTAGATTAGATAAAGATGATCTACAGACTGCTTGGTTGATGTACTTCCACTTATCTGAAAATGCATATGCGACAAGTCTCACCTTTGGAAACAAAAGACCAGGTCCACTAGTTGAATTGATCATCAGCACCTCTACTACCTTCTCAGGTGAATTATCACCATCTTCTGAATTCCTGAATTTGAAGGGAATACACCTGGAAAGCAATCTTACTAATTAAAACAGATGATGTATGATTGATTATACAAATCAAGTTATCAGAAATGATGAATCAACTGGAGATTCCTATACCTTCACTGGCATACAAGAAGGCATCTATAAATAAGTGAAAACAAGCACATCACATTGAAGTAATCATAACTTCTATTTTCATATAAACTAGAGAAACCTAAATTTTATCTTCCCTGTCTTGGAACTGCACCACTTTCTCTACACTAACATGAACTCAATTCAACCACTCTTATCTAACAAAAGGTACAGAAAGAATGAATATCACACCAATTTTTTGTGCCTTTCTTCCTCAACAATAATATCAATAACAAATTCTGCTCACTCGAACAAGCATACACCATTACAAATCCGCAGAAAAAATATCCAAATTTTCCGTTGGATTCTCCTAATTAAACAAAGCCCACAAACCCAAACCCCCATGACTACCAAATGAACCTCAAACTCTAAAATTCCTATCAACCACATTCCAAACACCTACACGTATCCAAACAACACCAAAAAAAACGAGCTTTAAATTCCCCACGGTACCCTAAATCAAACTAAATTCCTCATGCAACCAAAAGCACATCAATAAACACACATGCATGTAGACGTCGATACGCCACAAAAATGAACAAGAATAACAAAATTACCCAGCAATGAGGCGGTAACCACCCTCGTAGCGCTGCTGCTGCCGTCCAGTCCGCGCTACCAATTCAGACATTTATCCCAAAAATGGAACAGAAATCTAGGCTATATATATAGAAATCAGAATATGGCTTTCGGATTTACGAAAACGAAGTATCCATTTGCAAAGAAGGAATCCCTCAATTTCTCGGGAACGGAAGAGAAAAATTAAAATCTTTGAATGGTGGGAGCGCAACGAGAAAATCGGAGCATGTTTTAGGGGTAAAGAATTTGCAAATCCGCAGTCAATTTTGGTGCAATCGTTTTTGGAAGGTCGGTTAAATAGTGGCTGCGTTACCCTTTAAAATTTACTCCTCCTTCACTCCATATTCATCAAATTCACAATGCTGCCCTCTCGATCTCCAAAGTATCAATTCATATGGAACACATTAAAATATTTAAGTGTATAATTTTATTTATAAATTATACAGATACGAAATTTAATTTTAATATTATTTCAGATAATGTTTTAGATAAATATTAATTCTTTTTTATTTAAACCTAATATTTTTATGTACTCCTATAATAAAAAGATTTTATTTCAAATGTTCGTATGTTCTAAATTTTTTTATCTTTTCAATTTTTAGTTTTCTTCATATGTAGGAGTATATACAATTTAGAATTTTGAAATAATTTTATATTATATCATAATTTAAAAATTTTGAATTTTTTAATTCTAATCAATTTGAACTTTACAATTCATTAATTTGAATATTAGAGATCTGTAATGCCATCTAAAATTGTGATTTTAGGGAATTACGGAAAGTATCAGATCATCTGTCAATTCTGCTTTACTTTATTAAAATTCTCTTATATTTTTATTTTCGTCCATCTCATAAAGTCTGTCATATTCTTAGCAGTAATTCTTGTTTGAGTTGATTTTCATTAATTTAAAAATTGTTCACGAACATAATCATCTTTACCTTATAGATTTACCAGAATTTGTGAACCATAATTCATTTTCATTGCAATTGTCATCTACATAAGTAAACATTTATTAGTGCATATATATGTCTGTGTGTGCTGCAAAAATCACACCATAGGCCCCCATCTATCTCTGTTCTTGATGCAACACGGCACTATATGTGCTTGTAAAAATACACAGCATTATATGTGCTTGTGAAAATTATTATCTCAAACTAGTATACCAAAGTCAATCCTCAATGGGATTGTGACAAGAAACTACTAAAATACTAGTATAATGCATCTGGGCAGCAAGCAAGCTTCAATTAATAATTATCTGCAATTCCTGCTAGAGAAGAATATGTCCCAAGAGTTGCACTTATCACACCGAATACCACTATGCTCAAGCTCGTTATCACCTGTGCTCTCGTCGCTTTCTTCCCCATTATTTTCACGAAGCATAAAGCTGGCATTATAACCGCCTGCAAAAAGTAGTGTAATTACTTTAACCAAACAACTAAACTAAACTATAACAAGTGTAATGTAGTGTTGCACTAATGCTTGTGCCAACACAAACATGTTTACATCATTACCTAAAACCTTCTTATTTTTCTATCATCATGCTTTCCAAGTGGAGATAAAGACACAAGCATTATGTCATCATTCTAGGCCATCTTGATTGATGATCCATGAAGATCGATACGAAGTAGTATTAATGTTGTGAGAAATATAAAGCATAGAAGACGTCACAAATTATGGAATCGCTAAAAGGATGAATGATTTTATTATTATGGAATCGCTAAGGATGAATGATTTTATTATTAAGGTTTAAAATACAACACTCACCACAAGTATGCTGAGGAGAGAGCCAATTAAAGCCATCACAAGACCTGCAGATTGTAAGAACAAACCAAAACTTCAATCCATATTCTGAATGTTGTCAAAACCATCAAATAAGTTTGATCATCAACATGTGAACATCATGGACCCTTAATCCTTATGACCAAATTTTTTTCAAAAATTGCAGTTCTAAAAAAATATAATCAGATCTTTGTATTGCATACCAAAGAAAGGAAGAACGAAGGCGAAGCAAACAGTGGAGAGGACGAGTACTGTTCTCAGAAGAATATAGAACCAGTAACTGTCAGAGATCCTCGGGGGAAGCAGCTCCTCTATGCCTCTCGCCAAAGGATTCATCAACAAGGCGTATGTGCACAGTATTAAGGAAGCCAACAGGATTTTAAATCAATTCGAATATTGCCATGTTTAAATGATAAAATAAATAAAAATCAAAGGATATTTGGTAAAAGGGTTTATGATCTGCAAAGAATAGACCAGATTTGTATAAGTAACTTGACCAAATTTTCATAGTCATTAACTAAGACAAAATGCAAAATCTAGATATCTACCGTTGTCCATATTGCAATTTTTGAAAGGATTGAATCAGGTGGCATGTTGAGAGTTATCTGAGACAGTGTGCTCTGTCCGAACATAAGATAACCCACAACAGCAACACCACCGTATAGCAGAAAGCATATCAGAAAGCTGCACGACAAAGAGAAACAGGGTCAGTTCATAGAAATACTACTGAATTTGCAAGGTTTGAAAAGGTCAGAATATGTCTACCATATTATTAGTGCTTTTGTGAACTTTGTTTTGTCAGCCATTGATTGATATATATTTGGGAATACGGAGTGCCCCGAGTAGCAGAATCCATACACACCAATTGCAAACGGGATCCCTTTCAAATTCACCAGTTCTCCAGTATGATCAAAGCCAATACCACCAAAACTTCCAAGGAAAACCAAGCAGACAACAATGACTACAGTTGCAAGAACACCACAAGCTACACAAAAACAAGAAATATTAATGGATTCTCATAAGTCATAAACAACGGTAGACAATGAATCAGAAATCATTTGGCACCTGAAAGAACTGATATCACTCGAAGATCCCTCAACCAAACAGTTGGCAGAACGATAAGAGCTGAAACAATACCAAACAAGTGAACTGAGTCGAGATTAAGGCTTCCCAACTGCAAACTTGCTCCAGGAAATATGCTGGTTATGTTGTCTCCTTCTAAAATGATAAACTCTATACAATATGACTGCAGTTACGGGGAAATAGTTAAAGGAATATGCTTTGCCAGATAAAAACGGATAGCATTGAACATAGAATTTGATTACGCTTGACTTACATATAGTTCAGCATACAGCACGATCTGCATTAAGATGCATATGAGGCGTAAGTATCAACTGGTTGAGGCTTATATATATTAAACCTCCTAGAAAGAATTAAATTTCATTACTAATAATATCATTTAGCACTATAAATCATTATATACGTATGTAAGAAGAAATTTTACAGAAGCAATAAGAAAAAGATTGGATTAACAATATAGATCAAGAAGAGATGTTGAAGTTAGAGATCAACTCCATTGCTGCTCAAAATGGTTAAGTCTTGTGGTGTTGAAGGAATATGCATCAAACAGGGAAGAAGAATCTTTATCGATAATCACATGAAATGATTGATCAAAAAGCAATATTCTAGCATAACAAGAGTTGTTATAGATGATGTGTAATGTAATATATGTGAAGTACCGAGATGAAAAGCCGCCCATATTTGCCAAATGCTGCTTCTCCGATATCTGGGTAACTTATGATGCCTTCCCTGCTCTCAAAGCAGCATCTCATAAGAGAAGCTGTATAACAACAGATAACAGCAAAGAGGGCCAGGACTAGCAAGCTACTCCAGCCGGCTTCTCTCACTGTGTACGGAGTCGAGAGTAGTCCAACCCCAGCCAGAACATTTACCCCTGCACCAGAACAGCATCAGTAACTGCTTAAGAGAGCTTCACACACCAAAGTCGAACAATGAAGGGAAAGAAATAAAAAGTAAGGCCAATCTTGTGAGTTTCTATCAAACTTCAAAATGTCAGCTATAATATCTAGAAATCATTCATTATTATGAAAAAATGGTACAATTTCTTTTAGTATACACCCAAGAAACTGTAGTTTCTTCAGGAGATATCACAAATCAACAAAATAGCTGCTAATGTTCTACTCCATGCTTGATCATATTTCCTACCATTAAAGATAGTCTGAGAAAAGCTGCACCCCCGACCGATCGGAAGCTCTCCAGTAAGTTGCTCGTACAATGAAGCCCTTTGTGACAATGATAACCCTGCCACAGAGATGCTCTCTGGGTCGTATTTCTCATCAACTGATTCTTCTTTTGATAGCAAACTTCTTCTTGCATCAGACTGCATGAAGTCATTGTTGTTCACTTCAGAAAACGAATATCTAGAGCTCGAACGATGCTTCAAGGTGCCAAAACTTGGGGATACGGAAATTGAGTAAGCGTCAGCTGTCTCCCTGCACACACACACACACACACACACAAAACAATCAAAAAATCAAATAAAGAAGAAGAAGGGCAGCTATTACACTGGCAAGTCAGTTGCTTATTAGTAAGCAATGGGGCCAAAAACAAGCAAAACCCTTCATCCATTATCCACATTATAGTTGCAGTAACCCAAATCATTCCTTTAGACCTCAAGTCAGCCTATTATATAAAGGGCAGTGAATTTTCACAAAGCAACACAACTCGGATAAACAGAATAACACATTCAATCAAATTCTTAACCGGAAATGTAATCGAGTTATTGAAGATTGCAAAATACACATACCTATCAAATTAGGAGAACATGCAATACAGAGGACCAATCACTAGTTTGTGCTTAAAAGTTCAAAATACATCTTAAATCAACTGCCTCACATTCACGAGAATCAACCAAATATTGCTAATATGGAAAATCAAGAAGCTAAAATTTCAGTAACTAAAACTAATTGTAGCCCTAACTCACATATAACTTCGAGGCCATTGCTGAGAAGTGAAGGGCGAAGAACTTTTGACATCAGCATCACCATCGGCATCGTCTACATCGCTGCAGCTCCCGGCATCAAACTTGTTGTCATTCTCTTCAGCGTCATCAATATCATCCAACAAGTATTCCGACGAATCTTCAGCTTGGTTTGACATGTTTCTTTGCCGTTCAACAGAGTAAAAATTCAATCTTTAAGCAGAATGTGAATAGTTGCATGAGGCAATGACAAATTGACAACTGAGAAGCAATATATATAAGGGATTGGGAGGGGTGATTCTAGATAGTGGTGATTCATCAAGTCGATAAAATTTACAGGTTTGTTCAAGCTGGATGACTTGATATAGAAATTAAATTTAAAATAGTAAACCATGTGATTATGTGTTGTGAATTTTTAGATGGATAGACAGCACACTATCACAAAAATGATTTGTCGAGACAAAAGATGATACGTTTATTTTTTCTTTATTTTTTCTTTATTTTTTCTTTGTACTGTAGTAGGATTTGATTAGAGTGTTTTGTCGCATTTTATGATTCATGTGCATCATTTATATCATTTCGACAGATGGAATACCATACGAATACGATAGTAACCAAAAATATATTAAAGTTTCAAAGGGTGCGTTAAATTGCTTCAAATGTTATCAATTACTATCATTTTTATAATAAAATAATCATTAAAATTGACACGATTCTTAACATAAATATCTTAAGTTTGTTAGGGAGGATTTTCATTTTTAAGGGCATAGTGATTTGAATAATTGAATTGAAGTTTATTTTTAATTTAGACATGAGTATAATCATTTTGTGTAGTAATACTTTTGGTTTTTAATTTTTACTTGTGGTGTTTGAATTGATAATATGCTATTTATAGTCCTTAATAACACATGTTTGGTTAGTTATATAAAGCCACATTATAATAAGAAATTCTAAAACTATCATTTGACTTTTTCTATATTTCCAAGACTAGGGACTATATTAGTAATTTCAGTTAATTTAAGATTGAAACAATGTTGCATAGATTATTATCACTGAATTTTTCATGATAATAAAACAATCATTCCCAACTTTAATTCAATGGACCCTTGCCCATTATTAGAAAATTTAACTAACAAATCAATTGAGCCATTAAATACACTCTAAATATCCCTATCTACCAATTCAAATATACCCTAAGGAGTAGAGAATTAAATTATTCCCATGTCATTTGCACATGTATCAATAATATAAAAATTTAAGGGAGTGGTGAAAAATATAGCTCTATCTTTTGTTATAAGTAATTTCATGCCTTTGTGATGGACATTTTGTTTATATACATTATGTTCATTACAGGAAGGAGGTAGTCCATCATATTTAAACAAAATATTCATTACATGCACATGAAATTTCTATAATTATGAATTTTTTGAAAAAATATATATTTTGATTTTAATCAGTCCCCATAAAAACAATGTGTGAAAAAAAGAGACGAAAGAGATAAGATTTAGTAACAAAATTAGAGTATTTGTGTTTGTGTAAAACAATCCGTAAAAGACATAAGATATGAAAGAAAAATTAGAGTATTTGTGTGTGAGTTGTGATTGAGTTTGTTAGAGAAAAATTAATAGCTAAATTGTTGTGTAAGAAGATGCATTGCATTTGACATACTATCTAGCCGGAAATTGGAGTATTTTGTGCTTGTGTTTGTTACAGAAAAATTAATAGCTAAACGGTAGTATAAAAGGTGCATTGCATTTTAAATAATATCCAACTGATTTAATAGGTAACTGTAGTGTAATAAGATGCATTGTATTTTGAAGAACATCCAACCTAGGGGTGTCGAAACGGGTACCCGCGGGTACCCAAACTCGATTTTGCGGGTATCCATACCTGAAAACTTCAATATTATACTACCAAATCCGACCTGTATAGTTAAACGGGTAACCCATACCCGCATCGGGTATCCCAAACCCGTAGTTGCGGGTACCCAAACCCGTAGGCATAATTTGAATTGTGTATTATGGAGTACTATAATTCAATGGTATTATACTTTTTAGTTTTCGCTTATCATTAATGCTAGTCATCTAATACAATAATTTTATGTACATGTTTGAAATTTTAGAATGAATTTTGGGATTGTTGCTAGTTGCTACACTTTGATTTTAGACTTGTATTTTTTTTTTTACTTTGTTGTATTTGCATAACTTTTAACTATGCACAAATATGTTAATTTCTCATCTCTTAAATATAATATGATTATGTATGAAATATAATGCAAATCCAAATTTCAAATAAGCAAATATGATAGAAACATCAAGCATGTCCAAAATTAAATCACCATTCAAAAGTTTAATATAAAATAAAAAATAATTCACTTTCATAAAAAGTCCAATATAAATAACTTCAACTAAAAGTGTAAAATATTTTAAAACTCTAATCTAAAGACACTAAACTAATAAAAATTTTACTTTCACCAAATAATTGGAGATAAAGTATATCATTGGGGAGTATATATAGATTTGAAACTAATTAACTAAAATAAAGTATTTGAAAACCTTAATTCTAAAAATAACAGGTATTATTGGGTCTAGCAGGTATACCCGTGCGGGTAGCGGGTATACCCATACCCGCAAAAATTTAAAACAAACTACCCGATCCCGCCCCGTTTCCCATTGTCGTCGGGTAGTGGATACCCGCTACCCGCCGGGTAGCGGGTCGGGTTCAGGGTTTCCCGATACCCGCTACCTGTTTCGACACTAATAAAGTACTTTTTTTTTTATTCCAGCTTGTATTATTGTTGACGTCAAAATTTTGACGTCAACAATAATACAAGCTGAAAAGTACTTTATTTTAAAAAATACTTTTTTAAAAAGTATTTTTTTATTCCAGCTTGTATTTATCGGGTAGCGGGTCTGATACAATAAAGTACTTTTTTTGTTGACGTAAAAATAATTTAACGGGTAGCAAGTACTTTTTAAAAAAGTACTTTATTGTATCGGACCCTCAACCCGGGTCGCGGGCATCGGGTATCGGGTACTTTATTGTTGACATCAAAAAAATACTTTTTTTTATAAGAAAAATAATATTATTGTTGACGTAAAAATAATAAGTAAAGTACTTTTTTTATACCAGCTTGTATTATTGTTGCCGCCAAAAAAAAAAAAAGTAGTTAAATATTATTTTAAAAATCAAGTCGAACTTTTCTTATTATAAAAAAAATACTTTTCTTATATTATTGTTGACTTTTCTTATTATAAAAAGTACTTTTCTTATATTTAGCGGGTAGCTTGTATTATTGTTGACGTGAAAATAATTTAAAAAGTACTTTATTGTATCGGACCCTCGACTCGGGTATCGGGTATCGGGTACTTTATTGTTGACATCAAAAAAGTACTTTTTTTTATAAGAAAAATAATATTATTGTTGACGTAAAAATAATAAGTAAAGTACTTTTTTTATACCAGCTTGTATTATTGTTGCCGCCAAAAAAAAAAAAAGTAGTTAAATATTATTTTAAAAATCAAGTCGAACTTTTCTTATTATAAAAAAAATACTTTTCTTATATTATTGTTGACTTTTCTTATTATAAAAAGTACTTTTCTTATATTTAGCGGGTAGCTTGTATTATTGTTGACGTGAAAATAATTTAAAAAGTACTTTATTGTATCGGACCCTCGACTCGGGTATCGGGTACTTTATTGTTGACATCAAAAAAGTACTTTTTTTATAAGAAAAATAATATTATTGTTGACGTCAAAAATAATAAGAAAAGTACTTTTTATTATTCCAGCTTATATTATTGTTGACGTCAAAAATAAAAAAAAAAAGTAGTAAAATATTATTTTAAAAATCAAGTCGAACTTTTCTTATTATAAAAAAATACTTTTCTTATATTATTGTTGACTTTTCTTATTATAAAAAGTACTTTTCTTATATTTAGCGGGTAGCTTGTATTATTGTTGACGTGAAAATAATTTAAAAAGTACTTTATTGTATTGGACCCTCGACTCGGGTATCGGGTATCGGGTACTTTATTGTTGACATCAAAAAAGTACTTTTTTTATAAGAAAAATAATATTATTGTTGACGTAAAAATAATAAGAAAAGTACTTTTTATTATTCCAGCTTATATTATTGTTGACGTCAAAAATAAAAAAAAAGTAGTAAAATATTATTTTAAAAATCAAGTCGGACTTTTCTTATTATAAAAAAAAGTACTCCATGAATTGGACTCAAAGTCATGACAATAGATGCATATTATGCGCGCACTTTGTGTAAAGAAGCACACAGATTGCGAGTGTCGCTACTATACAAGGAAAAGTGAATTTACCCGTGTTTACAGCAAAAGATTGAATTTTGTGATAAAATGTGAAAGAAAGTCATTAAAAAAGTCAATATAGCTATTTTAGATTTATAAGAAAAAATAGATATTATAACATTGGAACGAAGTTGCATTTGGAATATAGATGGCGACAGATAAGAGTTACCTCGTTTACGGTTACCTGAGAGAGATATTAGCTTATTGGGCTCTTTCAATATTTCTTTCTAATTTGGATTAGGCTTAGAGGTTATGACATTGTTACTTGGGTTTTAAGTAGGGATGTCAATCTAGCCCAAAATCCGCGGGTCGATCCGAATAACCCGGTAAAATTATAGGGTTAGGGCTGGAAAATTGTAACCCAGATTCATAATCGGGCTACACGGGCTGATCCGTTTGGGTCGGCGGGTTGTGCGGGCTGGTCCGGGTGGGTTGCGGGTTAGCCCGTGGGTTGAGCATTTAAAAAAAATATTATCAAATTTTGGGTTATACTTATATATTTATAGTATATGAAATATATATGGCATATAAAATATATGGTAATTATGTCTTATTTTTCGATTAAAAGATAGGATTACATTAAATATAGAGTATATTAATATGATAATATGTATTCATATAATCATATTAAACGCCGCAACATAACGTCTTTCCTCTCAAATTGAATTCTACTTCTTCCGTTTTCATCGTCAAACAAGGTTCTGCTACTATGTTATTGCTTACTCTATTTGATTTGTAAACTGCAGTTTCATAGTTGTAGGCTTGTTGCTGTTTCTCTCTCAATCACAAACTTTATTTTTATTTATTACCTATATCGATTATGGTCATTGACTAATTGTAGGCTTTTGATTTTTTCTAAATCATGCACTATATATTTTAAATATCATATATACGTTGTTTTGGCTTTATATGAATAAGTGTTTATGTTTTCAACATAATTATTATTTTAAGAACAACAAATCTACGTAAACCAATAGTTTATTCCGACAGCAATAATAATTGCGTTTTAAATGATTTACTCCCTCCGTCCACGAATAGGAGTCCCGGTCGGCCATTTTCATTCGTCCGCCATTAGGAGTCCCGGTTAGACATTTTATCTTGGGAGTATAAAAAATGACCTCATTGTTCCCTTAATTTAGAAGCTGCAATTAATTTTAATCTACTTTGATTGCAATTTCTCACTCTCTCTCTTAATGTTAGATTTCATATAAATGGGTCCCACATTCTACTATCACACACTTTAATTATTACACTCAAACTTTTCTTAAAACCCACACCCAACTCAACCGGAACTCCTATTCGCAGACGGAGGGAGTAATATTTATAAGCTTAAGAGATAAAAATAACTTATTTTTTCCCACAATGTTAGCATGCAGTTTTTTACACACAAGATGGATTTTAATATATTTTTTTCTATGTTTTAGGTGATTAAGATGGAAGCCTCGTCTCCAACTATTATTGTGGAAAGTGTTGAGGATATTAAGAGTTTAGGTGATTCTAAAACGAAGAAGAGAAGAACATCTGAAGTTTGGAATCATTTTATAGAGGAAAAATCTGATAAAGATGGAAAGATAATTGTCAAGTGCAAGCATTGTGGTCAATCATACACATATGAAGGTACGAAAAATGGAACTTCAACTTTTAGTCGCCATTTGAGAGTCTGTAAAAAGAAACCCGTGTTTGGAGATGTGAGTGCTATGTTTCTTGATCATGATGGAAAGTTAAAGGCTAAGAGTAAAGTAATTGACCAGAAAATATGTCGGGAGTGGATGACTAAGATATCAATTGTACATGATTTTCCATTAAATTTGGTTGAATTTGAGAATGTGAGAGGTTATCTTGCGTACTTGAACTCGAATGTCAAATTTATATCTAGAAATACTCATACTTCGGATGTGATGAATATGTATGAACTGAAAAAGAGAAATTGAGGATTAGATTGAATAGTATTTCTGGGATGTTGTGCTTGACTTCTGATGTTTGGACTGCTTGTACTAATTCGGGTTACATTTGTTTGACTGCACATTACGTGGAATATAAATGGAAATTGAATAGCAAAATACTTGCATTTTGTTCCTTACCTCCTCCACATTCTGGACCAGAACTAGCTCAAAAGATTTTGGTAGATTGTAAGATAAATAAGAAAGTTTTTTCTTTGACTTTGGATAATGCATCTGCCAATAATGCTATGGTGAAGATATTGAAAAGTAGACTTGAATTGCAGGATTCACTATTGTGTAATGGTGAATACTTTCATGTTAGATGTTGTGCACATATTTTGAATCTTATAGTTCAAAAAGGACTGAAAGTTGCTAGTGGTGCTTTAGAAAAGATTAGAGCAAGTGTCAAATATGTAAAAGGATCAGAAGCTAGAATGATGAAGTTTAAGGAATGTGCTCAGAAAATAGGTATTGAAGTAACTTCTTCACTTTGCTTGGATGTCCCTACTCGTTGGAATTCCACATATTTGATGCTTAACAGTGGAATTCAATATCGACGTGTTTTTAACATGCTTGAATTTGAAGATTTAAATTATAAGCATTGTTCGACTAAAGAAGAGTGGGAAAGAGGAGAAGTGATGTGTAAATTCTTGAAGCCATTTTATGATATCACTACTTTGATTTCTGGTTCATCTTATCCTACTTCGAATTTGTATTTTATGGAAGTTTGGAAGATTGCATGTCTATTGGAGAGAAACTCAAAAAGTCAAGATGAAATAGTGAAGTCAATGTCTCTTCAGATGAGTTCAAAATTTGAGAAATATTGGGAAGAGTATAGTGAGATTCTCTCCATGGGAGCAGTATTTGATCCAAGGTTGAAATTGAAAGTTTTGGAGTATTGTTATTCAAGAATTGATCCTATTTTCAAGTAGGGACAAAGTTGATAAACTCAAGATGAAGTTGTATATTTTGTATGATGAGTATAAGAAAAAGAGTGTTGGTATGTCTTTGTTTAAAGAACCTCAGGTTAATGGTGAAAGCTCTGCCTCTTGTTCTCAAGCTAGAGAACATGAATTAATGGAAAAAACAGGAAATAAAAGACATGAAATAGGACGAGGACTGAATTGGGATGAAGATGAATTTGCTGTAAGTTATTTTTTTCTGTAAATATTTGCATGCATTTATGTTTATAATTGTATTCAATTTATACTTATTTTATTTATGTTTTAACTCATTTACTAATATTATTGATGTAGTTATACAAGAATTTCAAAGGTGAAACTTTTGATGCAAAGTCATCGTTGGATGTCTATTTGGAGGAACCCTCGATGAATGAAAGTGTTGAAATTGATTTGCTTGATTATTGGAGAGATAATGCATCGCGCTTTGGAGACCTTGCTAGGATGGCATGTGATGTGCTTAGCATTCCTATAACAACAGTAGCCTCAAAATCTTCATTTAGTATTGGAGCACATATGTTGAACAAATACAGAAATAGACTTCTTCCTAAAAGAGTGGAAGCTATTATTTGTACGCGTAATTGGTTGCGCGGGTTTTCTAAAGGTAACTTTTCTTTTTAGTTTGAAATCTTAAATTGTCAAAATTTATATAATAATATAATTTTTTTTAATAGATGATGATGAAGACTACGAGCTCGAAGACAATGATCCGGTTGAAGATTTAAAAGTTGTTATTATAGAAGAATGTCATTCAACTCCATAGAATTTTTTTTGACATACTATTATCTATGCAATCTTTTTTTAACTTCTTAGAATTTAATTTTTGGATATACAATTAAGAATGTCGTTCAACTCCTTTTGAAATGCATAATTTCCATTTAATTGTCTTCAGATTCACATGTGCTACTAATTGAGCGATATGTTTATGTATTTTGTTTCAATTTTCAAAAGCTATTATTTTCCTTCTCTTAATCACTTTGATAATTCTTCACTTTAGGACAATCTATTCTTTTATAAATTAGAATATTGAATTGGATAGAAAGAAACAAATAAAATCACTTCTGACCCGAATAGCCCGTGGGTTAGCTCGAAACCCGAAGAATTAGGGTTAGGGACAAATATTTACAACCCGAAAAATCCACAGCCCGAATAACCCGTACCCAAAGTAAGAGAGATGACTTTTTGCTAAAAATGGAAATAGGTCACTTATAGTGGGACACCCCAAAAAGGAATACAAGTCACTTATTTTGGGACGGAGGGAGTATTATAGAGTAAAAACTTATGCATTTTTTTTTTTTCATATTATTAATAACAAGCAAAGTTAGATCCAATAAATTTTTAATTAGTTAATGCAATCTATTGTTTATTTTTTTTTTAAAAAAAACATTATGTATTGGAGGTAATATAGATTATAAAATATTCGATCATTGTAACACCGACTTATTAAATAGTATTTTGAATTTGAAAATGTGAGCTAAACCTTTATTCTTCTCCTAAAAAATCTTAACAAAATAAATTCTAGAGAGAATTAGAATACACATTTATATACAACCAACTAAATATTGTGTGTCCTATATTAGGAGAATAGATCCGTCTAAGTCGCAAATGTCTTGTCTGCAGCAGTTTTAGTGGCTGATGAACAAGTCATTTGTTGGACATCAAATCTGTATTTGTCGGAAGCTAATTATTAGATCGTATTAGTCCACCCAAATTTCATTTTTGGCCATTACATCCAAAACATATGCACAACCATTGGCTACTCTTTCACATTACATGTCAACACGCAGCAACACATATGATTATGTGAAAATAATGTCAGACATAAAATTTTCCTTCCCATTTTATCGGGTTTAGGTTGTTTGTCTCCATTTGCCCATTTTCATCGCGTCTAAGGAGAAGAGAGAGAGAATGAAAAAAAATTGCAATGAATCTTGAATTTGAGATGGATGATTGATTAATGCATGCATGCGATGATGTGCATGAATTAGGAGGGAGAGAGGTAGAACCATGAAGGCATGGGAGGCAACAGTACGGAAAACACAAGCCGCGGCGAAGAAGCGAGCCAACACCATATTTGGAACGTCATACGTAGTGGATACTGATGAAGACGCCTCTGATCAAGAAGAGGAGCTCCACGCACCTGGGGAGGTTTTTCACGCTGAGAGATTTCTCCCCAACGGGGATTACTACACTGGCTATTGGTCTGACACCTTTCCCCATGGACAAGGAAAGTATTGGTGGACGGATGGCTGCATGTACGTTGGGGAATGGTTCAAGGGAAAGACGATGGGGAAGGGGACTTTTAGCTGGCCATCAGGCGCCATGTATGAAGGGAATTTTAAGAGCGGTTTTATGGATGGCGAGGGGATTTATACAGGGGCCATAGGTGGCACCTATAAGGGGTCTTGGGTGATGAATTTGAAGCATGGTTTTGGAATAAAGGATTACCCAAATGGGGATGTGTACGAGGGAGAATGGAGCCGAGGGTCACAAGAGGGGCATGGGAAGTATACATGGAAACTTGGGACTACATATGTTGGAGAATGGAAAAATGGCAAGATTTGTGGGCAGGGCAAAATGAGCTGGCCTAATGGAAATGTATATGAGGGGGATTGGGATGAGGGACTGCCTAAGGGAAATGGGACATTTAGATGGGAGGATGGGAGCTCGTATGTGGGAAACTGGAGTAGTGATCCTGAGGAACAGAATGGGACATACTATCCTTCAGCTGCACATAATGAAGGGGGTGATGATGCACTTGAGTGGGATCCTCAACAAGTTTTTAGTGAAGATTTGAAGGAATGCAAGATATGCCCAACTGAGAAGATACCGATGTGGCCCTCGCAAAAGAAGTTGGCCGTGTGGAGGTCTACAAAGGGTGGAGCGGAGCCGAGTGTGAGGCATAGGAGGATGTCTGTAGATGGAAGGATAGATTCTGGGGTGGATAGAGATTTAGGGGGGATGCGCTTGTCCGATGGGGCTGCACCCTCAGCTTGGATATCGGGGGAAATGAGAGATGGTGACGAATCCTCAACGATGTCCCCCGTGCCTATCAAGTTGCCCCAGATTGCTAAGAGGCAAGGAGAGACCATCTCCAAAGGGCATAGAAATTATGACCTAATGCTTAATTTACAGCTTGGAATTAGGTATATGTTTATCTCTCTATCTTTTCCTTGGCTTAAATGGCACTAGATGTCTTCACAAACTTTTGGGTTTGTTTCTATGTTAGCAATTACTGGTGCTTCATCAACTATGTCTTATGCTGCAACAGGCATTCAGTGGGGAGACCAGGTCCGCCTCCATCGCTTGATCTGAAGACATCGGCCTTTGATCCCAAGGAAAAGTTTTGGACAAAGTTCCCTCCAGAAGGTTCCAAGATCACGCCACCACATAATTCACGTGAATTTAAATGGAAAGACTACTGCCCTAAAGTGTTCAGGTAAAAGGTCGAGTTTAATGCTGGCTGGTCTTGAATTCTTGAATTTCAACTTTAGAAATCACTGTAGCTTGTTATTACAGAACACTGAGGATGTTGTTCAAGGTGGATCCAGCAGATTACATGTTGTCTATTTGTGGCGATGACGCTCTTCGAGAGTTGTCCTCACCTGGTAAAAGTGGAAGCTTCTTCTACTTGACCAACGACGATCGTTACATGATCAAGACAATGAAGAAAGCTGAAGTAAAAGTGAGCTCCAAGATTGCATAATCATTGCAACACCAACAATATGTTTCTCATCATTTCGTGTCGTGGTTTAGGTGCTTTTAAGGATGCTAAGTGCATATTACAACCACGTTCGTTCATTTGAGAACACCCTTGTCACCAAATACTTTGGTCTGCATTGTGTAAGGCTAAATGGCCAGAAGGTAAGAAGCTTAGTGGTGGAACATCAACATCAAAGACTGCTACTGTTGTTGCTAGTTATTCTGCATTTATGTTCTTTCTTTTAATGACTAACATGTGGTAGTTTTGTGTTAGGTTCGTTTCATCATCATGGGGAATCTATTCTGCACCGAGTATCTGATCCATAAAAGATATGACCTGAAAGGTTCCACATTTGGGAGATTGACTGATAAGCCAGAATCAGAAATTGACTCCAATACAACACTCAAGGATCTTGATCTCAACTTCATATTTCGTCTACAAAAGACATGGTATCAAGAATTTAGAAGGTAAAGAAATATCTCCCATCTTTCCGTACTCGTGTTTCTGTATTCGTATTAATTAGGTTCTACATGTTTCCTCTGTAGACAAGTCGACAAAGATTGTGAATTTCTTGAACAGGAAAGAATCATGGACTATAGTCTCTTAGTTGGTATTCACTTCACAGAGGCATCGGCATCAACTGGTGAGCGCTCTGTCACGCCCTCTTATCAGACGGTTATTGGTAAATTACAGTCTTACTCTTATTTTGAATTCTTGTAGAACATTAACTCCTAAACAACTCATGCCTTCTCACTTTTCTTGAGCAGATAATGGTGATTCAGAAAGTGATTCAATTCCGAAATTATCGAATGTAGAACATATGTTTTTAGACCCTGCAGGGTAAGAACCAAAAACATGTACACCCTCAGTCCACCATTTAAAGAGCCCTTTTGACTCGATATGAGTTTTAAGAAATTGTTTAACTTTGTGAAGAAAAGTAAATGGGAAAAGTGAGTGGAATGTGGGACTCATTTAAAGTATTGGTTTTTATATTGGATTGTGAGTGTAAAAAGTTGGTGGAATATGTGGTCCGTATACTAAAAGTGAAATAAAGCAAATGGTTTTATATATAGTGGACAACCCAAAATGAAAAAATGGTTCTTTAAATGGTGGACGAAGGGAGTAACTTTTGTGCTAATCTTCACCATTTTACTACAATATTTGCATGAAATGTTCAAACACACTCTCATCTCAGGTGGGCTAGCATTAGATTGGGGATCAGTATGCCTGCAAGAGTGGAAAGAACACTTAGAACAAATGAGGCAGAGCTTCAGCTAATCGGAGAGCCAACAGGAGAGTATTATGATGTAGTACTATTCTTTGGGATCATAGACATTCTTCAATTGTTGGAAATAGTGTAGCCTTTACACGGGCAACTCTTGCTATTACAAAAGAACCAAAAACTAGAAGGTAAATAAAACAAAAGAAATACAATAAAAGAACAAGATGCAAACTATTGTCTTCTTCAAGTCGAGTCGAGGTAACCCTCTCTCCGCAAGACGAGATACGCCCCGGCTAGTGCTCACGGATTGGCGCAACGTCCCCAAAGATGAAACGACTTTCCTCCTACCGAGTTGAAGCACCTCAAACTCGTAGGCTCCGGCGAACTTGAATTGGAGGCGAGAACCGAGCAATGTAGTGCTCCTAAGATGCGAACTAGAATGCTTGAGCTTAGAGAGAAGAGAGAATGATTGTTGGTGTGTTCTCATCTCTCAAAACCACACCTATTTATAGGATAGGGGAGCCTACATGAAAGGTCTTGGTATTAAGGCACTCCATAAACATTTTGGAGGTTACACCATATGAAAGGCCAAAGGCCTAGCCTTTAGGAATTTCCCACATGATACATGTTTCCTACAATCCCCCACATTGGTTAGAGCGCCGCAAGCTCAAACCAACACCAGACACAAATGCATGTATGCAGACTCTTTGCTCAGTTCTCGAGAAACGATACTGTCTTTGGAAAGGTAACTTGTGGTTTTGAACCTTCCATAGCCAACACTATCGGACATACCGGCGGGCTAGTGGACGCGATGCCTTGAACTATTCCTCCTTGGTGTATGCCTAGTCAATAGCATCAACACAATATTGTTTCAACTCCATCAGTTCTCACGTTTGTGTCCGTTTCGGCCATGGAACACCTCTTTGGAATTCATAAGTGACTCACACACACGAAGCGGCCCCACTTCTCACTTACATAGGTGATTCTTTCATGAGTATCCTGCCATACTTCATCTCCCTGAGATTTCAAGAATCATTAAAAGTCAAAAGACTTAACCTCTTACCACGTGCAGGTTACAACACTCAATGCTTTCTGAAGAATGGGCGAAGATTAAAATCTTCTGAGTGTTACAACTAGATTTGTATAGCTTTGTTTCCCATTGAACCAATCCCATGGGATCTCCAATCGTATGGTTGGGTTACCACTATACTCATCTTTTAAGATGTGGTTTTCAGTCCCATTCCTTTTAGCAATTTATGCATTTGATCACGGTTTAAACCTTTTGTTAATGGATCCGCTATGTTATCCACTGACTTAACATAGTCAACTGCGATAACACCACTTGTGATCAACTGCCTTACGGTATTATGTCGTCGACGAATGTGTCGAGACTTACCATTATAGAAGCCACTGTGTGCTCTACCTATAGCTGCTTTACTATCACAGTGTATCACTACTGTGGGCACTGGCTTCTTCCAACATGGAATACATTCTAGGAAATTTCTGAGCCACTCGGCTTCTTCCCCTGCTTTATCCAAAGCGATAAACTCAGATTCCATGGTGGAGCGAGCAATACACGTCTGTTTCGTTGACTTCCACGAAACAGCACCACCCCCCACAGTGAACACATACCCACTCGTCGAAAATGAGTCTTTTGAATCAGAGATCCAATTTGCGTCACAGTACCCTTCAAGTACTTGGGGATATCTTGTGTAGTGCAATCCAAAGTCAATAGTATACTTCAAGTATCTCAAAATTCTGCACAGAGCTTTCCAATGTTCCTTGCTTGGATTGCTCGTGAATCGGCTCAACTTGTTCACCGTACAAGCAAGATCTGGTCTAGT